>NC_052633.1:57878276-58181133 GCF_016161935.1 Mauremys reevesii | reverse complement strand
ACTGCCTTCAAAACAACATACTTCTGGTTATCTTCTGTAGGCATTAATTGCATGCATCTGCTGCCCTACTAATCAACACCATCTCATAGCACTGCTCCCCTGGTCACGTATTTTATTTCATCTATAGCTTCCCTTCCCCATGAATCAGATTCATATACACAGCAGAGTCTGGAGAGATAAAGCTATAGCTCTCATAGACCATTTCTCAAAATGAACAGGTTCCTTAGGCAATGGTGATCATAACTTCCATAACATGCAGAACATATTGGCTCTTCACATCAGATGCCGAGATCTCTGCAGCACTGGATTAGAGAACAAGGTAGTATGCGAATCCTTAGTAAGGATGAGTTGCTGCTGATCTTTTAAACCAAAATGTTGTCTCATGTTTGTATTTTCAGTTAGAGAAATACGTATTTCCCCTCATTTCTCTTAACTCTTGTGTAACAAGGGCTACATGTGTTTGGTGGCCTCCATAATGTACAAGATGTAAAAATAAAACTTAAAGGATGAAACAGAAATGACATCAATGAGTTTCTTCTTGTTTTCAACAGAGTTACGCCAGGGCTGGAGCGGGCCCAGTGTCATCTATAACAGTGGTTTTCAAACTTTTTTTCAGGAGACCCAGCTGAAGATAATTGTTGATGCCTGTGACCCAACGGACCTGAGGATGAGGGGTTTGGAGTGTGGGAGGGGCTCAGGGCTGGGGCAGGGGCTTGGGGTGCAAGAGCGGGGTCAGGACTCTGGACTGGGCGTGCAAGCTCTGGGGTGGGGACAGGGCTGAGGGCTTTGGGATGCAGGACGGGGGCTCCAGGTTTGGGGGAGGCTCAGGGCTGGGGTAGGGGCTTACCTGTGGCGGCTCCCGGTCAGTGGTGCAGCAGTGGTACTAAGGCAGGCTTCTTGCCTGTCCTGGCACCGCAGACCACGCTGCACCCCAGAAGCAGCCAGCAGGTCCGGCTCCTAGGCAGAGGCACGCAAGCAGCTCCACGCGGCTCTCACTCGCAGGCACCGCCCCCCCCCCAGCTCTGGAGTGCAGAGCTGGTGCTGGGGCGGGGGCAGAGCACGGAACGCCGTGGCCGCCTGCTTAGTAGCCAGACCTGCTGCTGGCTGCATCCAGGGCACAGTGCGGTGACAGAACAGGTAGGAACTAGCCTGCTTTAGCCGAGCAGGGACTGTTTTTTAACGGCCCGATTGGTGGTGCTGACCAGGGCCGCTGCGACCCAATGATTTACATTCTGCGACCAGTTTGAAAACCACTGATCCATAATATAAGCTATTTGGCAAGAAAGATCTTTTTTTTTTTTGAAGTTATCTAAAGACATTGCCCCATTTCTGATTCAGGGTACATCTACATTCCAGCTAAAAATGAGTCCCAGCTCAGGTAGACAAACATGCACTAGCTCTGCTCTAGCTAGCAGGCTAAAAATAGCCACATAGCTGGGGGTAGCCCAGGCACAGGGGCTGAGTATGTATCTGGGGGGATCTGGGCAGGTTTCTATTTGGTTGTCTAGGCCAAGCTGCTGCCCAACCTACCCTAGCTACACTGCTATTTTTGTATGCTAACGCAAGCACACTCCCAGCTGTCATGTAGACATACCTTGGAGGACTTTTTTCATGCTTCTCAATGCTGGTGAAGTGATTTCATCCTAAACCCCTTCCCTGAACTTCACTATCTTCACTTCAGTAGTTGATTAATTTGTTTTGATAAATGATTTCATGGTTTTAGTAGCTATTATGTTATTTACAAGGTACAGTGCTTAGTGGAATAGAATATTGTTGCATGAGTGAATTTAATAGCTTGAATACTCAGTTCATTCAGTGAGGCAGGTGAACTTGATTCAATATTGAAATGGTTTACTGTAGATAATGCTTTAGCTTCAAGATGGGATCTTTAATTTTGTATATACAGCCAAGTCAATATCAATGTATTAAATATTTGAGGTGATGAGTGATTTAGTAGGAAGTATACCCGGCATTAATAGCAATTTACAGTCATGTTGGTGTGACTTGTTTTACATATTTATATCTAGGGATCAAATATTAATCCCAGTGTACTTTAGAATGTACCTACTATATTTCACAGCTGCTGTACTGAACAGAAACTACTACCACTTTTATACAGCAGCATGTGCAGTTTCATGTTAGCAGACCTCAATATATCCTGTAATACTATGACAAATTCTAAAAGGGGAGGGAAGGAAATCTCCCCTTCAGACACAATGCTGTATGCATCTCTAATGTACAACAGATGAAAGATTTCAGCCAGTTGTCCTCTGTTATGGGTGGTATGTCCTCTTCAGTGATGCATTAGTGAGAACTCTTGGGAAACACTTGTTGTAATGTTGCCACCAAATCAAAGGGAGGAGTGGTGATGGTTTTATAACCCATCAAGAGCACTGTCTCTGGAAGCTGTGCCAATTCATCCCTACCAGAAATGACAGATCCCTGGAAATTTACAGAAATACATTAATATATAACAAAACTTTCACTAGATGAAATATAAGAATGATCAGACCAATGGCCCATCAAGTCCAGTATCCTGTCTGACAGTGGCCAGTGCGAGATGCTTTTGGCACTTGGAGGTTTAGAGATACCTGGAGCATGGGGTTGCATCCCTGATAATTTTAACCAATAGTCACTGATGGACTCATCCTTCATGAACTTATCTAAATCTTTTTTGAACCCAGTTATATTTTGGCCTTCACAACTGCCTATGGCCATGAGTTCCACAAGTTGACTGTGTTGTGTGAAGAAATACTTCCTTTTGTTTGTGTTAAACCTGCTGCCTATCAATTGAATCAGGTTACCTCTAGTTTTTGGGTTATGTGAAGGAGTAATTAACAATTCTCTATTCACTTTCTCCACATCATACTTGATTTTATAACCTCTTTCAAAGTCCTCCTTAATCATTTCTTTTCAAAGCTGAATAGTCCATCTTTTTAATCTCTCCTCATAGAAGAACTGTTCCCCTAAACATAATAATTGCCCTTCTTGGAGAAAATGGCCCTTTCCTGGTTTTGTTGTTGTTGTTGTTGTTGTTTTGCTAGGGTTATTTTGGAAGTTACTTTATCTGTATACTGATCTGTCAGTACAGCTTTATACAGAGGAACAAGGTTCCAAGCCTGTTGAGTGTAATCCAGCATGGTGGGAAAGTTAGGGTTTTCCCATCTCTTACAATTGACTGAGCAGCCAACAGAACAGTGCTCAACTTCAGTCTATCTATCAAATGCAAGGTTGAAGTGTCCCAAGAAATGAACTTTTGGGTACCAACAAAATCTAGTAATGTTTTTGAGGCAATACAGAGCCAATCAGGAGTTAATTTTGGACAAGTCAGCTGATTGTAGTGTTTCCAGCACCTGGAATGTCCATTTTAAGCAATGTTGGCACTATTGAGGGTAACAAGCCTTGTAGCTAGGGGAAAGCAGTAGATGTGGTATAACTTGATGTTAGTAAGGCTTTTGATACTGTCTCGCATGACCTTCTCATAAACAAATGACGGAAATACAACCTAGATGGAGCTACTATAGTGCATAACTGGTTGGAAAACCATTTCCAGAGTGTAATTATCAGTGGTTCAGAGTCAAGTTGAAAGGACATATTGAGTGGGGGCCCGCAGGGACCAGTTCTGGGTCTGGTTCTGTTCAATATCTAATCAATGATTTAGATAATGGCATAGCGAGTACACATATAAAGTCTGTGGACAATAGCAAACTGGTAGGGGTTGCAAGTGCTTTGGAGGATAGGATTAAAATTCAAAATGATCTGGACAAATTGGAGAAATGGTCTGAAGTATATAGCATGACATTCAATAAGGACAAATACAATGTACTCCACTTAGAGGGGAACAGTCAGTTATACACATGCAAAATGGGAAATGACTACCTACGAAGGAATACTGCAGAAAGGGATCTGGGGGTCATAGTGGATCACAAGCTAAATATGAGTCAACAGTGTAAGACTGTTGCAAAAAAAAAAAAAAAGCAAACATCATTCTGGGATGTATTAGCAGAAGTGTTGTAAGCAAGACACAAGAAGTAATTCTGCTCTACTCCATGCTGATTAGGCCTCAGCTGGAGTAGTGTGTCCAGTTCTGGGCACCACATTTCAGGAAAGATGTGAACAAATTGGAGAAAGTCCAGAGAAGAGCAACAAAAACTATTAAAGGTCTAGAAAACATGACCTATGAGGGAAAACTGAGAAAAAAACAGGGCTTGTTTAGTCTAGAGAAGAGAAGGCTGAGGGGAGACATGGTAACAGTTTTCAAGTATATAAAAGGTTGTTATAAGGAGGAGGGAGAAAAATTGCTTTTTCTAACTTCTAAGGATAGGACAAGAAGCAATGGCCTTAAATTGCAGCAAAGGCGGTTTAGGTTGGACATTAGGAAAAACTTCCTGTCAGGGTGGTTAAGCTCTGGAATAAATTGCCTTGGGAGGTTGTGGAATCTCCATCACTGGAGATTTTTAAGATTAGACTAAAGAAACACCTGTCAGGGATGGTCTAGATAATATTTAGTCCTGCCAAGAGTACAGGGGCCTGGACAAGATGATCTCTCAAGTCCCCATCTAGTCCTATGATTCTGTGATTCTCTGACAGATTTGTTGAAAGAGAACAAATCCCTGTGAAAGACACTATGGAATCCCAATCCTCTAGCCTGGAGCAGCAGAAGCACCCTAAAAGTGGCAGAGGAGGGCACAGGTGCCCAAACCATGGCCCCGCTCCAACACAGTCTCTTTCCCCCCTCATGGCCCCACTCCCGTGCCACGGCTTTCCCCCGGAGGCCTCAACCCTTGCTCGTTCCTCTCTTCCCCCTCCCTTCTTGCTTGCCCTTACAGCTGGTAAAAAGTGGGGGGCACGGCCCCCTGGCCTCCCCAGTTCCAGTACCCCTGCCTCCAGTTCAAGAGGATTGTGCCAACTCTCTTTTCTTTAACAGGCAAGGAAGAAGTTTGTTTTGTACAATCTTACAGCTTTCTGTGCTTCCTACTTAAAAACAGAATTTGCTCATAAAGAAAGGACCCTAGTGCTGGCCCCTTGAAGCTCAGGCTGAGTAAGAAAACGCCTTGTAAACAGAGGAATACAGGGAATTCTGGCATGTTCCGTTTGTGTCTCAGAAGATCTCATTTTTTTAATAGAGAATATATCAAATTATTAAACTTCCGTCTATATTGGCAGCCGCCTCTGTTAACAGGGACAAGTGAGAATTAGACCAGTTGAGTGTTAAAGAGGATACACTACTCAGCTTTAAATTGGGCACTTCCATTTCCAGGAAGGAGGCAAGGAGAAAGGAACCTAGTTTGGGGCTTGCTGGTTCACTGAAGTTGTAAGAGCTTTTTCATGCCTCTCAAACGACGTTCCATTTTTGCCTAATGAAAGGTAAGTGGGGCCACTCACTGGGCTGCAGGATAGCACTATTTTAGAATTCACAAGACTCCTCCTCTCCCCCTTGAGATTTATGAAATGTTAGCTTAGCTGAGTCCCTTTCTCTGCCAAATATAATTGTTTGCCTTAGGAATAGAACAGATTGTACCAAAGGGCAAGTATTGGGCTCTCCTGCACTGGCTTCTGCCCACATTCTCACTTTGTCTTAAACAAGCTGATCAGTAGGGGCCTGATCCTTTCCTAATGCACACAAATCATGAGCAAGTCCACTCAAGTCAATGTAGCTACACCCGTGCAAAACTTGTGTCAATCAAAGGGGAAACAGACCTCTAGTGTTGTATTATCTACATACTTAAATGGGAATGCAGGTTTGTGCCTTTTATTTGGCCAAGTATATTTTTCAGAAACTAAAAACAAACATTTCCAGCCAAGTGCAGCTTGATATGTGTGTTTAGCCATTGGCATTGCCTCTCTCATGGGCTGTGGCTATGATGAAGCATTTCGGCTAAATGGGTAGCTCGCCCCTCATTTCTCTACTTTATGAGCACATGCACTCAGGGTGCATGGGGTTTATCACAAGAAGTGGGAGAGTTAGTGGGACTTTTGTCAGAATATTGACAAAACTTCCAGCTTTCTGCCTCACCTGCAAATAACTGTGGGCTCAGGGCTCTTGTGCTGTGTGATGTGATCATTCCCAGAAATGGCTCCTGCAAGAGGCTTTGTTTATAGGAAGAGTGATACTAGGTGGAAACAGCGCAAAAGGAACTTGTGAGGACTGGACTGTTGGAGTGATGCAAGACATAGGGAAAGAGCATAGCCAAAGAGAGCGAAAAGGCTGGTTCCAAAATACCCTTCCTTCCTGCTGTATTTGGTCTCCAAAACACTACCCCTACTTAAAAGGGCCCCAGTTCTCGCAAACGGGCTTGGTTCAATGCCAAATCCATTTGTCTGAGCAGCCTCAAGTCTGTCACTTTAGAATATTTTTATGTATAATTTAATCATGCTGGTTAATTACAGCAGCAATTTGAACAATTGCGTTTACATCTTAGATGCTAGCGTCATTTTCACAATGTCCACGTAATTCATGCTTGCAACTCATGATGGGATATATAATGTCATTACACAGTAGGGCAGCATCTTCATATTAATAAAAATACAAATGCTAAAATGAAATGGATTAATATCTAATTTGATATCTTCATTTACATGATGTGCAAAATTATCTTAAATATTTGTTATGGATGAAGCAGCTTTCCACCAATTTAGGCTTTTTTCATACTGGAGAATGTTAACATAAATTGTATCATAAATCATAGCCTAGTAGAGTACCAGAAGGCGCATATAAAAACCCATATCTTTACTGCACATATTTCCCATTAACCATAATCTATTAGTAATTGAAGTTCATTACAAATTCTTGTAGACTTTATTGCTATCATGCTGCATGACATACTGAACCTGGCTTGCATAACAAGAAGTCCTTGCTGGGAAATATCCTATTAACAATGACAGTGCATTTGTCATAGTGATAATAAACCCAAGAGCTGCCTGTAGATTATAAATTATTGCAGCGCCATTTGCACTGCTGTAGTTTAAAGTTTTGTCAGCACTTCCGTTTTAAAGCCCTGTTTTTCAGGGAGTTATGACTGAACCATAAAAATCTGCAACAAGCTGAACCGTGGCTTTCAAGGTTTCAGCCCAAGAGGTAGGGGGTGGTTGTGTGTGTTTGAGAGATTTGGTTCACTCACATTTAAGTTTTAGAAGAAGAAACCTAGTAGTTAAATTATAGAAATACAAAAGGAAAAAAATACATCCTAATTGATTCTACTGGAAAACATGAATGTTGACAAGCAATTGGCCAATATTGTTTCTAAAACTTTTGTTAGCATTAAAACTAAAGCAAGAAGAGGGTTGTAGCAGGATCATACTCAGCTATGCCATGAGGCCTTAGACAAGCAAAACTCTGTGCTTCTGTTTCTATCTGTAAAATGGAATAATAATGTTTACCTGCATGCGTTGCAAAGGACTAAGTGTGAAATCCTGGCTGAGCTGCAGTCACCTTTATGTCTATACAATGCTTTGAGCACGCAAAGCTCTATATAGGTGACAAGTATCAAGATAAAGTTACCAAGGAGTTATGAAGTATAAATATTATTTATGGCCCAAAGTACACTTTGGGTCCAAATCTGCCCTTATTTAACTTCATAATAAATTACTTCAATTTGAGTGCATCTAACATATTTCAGGAGAACCACATGTTTCACTAGATAGATTGACAGTTATGCTTAGTATATTATAGGATGAACTACTGTCCCCACTGAAATTAGTGGGGAACTCCCCCTGACTTCAATAAGGCTAGGATTTTAACCCATACCTACAGTAAGTATTCAGTCTTAAAGTACAACATGTGTCTGGATGGGCTACAGAACAGATCTGATAGTAAATAATCATGTTTCATGTATATAGCATCTTGCATCTCAATGTCCCAAAGTGCTTTAAAATCTTTAGATGCAAAAAAAATCACTTCCTCTACCACCGAGGTGCAGCGACCTCTCGGGTAAAATGTAGCAGCTGTTTAATTGCTCACAGCACCATTACACAACAATTTATGGCAGGAAGTGGAGAATTCTGTAAGCAGTTGAAAGTGAGGAAATTTAGAGAAACGGAACGTAATTACTCACATTGGAATTTTGCCAGGACACTGGAGCTAACACCTCTCCTCATGCCTCACCCATCTATTTGGGGGTGACAACAATCTTGAGCCAGTTAATATAGCATATTTGGACTTTCAGAAAGCCTTTGACAAGGTCCTTCACCAAAGGCTCTTAAGGAAAGTAAATTGTCATGGGATAAGAGGGAAGGTCTGCTCATGGATTAGTAATTGGTTAAAAGATAGAAAACAGAGGGTAAGTCAGTTTTCATAGTGGAGAAATGTAAATGGTGGGGGTCCCACAAGGATCTGTACTGGGACCAGTGCTATTCAATAACATGATCTGGAATAGTGGGTGAATGGTTAGGTGACAAAGTTTGCAGATGATACAAAATTACTCTAGATAGTTTAGTCCAAGCTGACAGTGAAGAGTTAAAAGGCACCTCATAAAATTAAGTAACCAGGCATTGAAAATGTAAGATGAAATTCACTGCTGCTAAGTGCAATGTAACGCACATTGGAAAATATAATCCCAAGGATCCATACGAAATGATGGGGTCTACATTAGCTGTTACCCTCAAGAAAGAGCTCTTGGAGTTGCCATAGATAGTTCTCTGAAAACGTGTTCAGTGTGCAGCAGTAGTCCAGAAAGCTCACACAATGCACTCAAGAGCTCTTGTCCTTGCTTAGATTGGCAAAGCTAATGAGGTCACAGCCTGACATGGCAGAGCTGGGGTTTTACAAAATATCTAGAAATTAGGGCATAAGCACAAGTCTCTGTATCTACTCGATAGTCTTGAGGCCAGATTTACAATTATGCTCCAGCCTATTTGTGCTGCCCTGAGGAAAGGACATGGCACAGTTCTGTTAAATAACACTGATCCTCCACTGGCATTCAGTTCCAAAGGGCCCATTTCCTAGTAGTGTATGTTAGAGCAGCCTTTGGAATGCTCGGTCTAATGCTGCATCTGGGGCTGGCATAGATCCACGCAGGGCTGGCTGTACTGTTTTTGCTGCCCCAAGCAGCGCACAGAATTGCCGCTGCTGACGGCAGGGGAAGTCCGTGTGCCGTTAGGGTGGCACACGCTTTTCTGCGGCGGTGGCAATTCGGTGGCAGATTCTGTCTTCAGTCGGAAGACAGAAGCCGCTGAATTGCCGCTGCGGGCAGCTGAACATAGAATCTGCTGCCGAATTGCTGCCGCGAAACGCGCGAGCTGCCCTAACGGCACACGGACTGCCCCCGCCATCCGGCGGCAATTCGGCACGCTGCTTGGGGCGGCAAAACCACACAGACTGCTGCCCCTTACAGATTGCTGCCCCAAGCACCTGCTTGGGATGCTAGTGACTGGAGCCGGCCCTGGCTCCATGGGATCAGAGAACCACAACTGGTTCCCCAACATCTGCCTGCTGCTGAGCAGGACATCTCACTCCCGGTTCCCCTCTGCTGAGACATCTATATGAGTAGCAGCCTACTTCTCATGCAACAGGGGACAAAACAAATTTTGACTCTGACCATATTCCCCCTATGCCCATATGCACAGCAATGGAGCTGGAGCCAGGATCAGGCCATGGGCCCATCTTGCTCATAAGGGCTGAGTACCGTACAGGGGCGGCTCCAGGCCCCAGCACGCCAAGCGCGTGCTTGGGGCGGCAAGCCGCCGGGGGCAGTCTGCCAGTGCCGCGAGGGCGGCAGGCAGGCTGCCTCCGGCGGTTTGCCTGCGGAGGGTCCACTGGTCCCGAAGCTTGGGCGGACCTCCCGCAGGCATGCCCGCGGAGGTCCGCCGAAGCCGCGGGACCAGCGGACCCTCCGCAGGCAAGACGCCGGAGGCAGCCTGCCTGCCATGCTTGGGGCGGCAAAATCCCTAGAGCCGCCCCTGGTACTGTACATATATATTATTACACTTTTTATATCATTTTACTGCAAAATCATATCTTCAACTAATAAAGGATTTAGTATTGTCCAGCCTATAATTTGGGAGGAGATGAAAATGTTTCTCTAATAGGTTGAGTGTGTTTTCTTAAAGGAAAAAAATATATAGCAGCTTGTGGAAGCTGTTTCAAAGGATTTAGAAAGTTAGAATAAATCTCCATGGATTTGTGGTTAGAGTGCAGGTGATCTAGCCAAAAGTGCATGCCCGATGCAATTTATCTCCTGGCTATATAGATAACATTTTATAGAGAAAGGCACAGACATACGTGATTAGAGGGAATGGATTAGGCTCAAAGGCTATAACTTAGTTCCACTGAGGCTGATAGCAAAACACCCACTTGTATCACAGATACCAAAATTTGACCTTCAATTATTAATTTCTTTTGAAATATGAATTTCCAACCAAGAACAAAAAACAGTTTAATTTGACATTAAAAAGCCAGTAGACTTGCTTTGCTATTTCATTCTAATCAATATATTTTGGTATTTCCTCATCCATATTTAGTATTCTGCTATTTTTAAGTTGTAAACTATCAAATGTTTTAAGAGCTTAAAAATAATTTTAGTAAGCAACAGTCAAACAGCTGGAAAGTATTCTTTATTACATGATAAGTGATTTTCAAGTTAACAAAACAATAGTTTATTTTGTTCGCTTCCAACAAAACCCATACTTCAGAATCCACTTTTCATACCAAATCAGTCTGTCTGTAAGACAAACTGTCTAGTGCATAGAGTGTTTACCTACACACAGCAAAAAGATGTGCTACATTAACTTCAAATTCTATAATATGACTAGCTACCTTCTTTAGTCTCATTGCTAAACAGTGATGGATATCTGTTCTTCTGCATTGCTTTCTTCTCATATCTCTTTGTCCTGCTATACCTATAATCGATCATAGATTTTTCTATCAGGCTTCATGTCATATTAGAATAGTGGACATGACTTGTTTAGAACAAACTGCATCAGAATGTACCAAAGTAAGCTAAGCAGTTGAGCTGTACTAAAAAATATTACTTTGGACTGATCTATGAAGACAGTAATAAGCTTTTATTTTTAAGTAGTTTAGCTAGGCATACTCTAGACATAGACATCAGCTCTGCTATATAAAATTAGAAATATTCTGCATATCATATTCCCATTTTAGAAAGAAATCACTGATTCAGAAGCAATGGGAATATGCTGCACTACTTGCATATGTATTTTATCTGGGAAGGATTCAAATTAAGAATATGCACTTAACTTGTATGTGTGGTGGTTTGTAGGCTATCTAGAAGAACTTCCATCTTGGGTTTCTCATGCATCTACATCCGTAAAGATTCTCAGTGAACACTCCTCCAAAGAGATCCAATCATTTATTTACATTACAAGCTCTCTGGGGCAGGGACACTTACTCTTGAGTTTGTACAATTCTTAGTACAATGAGGCCCTGATCTTGACTGGTGCTTTTAGACATTACTAGAAAACAAATAATAAATACATTATTTAGGGGAAGAATATCCATGGATGGGGGGCTACAGCATTTTGACAAGGTAACTGCTGACGAAGATGCTAACTGAAGTGTCCAGCCCTCTCCTGAAACATTCAGAAGAGTAACAAGGTTCATTGCTCCTTTAAAGAGGCAAAAGCACAGCAGCTTGTTGCTTTAGCTGAAGTTAAATCACTTCCAAAATCAAATCTAGCACTGGATTGATTTAAAATAAAAATAACACAGAATGTATTAAATAAAAGAGAGAGAGAGGTTTGAAGTGAGTTCAAGTATAAGAGACAAAGTCAGAAACGGCGACAAGGAAATAAAAGTGAAAAATGCTTCCTAGTGACTAAGCCTTAACCAATCTGTAGTCTTGATTCAAGGGAATATTCTCACCGCACCTCCTTCCAGCAAGATAGCTGCCCATCCCCTTGAACAGGATCTCCCACAAAGTCTGAAGTGCTCAGGTCCTTTGTCATTTTAGTTGTAAGATACCAATGCCCCTGATGTGAGGGAAGGTGCCATGAGGTCTGATGGAGAAGACTCCATGCTGGTTTCTTCCCCCTGGTACATTCTGCAATGCAAGTTGATCTGTCCCTGAAACCTGATATGCCAGTGAATGACCACTTGACTGTGATTGCCAATTGTCTGCGAGTGCACCAAGATGGAGAAGTCTGCCTTTTCTTTGTCTGGAAAAAAAAATCTGTTTACCCACTCCCCAGACTTGTCTGGTTCAAACACATTTAAAGGCCATATTTCCTTTACATGTGCATAGCCCTTTGGGTGTTTACTGTACATACCCCATACAAGACTATTAATGCTCAGTGTGTTACTGGTTTTCCAGTGATACCTTACACAGCCCTTATTAGAAACAGATTATGTCATAAGTGAAATGGGATACACTGAACTGGTCAGGCCAGCTGAACCTCATTAGCAGATACCAGTGAGCCCCTTGCCCTCTGGAATGGGGATGCTCTTAGGGTCACAGAGGCTTATTCCATACAACATATTGGAGCGTGAAGACATTTTTCCCTGATATTCAGCCTACAGTCCCCCTTTCTTAATTTCATTCCATTACTCCTAGTAATCCTGGATCGAGTCACTCTGGGAGCCCTAGGCACAACATGACATGGTGGGGCATCATTTGGCTCTGAGTGAGCATTTCTCAAATGAAAGGGATATTCATGTAACTTATACGAATACACTTTTTGTTCTGAGTGGAAAGGGGTTTTTTCAACTGCAGGTTCTCTCTCAGGTTTCATTAAATGTTTTGGTTTATGTCTGGCTGTGAAGGTAAAGAACTCTTGAAATTCCAGCTTTTAGGAAAATAAAATCTAAGCAGACTTGTTAGTCATAAATTAAAATTAATCCAATGGAAATTGTTCAGGAGGGATCTTTTCAGAAATGAGGTGAACAAACTGCTGCTCAGGTGAACATTTGTTACTGCCATGGCAGAAGGTAAACTATTCTCATAAACAGGTAAATAGCTTCTGCTGAGCTGCTCAATAATACGGTATGGCTGGAATTATGTAATATTTTTTTAAAAATTGGAAATGCAAGGTATGCAGCTTTTAAAAGATACAATAAAGTTTGCAGCCTGACAAAGGTTCAGTATTTGAATACTAAGAGAACAGAGGGATTTGCTCTGCCCTTAAGTCAAGTAGCAGTAAATATAAAACTAAATCGGTTATATAGAAAAACAAGGAGCGCTGCATCCCCTGTATTACAATTCCAGGATGAACTGGACCTTTGACCTCTCACTTAGTCTCTCCTTTTCTTCCTTCCAAGTGACAAGCCCGTTCCTGTTCTTCTCCCAAGGTGGAATCCTGCTATTCACCCCACTTTTAAACTGGTCACAGCACTTCTGATTTACCAACCACGAGTCCTCAGCAGGTCCAACTAGGTTTTAAGCTAGAGCTGGGCAAAAAATTTTGGCTGAAACTTTGTGTGTAAGAAAAATGAAGCTTCAGTGATACCAAAACATTTAGCAGATTTTGCGGCTGTTCTGCTGAATTGCTCATGATGGGGAAAAAAAACCACAAAAAATATTCTGAAGAAGTCAAAATGTTTTTTGTTCATTCAGTTCGAGATGATTTTTGTTTGCTATTTCCTTCACATTTTTAAAACAAATGTAAAAAATTACAAAATGCTTGAAATCAAAATGAAACACGTCCCTAGACTTCCCTGGTATAGGCCTCAGTCCAGGAGCTGTGAATAGTGCAAAAATGCAGTGACAGAAGAGTTTGTTCGAAACAAAGTATTAATTATTTATCCACTGGAACTTAAGACAGAAGAAAAGGGTTGTATCTTACCGAAACCTTAGCCTTTCCTTCCACATTTCGGTAGGCACTCTTTTCCCCAGACGTCCCTCTAGTACTGGGGTTGAGCAAATCCTGCCGTTTCTGCCTCTCAAGTGTCTCCCTGTCTGAGCAGAGGCCCAGCTTTTAACCACTATCAAGCTATGATGGTATGTATATACTTGTTTTAAAACCCAGAGCAGTAAGTCTCAGAGCCGAGATCTATAGACTCAGGCTCCAGCTATGGTGCTAAAAAACAGAAGTGTATGCATTGCAGTTTGGGATCTGAAGCCCACCCCTCTTCCCAGCCCTCAGACCCTAGCCACAATGTCTATGTTGCAGTTTTCAGTGCTGTAGTGTGAGCCTGAGTCTGTAGATGTCGCCTCTCAGACATGCTGCTGTATAGCAGGGCCGGCTCTAGGCACCAGCAAACCAAGCACGGCACAATTTCAGGGCCGGCATTCCGGCCACCTTTTTTTTTTTGCTTGGGAAGGCAAAAAACCTAGAGCTGGCCCCGAGTATAGACATACCCTACTAGGCATAGTTAGGCATTTTTAAAGAAGCCAGTCTGGATAACTTGTATCCAAGAGTTTTTAAAGAGCTGGCAGAGGAGCTTGCTGGACTGTTAATGTTTTTGAATCAGTCAATCTTAGAACATCAGCAAAGTTCCAGAAGACTGGAAAAAAACTAATATTGTGTTAATGTTTTAAAGAAGGTAAATGGGATGACCTGTGTATTTATAGGCTAACAGTCTGATAACAATTCTGGGCAAGAAAATGGAATGGCTGATATGGGACTCTATTAATAGGGAATCAAAGGAATAATAAGGAATAATTAATGCCAATCAACATGGTTTATGGAAAATAGATCCTGATAAGCTAACTGGATATCTTTTTTGATGAGATTATATGTTTAGTTGAAAAAGGTAACAGCACTGACATAATATACTTAGATTTTTGTAAGGCATTTGAGTTGGTGCCCTATTACATTTTGATTGAAAACTAAGATAAAATTAACATGCCACACATTAATTAATTAAGAACTGGCTAAGTGATAGGTCTCAAACAACTATAAAGAGGGAATCATCATCAAATTATGAACAGGATATCTCTCTCTAGTAGATTACTGCAGGGATTGGTTCTTGGCCCTACACTATTTAACATTTTTATGAATGACCTGGAAGAAAACATAAGATCACCACTGAGTTTGCAGAGGACACAAAAAATGAGGGAATGGTAAATAATGAAGAGCAATCTGAATTCCTTGGTAAACTGGGTGCAAGGAAACAATATGCATGTTAATATGGCTAAATGTAAATGTGTACATCTAGGAACAGAGAACATAGGCCATACTTACAAGATGGAGGACTCTATCCTGGGAAGCAATGATTATGAAAAAGATTTGGGTGTCATGGCGGCTAATCAGCTGAACATGAGCTTCCAGTGTGAAACTGTGGCAAAAGGGTGAATATGATCCTTGGATGCATAAACAGGAGAATCTAAAGCAGGAGAAGAGAGGTTATTTTACCTCTATTTGGCCCTGGTATGACCATTGCTGGAATACCGTGTCCAGTTCTGGTGTCCACAATTCAAGAAGGATGTTTATAAATCGGAGAGAATTCGGAGAAGAATCACAAAAATGACTAAGGAATGTTTTCTAATCCTATTTAGTGACAGACTCATCACTTCTTCGCAAAGTCATCAAAAAGGCATATACAACCCTGAACAAAGTCCTTGCCACCAGGCTTTCACCCTACCCAGAAGACAGGAGTCTCTCTTTCACTCTCCCAGTCCAGCCACAGCTACCCAACCATGTCAGACTGCAGTTTTGGCGTGGATGACCCCTTCACCCCAAGCACATTTGGTGCAGCTCTCTTATCCTTTCATTATCTGAAAAGGATAGTAATGTTTTGTGACACACACACACACAACTTAAAACTTAACTGAATTGACCAAAATGACCTGTCACAAGGCAGGGCTTTGTCTTAGCTTGAAAGCATATGCTGCCCCACCTGGTTTCCTTTAAATAGCTTTATTGTCCAAACAAAAGCAAAATCAACACAACAGTTCCTCAGCTCATCCTTCTTGGTCCTTATTCAGCCAGCTCTGCTATCACCAGATCTGTTACTTTGCTGGAACAGCAGACCAGGGCAGCCTTCTTGGACACCTGGTGCCTTGCTCTAGGGCTTCATGACAGGAGTTAGCCCCACTCCTCTGTGATTCATACCTATACCTATCTCATAGAACTGGAAAGGACCCTGAAAGGTCATCAAGTCCAGCCTCCTGCCTTCACTAGCAGGACCAACTACTAATTTTGCCCCAGATCCCTAAGTGGCCCCCTCAAGGATTGAACTCACAATCCTGGGTTTAACAGGCCAATACTTAAACCACAGAGCTATCCCTCCTCCTTTTATAACTCCAGTGATACTTTTATAACTCCAGGTGTGTCTGCCCCTTTAATTAGCTTAATTAGGCCCACCTGCTCTGACACAGGGGCATCGGGTTTGGTCTTCTCACAGGGACCAGCTAGCCCTTGACATGGAAGCATGGAATTATAGAATATCAGGGTTGGAAGGGACCTCAGGAGGTAATCTAGTCCAATCCCCTGCTCAAAGCAACTAAATCATCCCAGCCAGGGCTTTGTCAAGCCAGGCCTTAAAAACCTCTAAGGAAGGAGATTCCACCACCTCCCTAGGTAACCCATTCCAGTGCTTCACACCCTCCTAGAGAAATAGTTTTTCCTAATATCCAACATGCCTCCCACCTTTCCAGGAAAAACAAACAAACAATTCTTTTTTTCCTCTTTTGACCTGTGAGATGCTTCCTGGGGCTACTCTCACCCGCTCCCAAGGCAAAATACATTTCCACAGACATATTTCACAAAATATTCCTTAAAATACTCCATCCCCCTCTGAACGTGGACCCCCACATTTTCCCATGCCAACCGAAACATTCCCCCACACATCACAGAAGGCTCCCCAAGTTCCAGGCTCATAAGAACAAATTCCTGATCCCAGTTCTTCTGAGTTATACGCTGTGAGGTCAAGGTTACATAATCAGCCACAGGACAGTTAATATACGGTATAATTTTCTCTACCTGGACATCAAGATCCCTAAACCCATAGGGTTATGAGTCTCCACATGCAGTTTCTAATTCACGCTCAAATTCACTGACCATGAGGATTAAGCATCCTCTTTCCTCCTGGGTGAACTGAAGGTCCATTAACAGTTGCTGTTTCTCATGTCTGAGCTTCTGTAGCTAGCATTCCACCACTTTTAATCATTCTCTGAGCTCCCCAGCCTTCAGGATGGGAGCCACAAAACAGGCTCTCGCCTTTCCCATACTGGAGCCCTGTTTCCACCCCAGGCCCCTTATCTGGGCCTCTACTTGTTGGTGAGGCTATGCCTAGGTCCCCATCCTACCCTGTTTAATTGGAAGCCCAATATGGGTCTCCATGGTACCCTGTTGCGTTTGAGTGCCTCTACCTAGGGATTTATTTCCCTCACTTTGCAGGGTTCTTCCCCTGTCTCAGACACCATTCCTCTCAAGTTCTCTCTTCAAGGTGCACAACTACATGATGTGTCACATTTTCCCACATCTGAAACACTTAGGCCATCTCTAAACCTCCCAGGGATTGCACTACTACACGGGGTACCCAAATCATCAGCATCTAGGCTTCCCACAGTCTACATTGTTGAAGAGGCAATAGCCTAGAATGTTCCCCATCCCTCCACAACCAAAAAATTCAACCCCTAAAACTCCCCATCCTTGCCCCTTCTTGAGCTAACATAACAGGCAGGATTTCACCCAGAGTGTGGTGGGATATGGGCAGCCAGGACTAGTGGTCGGAGCAGTGGCAGACAAGAGCCAGAGTCAAGAGCCAGGAATCAGAGGTAAGGATCAGAAATCAAGAGCTAGGAACCAGCAGTCACAGCCATTGGTCAGAAATAAGGAATCAGGAACCAAGTAGGAGAGCAGGGCAGAGACAGAAGCAATCACAGCTTTGAGTGTAAGCATTGAGTAGCCACTAGCAGGTGCCAAGGCTGGCTTAAGAGCAATACTGGCAATGCAGCTCAGGGATTTCAGGTGCAGCTAGCTAACTGATCACAGGCCCAGCTGCAGGCCCTCCTTCCTGACAGTATCTCACCAATCCTGGGTCTTGGATTTGCCAAAGTGACCAGTAAGTGGCATAGTTGCAGGACCTGGAGTCTATGTTGACCCTCTGGAATGTAAATAAATCCCTGTGGTAGAGGATACCATCCTGTAGCCTGAATTAGGAACCAAACTGGGCAAAGAGCCAGTTTGGTGAAGATTTTGGTGGAGTGCAGTCCTTCAAAGAGCTCACTAATATGGGGCAAGGGGTACAGTTCCAGATCATAACCTTATTTAATGCCCAGTTGTCCACACAAGGATGCCAGGAGGCATCTTTCTTAGTCACAACGAAGATCAGAGCCCCAGCCAGGGATGTGGAGGGGTGGATGAACCCCTTTTGTAGGTTCTCCATGAGATAGCTTCAGAAAGTCTATAGCTCTGGCTTTGAGAGAGAATAGATTCACCAAAAGAGATCTCCCCTCCAGGCTGGAAGTCAACAGGGTAGTTGAGGCTGCAATGCAGTGTGTCAGCCTTTTTGTTGTTGTTGTTGAACATGTCTGTGAAAGCCAGATACTTGGCTGGAATTCCCAAGGCAGTTGGGAGAGTAGCGGAGGCTGCCGGGGTTCCTTCCAGATTTACTCCTTCAGTCTCAGGTTCTTCTGGAGGGCTGCAGAGGACCTCTGGCCTGCAGCTGGGTTCTGCAATACAAGATGCCAGCAGTATGGCAACTTAAAAAGAACCATGCCAGTCCACCAGCAGATACATGGGTAGTAGATGATGCACCACAAGATGTCAAGAACAACCGGAGAGTGTGGTTTGCAGACCAACCTTTGTAGACACCTTTTAAGCTCCTCCCTCAAGCCTTCAGGACCAGAGAGTGACCTTGAAGGATGATTACTTCTAAGAGGGCTGTTCCAATAAAAGCCATGGAGGATAGGTCCATCAATGTCTATTAACCAGGATGGACAGTGATGGTGTCCCTAGCCTCTGTTTGCCAGAAGCTAGGAATGGGCGACAAGGGATGGATCACTTGATGATGACCTGTTCTGTTAATTCCCGCTGGCATCGGCCACTGTCAGAAGACAGGATACTGAGCTAGATGGACCTTGGGTCTGACCCAGTATGGCCGTTCTTATGACCTCACCCACCTTCTCTCTGAGATTTATCCGCACATCATTAAGCAAAACCACATTCCATTCTGATTTATAGGAAAGTGTAAAATTGCACTGTAACAAAACAAGGGAACACAGATGTCTCGGCTTACTGTTCAAATGGCTTATTGATATGTAAGGTCATTTGTCAGGGGTTTATAGTCCAGCGAGTGTAAAAGCCAATATCACAACAGGCACAACCTTTTCCGTTCCCATCTGCACATACTAGCCGTTCCAGTGTTTGCTAATTACCTCCCAGCACATTACTGTAGTGGCAACAACTATCTGCAAAGCTGTAGATGCATCAATGTGCTCTGAAGGTGGAATGTGTCAACAAATAACATAACTTGCTGTAAAAAGAGGCAGGACCTCAGTTTAAAAACCTCTTTCAAAGCTCAAAATTTACTACTAGTTAAGCTTAATATATGGGCAATTCCACCTCCATTCAGAAGGAGCAGCTTCTTCTGAAAATAAGCTATTCATTTCCATTTGCTTAGTTAATAGAATAAATGTAATGCCACCCTATTATTTATTATTCATATATCATATATGTGTTCGATGGTTAACCATACATAAAAGTAGGCAGTTCCTGCCACACTCTAAAAACTGGCAGTTAGGAGATGGGATGTACTGGGAGAAAGAGACGTGCGTTAGGCACGCAGTTTATAAAAAGCAAAACCAACACTGTATCTATATATCATTATATAAAAGACTGTTACTGCTCAGGGCCTTCACGGAAGAGGTGGCAGAGTAGGTGAAGTGCTAAAGCTGCAGCTGAGCACTCCCAAGGAACGGCTCCCTGCCAGATGCTATCAGTAGCATGGAAAACAAACTAACGAGCCTTAAAACAGGAGGGCCTGTTCCTACATTCTTTGCACAGCTAAGGCTCTCACTGACCTAAAAGGAAGCAGGCTCAAGTTCTAACTTTTTATTATTTGAATTATCATAGCTCCTAGGAGGACCAGAATCCCACTGAGTTAAGTGTTGTACAAACACAGAAAAAGACAGTTCCTGCCCTGAAGAATTTACAATCTAAGTATATGGTGAAAGACAATAGGTGGAGCAGAAGGAAACTAATGAAGAAGCCCAGAGAGGAAGCTTTTTAAAAAGCCTAATTATTCCAAATGGGATCAATAATATTAAAATAAACTAATGGAATAGGAGTTTTTTCTACCAAGGAGAAGGAATATGTATTATAAGTTATTAATTTCTTTTATGTTCTTACATTTTCTTAAAAGCAATCAAAAGTTATGATGCCATCATATAACTAAAGCCTCGCAAATCCTCCAGTTTGTTACTTCAGTATTGTCTGTGACTCTTACTTTGTTACTTTCTAGCTAGTAAAATAATAAATAAAACCAATCTCATCATTTACATTTATTTTGACAATAAAAAATGGTGGCTAATTAAAAAGGTTAGCTAGAATCACTGGGAAACTTTGATTATCTTAATTAGCATATTTAAGTCTAGCTTAGAAATGGTTTCTTCTCTGAAACATTACATTGTTAAAATCTGTTTAGTGCCTATAACCATTCTGCTGATTTTCTCAAAATATGTTCTCCTTATAGGCCAGTGCTAAACTGTGCATATTAAATGAGTTCAGCTTAATGTTGTGTTAAAAGAGTTTGGTCTCTAGAGGTGTCTCTCTTCTTAATAATATGTAATCATATGCCATCTATTTAGTTTTCATTTAACTTGCCCCATGCAGGCAATGAATCCAGTTTAATTAAATGTTCCTTTAAATAGGCAAATGAACTAGTTTGCACCTATAAAACCTATATGCCATAGGCTTAGGATGCCCTCAAGATACAAAATCCTAATAAAGAGAACATGTAAAATGTGCATCTAATAAGCCAAAGGAAGTTTGACATTTGCTATGTAATTTAGTGAAACAGGCATTTCCTTATGGGCTTCATGAAAGATTATGGTGTGAGCAGCACCATTTTAGTAGCTGCTAGAGAGCCATTTTTTAAATAATGTTAATAAACAATTAATTTAAAGATTAGACTAGCATGTTTTAGAGGGATATTATATACATATAATAAATTATACCCAGCTGCTGTAGGATATAATGCTTTGGGCTAGATCCTGAGCCTGCTACAGCCCCTTAGCTTTAATATATCTCATCCTCCTTCCTGACCACAAGCCATGTGGCCTAAGAAGTAAGGGAGCATGGCTAGAGTGCTCCTGAACTCCAGCAATCCCCTGTTGGTAGACAGCCCCTTGGGGGCTATAGCCAACCATGCAGTATTTAGAACAGCCCTGAGGCCCTGATGACAGGGGAATGTTTTCAGTTTAAAAAAATACATAATTGAAACTCCCTACCCAAGAATAAGAATAAGCATTTAAGGTGGGATTCAGAAGGGGGATTTAAACTACAATGATCAGCATTGCAACACCTACGTTTTAGGTGCTCTGCTGCTTAGTGGAACCCGGAGCCCTGAGTTACTCTCCCAGGCTCCCTACGCAATGCAGGGGGACAGTTAGGAACCTAAGACCTGGATTCACAAAAGCCAGCATGCTGAGTGAGGAGCTGCCTAAGCTAGCCAGTAGGAAATGTGTAAGAGAGGGATGTGGCCTACACCCTGGCTCTCAAAGGGAGTTAGGTGCATATGTTTCAGCCAGAGGTTGACACCTAACTCCAGTCAGGATTATAGCCCTGAACATTCCCCTGGACATGTAAGCCATGTCAGCCCCTTTTCAAGAAAAGCTAAGGAGCAGCAATCCGGTGGTTAGCACACACACTCCCCAGGTGTGAGAGACCTAGGCACGGACTAGAATCTAGGCCTCCAATCAGTGTGCCCCAGCCACTGCACTAGGGGGTGTTGTAGGGCAGGGCTCTCTCATTCTCTCCTGTTGATGCTGTTCCGTTGTGTAGAAATAATCAAATAGACACTGGGCCAGAGAAAGAGCGAATAACTCTACAGACCAGTGGTGAGGGACCTCCCCTGGGAGATCCAGGTCCCACTCCCCCCTACATTGATGAATAGTTCATTATATATATCAAAGGGTCCAGCTCCAACAGGAGAGCTTGAGAGAGCATTGTCCAAGAATACCCCTTCTGCCAGTTGCTTGGGTATCCTTCTGGGAGAGGGGGAGACCCACGTTCACACCCCTGCTCCACACTGGCCAGAGTAGGGATTTGAAGCCAGGTTTCCTGCATTCTGGAAATGGGATATACTCAATGACAGGTAGGTGCCTAAACCTTTTCAGATCAGGACCTTAGCCAAAGCCCATATAAGTCAATGGGAATTCATTTCACGGAGCTTTGGAACAGACCTCATTGATTATTTTAACTGTTCATGAAATTAAAATATACTTTTTTAATAGCTGTATTTCAGCACCAGGTGCTATACGATGCTTTAAAAAGAGGTGGGTTTTAAATGTAATCCAGTCCCTTCTTAGTCCTAGTCTTGTCTAGATCAGTTAGTTCTGGCGCACTGCTTCAGGCAAGTGGTCTAACACTTATGTTTTCAGAGGGCTGGAATGAGGTGGAACAGGGAAATGAAGCAGAAATTCATGAAAAAACTGATTTTCCTTGAAAGATTTGGGGCCTTTTTAAAATTACTAAAGCAACCAGGAAGCAAAGACTGAAGCACCCAACTCATTAGTAAAATGCATGCAGTGGCTAATATATGCACTGCACCTGGAGATGCCAATTCACGTAATTACAAAAGAGAAAAACACCAGGGAAACAAACAAGCATGAAGACAATAGCATTAGACACAATATTAAATTAAGCGTTCCTCTCAAGATGTACGAATTTGCAGATTAATTGTGCATTACAATCCCTGCCTTGACATCACTTAGCTAGAATCACGGAGAGAACCTGGGAAATTTAAAACAGACTTTCAATTCATATTGACATACAGTTAGAAATATTTTTTTTAAAAGATGGAAACATTTTTTATTTTTGCCTGCACCAACTTTCAGAAATCAGCATAATGCCTCAATCTGAACAAAATATGGATAAGGTCTCTTCACCAGTGTCTTTAGGAGAAATAAGAGACCCGACAAGGAGTACACAGTGTGGAAATATGCCAGGCCTAGTGGTGCATTAATGTCTATCTCGACCTGATGCAAAGCCCATTTACGTCAGTGGGAGTCTTTCCATTGCCTTAATAAGCTTTGAATATGGCCTTTAGTGAATGTCTCAGGTGAGGTTGACCTTGTAGATATGAGAAAATATATGAGAAAATAATAGGGACATCATTGTTAACACATTTTAATATTATTTTGAATATATTTATTGTTATTGTTTATAGGTTTTATTCTCTAATTTTGTTAGGTTTCTTGGGTAATTGAAACCCTTCTCTCTCTACCAGAGCCCAGCTGCCCTTTCAAAATTGGCTTGTAACCCAATCACAACTTTCAAATCATCTTATGATATAAAAACTAAATTTGCAACATTGAATGGCTCTCAGTTCTCTAGGACAGGGGTAGGCAACCTATGGCACACGTGCCAAAGGTGGCATGTGAGCTGATTTTCAGTGGCACTCACACTGCCCGGGTCCTGTCCACCGGTCTGCGAGGCTCTGCATTTTAATTTAATTTTAAATGAAACTTCTTAAACATTTTAAAAACCTTATTTACTTTACATACAACAATAGTTTAGTTATATATTATAGACTTATAGAAAGAGACCTTCTAAAAACGTTAAAATGTATTACTGGCACGTGAAACCTTAAATTAGAGTGAATAAATGAAGACTTGGCACACCACTTCTGAAAGGTTGCCGACCCCTGTTCTAGGAAGTGGTTTGCAAGTTTCTGGAGGCCCCCAAAGCCCTGATGAAATGGTAGCTTGGCATTTTGGGGGAAGCTAGCACTTTAAAGAGGTCACTCTTTCTCCTCCAGGCCACCTTTTGGTCTCCTGTGCTTTCAGGAAAAGGGGCAGGAAACTGAAACCAAAACAGGGCTCACTACATAAAGACTCCCCTTTATCAGCAATCATTGCATGGAAAACTTAGAGAACTGATTAGTTGGAGGGAATGGCTAAGCAATGGAATAAGAGAACAGTAGGACAAGCCACCCTGGTTGTGGTGAACATCACGTCCTATGCTGGCTGAGTTCTGTTAAGAAATGGCTTGGATTAAAAATGAATGAATACCTTAACAGAGAAAAAAATAATTTCTGCCATTTGTCAAGGACCCAAGCAATGAACATATTCAATATGGTGGCTTTGTGTGGGCCATTTTATACTTTACAATTAAGAGTGGAATAGCCTATAAAGTGACACATAACATATTAAACACCTTCTGTGTCTTAGAATGTGCAGTCTACGTTTTGCTAATGGACATTCATATGGCCCAGCTGCTGTAAGCCATATGGCCGCTCTGTTAATTGTGATACAGTATATTCAGAAATGTACTAGGGCTCAAATTGGATTGCAACAGGGTATGCAAAGAGGCATAGGATGTGTGGGGAGTTAAAATTATGTTGGTCAGATAATGTGCTATTAAATGTGGTTCTCATTTTAGCATTTGTGGATTTAATTCAGCTTCCCTATTTGTTATATGTAGAGTAGCCAAAATAAGTCCATAAAAGCTAAGCAGCTGAGAACAGATGAAAACAGAGCTAATAATATAGTAATTAGGAATAGAGCCAAAGCAGCAATTACAGATGTCTAGGGTGAAAGGAAAAGTCAAAGAAGGGAAAGGAATTTGAATACTCTGGAAAGCAAGAGGAACATAGTGTCCCCGCATAGAAACCATCTCTACCAATGGGCTAGCAAGAGGCCATGCAGCCAAATGGGTTGGTCTAGCAGTTGAAACCACATCTCCCCCAACCCTGAAGTCCATGTTTAATGCTTGGGCACTTTACTGCCACCCTGACCTTGTGGATGACATGTGAGCAAGACCCAGGACAGGAAATCACTTAATGGACTGGGCAGGAGATGAGGGGGGTTTCACGCGGGCATATTCTTTCAAACCTACGAGACTCTCTGGGTATGAAACAGCAAGTTTATGTCATCTTGGAAGATCAGGGTAAGAAATGCTCAGTGCTCTTGATAATACAGTTGCATAAGCAATTACATTTTGGGATCAATTAACTGCAGGCGTCACAATAAGTTACAGTGAAAGGGACAGCAACCAGATGTTTGTTTGAAAGCAGCAAACAGGGTGCCAGAGGAAATTCAACAATGACTATAAAGCAGAATGCCCACACCTCAGAGAGTTTTCAGTAAATTAAGTGCTGAGTGAATGGTTGCATTGGCTTAAGAGCATGAGAATGGCTATACTGGGGGTCAGACCAATGGTCCATCTAGCCCAGTATCCTGTCTTCTGACAGTAGCCATTGCCAGATGCTTCAGAGGGAATGTCAGAATGGGGCAATTATTTTATTACTTTTATACTGAGATTACAGAATTAGAAACTGAGCTCAGCCTCTATAACAAACTATATTTTATATGCCAATCTCAGCACATGAGATGGCAAAACATGGGCAAAGCACTCAGCAAAATTTCAGTGCTGTTTGCTTAATGGCCCAACAGTTTGGCTCCTACTACAGTCAGAGAGCTTCCATCTGAGACATGAAAAAAATGTTCAGACAGTATCACAACTTCTTTATTCTAACGTAGAATTCACAATGCTTATTTTCAGGCTGTGCAAAGAGGCTCTGCCATCTCATATCCACTTACAGAAAACTTAAAGTGGCTTTTATCAGTGAGCATGAGAGACCTAGCTCCACTGCAGAATGGAAGGGGGGGTTGCAGAAAGCAAATATGGGGCACTTGAAAATGCATTGTTTTGTTTCAAGGACGAAGAGTGTTGTTTGACCTTAGCAGAGGCTCACAATGATAAAAATGCTGTTCAGTGAATGATGCAAGCTCATACTTCAGATATATTAACTAGAAAGGTGCTTTATTGTTGTTCCTTCTGTTTTCTTCAGGTTTCTCAGGTGCATCCCATCCAGCCTCTCAAGTTTTTAAGATTTAGAAAAATCCTAATTTCTTAATCACATGTTCTGGAATGATTCTGATTTCCCTCAATATTTCCCCCTGTCCCTGGGGAAATATATCCTATGCTTGTTTCTGGCATCTGTCTTCCATAATCCTCTGTGCACACCAAGGCAGAGGATTTATTTAATGGTTTAGAAATGTCCACCTCTTAAATTATTTTTGCTTGCGTTGTTCTCTCTTAGTGGGAGGAAGAGCGCTAAAGATCTTTTTCTTAAAGTGGCACTGTCAACTTAAAAGTCTGAACATTTTTTTTAACCTACTGTTGTTACAAGTAGCACCTAAGATTACCATAATTAGAGAGATTAGAGGAAAAATATATTTCTTTTCCCTTTCTTCCTCAGTTTGCTTACTTTCTGCATTTGACAGTATTTCAATATGAACAGTCAATTTCCCTATTTTATGCATTCGTACGGTTCCCAACACGGTAGTATCTGAGCACCTCCCAATCTTTAATTCATTTATGTTAATAACACCCCTGTGAGATAGAGAAGTGCTATTATTCCAGGTGTACTGACAGGAAACTGACACCCTGAGTCTCGCTGTGCGTGTCTATGCTGCCCTGCCCTTTGAACTGTGTGTGAGCACCAGACTGCTTCACTGTAATTCCCCCATGTAGATACTGCAGGTGCAAAGTAAAAGGCTGACACAAACTAGGAACCTTTTAGTTTGTACCTGCAGCATTCACACGAGGTAGTTAAGGGGCACAGCGATTTGGTGGCAACTGCTATCTACCCCTGTAGTCTGGACTTCAGGCAGTGTGGACATAGCCTCAGTGACTTGCCCAAGGTTAGGTAGGAAGTCTGTGGCAGAACAGTGAGCTGGACCTGCGTCTCCTGAAGCCTAGGCTAAAACCCTAAGAACTGCCTAGTCCTTCTTCTCAGGGAAGAGAGAAATATTTTTAAAGAATAGGTTGTAAAAGCCTTAACATTGGCAGGGACAGGTATAGAACTTGAATATTTTTAATTATTTTTAAAAATGAACTCAATTTCAAGTTGGCAGTATCCCTTTAACCATTTATGTCATTTCGTTTGTCCGGGTACTTTTTCTTCTATTCTTTGTTTATAAAAAATAACATTTTTAAAAGGGGGTAAGATGGGTATTAAAAAAGCTGCTTTCAATCCGAGACTTGTGCCAAAAGAGGAAGATTTTCTTTCTTTCCTCTTCACTTCTTGAGTCATGCAGAAATCTTTCATGCCAAACCGTTTCGCTTCTTCTATCTTTATTACAGGCCTTAGGGTTGCATCATTCTGGACCAGCTGCAATCCAATCTGGCCTAACTAATACCTCTAATATAATATTTATAACAAACCCCTTTGAACCGAGGGTGACTTTTGCCGACAAACGCCATGAGCTATCTCTCTCCTTTCCATTTTATTGTCTGCTGCTTCTGGTGAAGGAGAAGATCTGATAATGAAATTCTCCTTCACCGTTTTAAAGGCACAAGCACATTTGCTCTACCAGTCTATTCATTAGAGAGTGCTTGCTGATCAGATACTAGTACATTCTAGGGCAGCAAAAATGTGATTGCAATGGATATCGTGATATTCTGAGCTCATCGCACATCAATATCATGATGCAGTTGCACATTGACTTTTACATTTGTTGCTCTTGGGACATATAAATTGCTGACCAGTTTTATCTAAGATATTTTGGACGTAGGAGAGTTCTCAGGTGGTGCCACAGGAATAGGAAAGTACATTTAATTTAAGTACAAATACCAAGTTTCATAAGACTATAAATTGGTGTAAAGGCTTCTTGGGAGCAAGTATCTCTCCTATATTTGGTTACAGCAGAGCATTAGAGCATATCTTGTAGGGAACAATCCTCAGTTAGCTGGCGGATGGACTAAATAACCGACTAGAACTTTTACCCGTCTAACTTTTAGGATTCAAATAGCTTCACCCTTGCAAAAGTA
This sequence comes from Mauremys reevesii, assembly GCF_016161935.1. Classification (NCBI taxonomy): domain Eukaryota; kingdom Metazoa; phylum Chordata; order Testudines; family Geoemydidae; genus Mauremys; species Mauremys reevesii. The sequence continues at coordinate 58,153,296 of NC_052633.1, read as the reverse complement.
GTTTTGTGGGGATATTAGGTTTGGATAATAATCCAGATTACATGGAAGACAATAAAATGCCTGGAAAAATAAAGTATCCACCAAGGTTAGAGATAACCAACATTTCTGAACTCTTCAACCCAATTCAAAACAACCAAGTAGAGACAGTAAACAACAAAGATTGTGGAACTAAGCAACACAATAAGCACACCTTGGTTTTAATGCTGCACCCTTTTAGCCACCTTCTGCCTCTAATTTGTCTAATTAGATTACAATAGTGTGAGGGAAGGACTTGTTATATAAACTAATGTAAGGAAGGTCAACTAAATATATATGGCACCATTGAAAAAAACATGGAGATGTTTGTGGGAGCAGCGGACAAGTGGGGAACAAACATTTGTATGATAGGTCTTTTCCATCTCTTCCTTGTATGATTTAAAGCCAATGGTCAACTCTCATTTCATATCGTTACTCATTGCTGTAAACCAAGGATGCTCCTTTAAACAGACAGGCTGACATGAGGCAGAGATGACCCATAGCAGTGGTCCTTGGATTGTCCAGATCTAATTTAAGTACAGAGCAAGAAAAATGCATTCTAAATACAAGGCAAACAGCAAGTAGCTTGATACTTTCATTATTTCAATTGAGAACTATAGTTGTATTTGTTCTTGGATAGACAGGGGAAGTGATTTATACTGGAAACTCTCCGTTGGCCACAAGAAGCACAGCATCATTGCTTGTTGGAACCCTCATAGTACATATTTTTAGAGTTTCAGCTCTTCAAGGCAATGCCTTCCTTCCTGTGTGTACAGTGCTTAGCCCATTGTGATCACTAATGGACAACAACAATAAATGTTGTCTGAACAGCAGCAAGGCAAAGCCTATGTCTGACTGGCATTGCTCATGTGTAATGGTTTAGAAGTGGGACAACTTGCCCAGCTCAGACCCGCCTAACGAGCTGCCTTCTAGTCGATTCTTAATATATGATAAACCAAACGGCAGAAAAACAAGACAGCAGGTTCAGACAGTTAAGCTCTAGATTGACTTCATCTAACTTAATGCTTTTTAATCACTCTCTGAACAAAAGATTTAGTTCTCATAATCCTCCTTTTGCTCAATTTGCTGTTCCTCCTTTATATGGAATCTACTATGTTTAATTTCCCTGGGTTTTTTTCTGAATGAGTTTTCATAAGAAAAAAATTGCTAATATCTCAGGACAAATGATTTTTAAGGGCCGTCATTTTTGCAATGCCATCTTCCCTCATATGGGTTCCTCTCTGGAAAGCAGCAGCCAAAACCACATGTATTCTTTTTCAGTGTGTAATCTGCATGCTCTTGCTGTGCTTGTGTTTATTCTTTATTGCACTGAAGTACTGTTACTGTGCATTTATCTAACGAAAAACATACAATGATTAAAGCTAGTTTGAATGAGAACAGTGTCTGCCAGCCCTTCTGTCTCAAAATTCTCAAGTACCAACCTTTCAATTATCCTTTAAATATGCACAGTGAGAGCCTGATTTTCAGAAATGCCTAGTGCCTGCAGCTCCCGTTGACTTTAACTGGAGCTGTGCTCAGCACTTCTGAAAATCTGCCCCATATGTGCATTTATTCAAAACCTGCCAGCCAAGCTTTTCCCAAAATACACAGTTCTGGCCCTCTGAGTAGTCCATGCAGAGCTCTTTCTCCTGCACAGTGCAAGAACGGATTCTCTACATTCTAAGGCCCACTGTTGGCATCTTTAGACTCTATGGTCATGTCTACAGAGCATGCAAAGCCCACACGCACTAGCACTCTAAAAGCCCACCCCCACTCTACCTCTCAGGCTTCAGAACCTGAGCTCCAGCTCACCTTGCATCAAAGCAACATCTACACAGCTATTTTTAGCTCACTAGTGTGAGCCCTGCTAATGGGAATCTGTGGACCTGGGCTGGAAGGCTCACTTCCAGATGCAGTGTAGACATACTCTAAGACACAAAGGCATTTCAGATAAAAGAGAGTTTTGTAATACCAGAATTTGTAACACTAGGGTGGGTTTTTTTTCTAATTCTGTAAATATTAAGTGCCAAATTCCATCTGTGCAACCTCATTATCTTCAGGAGGCCAGATCCCGAGATGGTGTTAATTGTGGCTGATTTACATCAGATGAGGATTTGGCCCAATGAATCAGAAGGGTCGAATCTGTAAAATATTGTCCTTTCAGACATACATAGCAATGGTGTGAGTGTGTTCACTTTATATAGTAATATTACTGCATCCAGTCATACCCATCCTTCAAATTTATTATGGAACAAACAGGATGGATGATGACTCAGCCAGTGGTGGCCTGACATTCAGAAACATAGACCTGGTCCCATTTCCATTAAAGTTCATAACAAAACTATCACTGGTTTTGGGGGGGGATGGGGAGAGCGGGCATGGGTCACATATTTCTTGGCTGAGATAACAGGCAGGCTGGCCAGCTTAAATAAAACCAACATCCTTGAATTTTTAACTAACACAAAAAACAGCTTCTCTCTGGCATTATTTTTTGTATCTGAATGTAACATAGGTATAATATCCATGCAAAGTCCTCTTATCCAGTCAAGGCATTCCCTTTGTAGATTTAAGAGTGTGGGGAGCAGCTTCAGCATCTCTCATTTGTCTCTGATTTTCAAACAAAAGGTTTCTTTCTTTAGGCCAATAGTCTCTTGTATTAAAGACTAACAAGACTCAGGGTGGAGAAAAAAGGAAACAATGTCACACTCTGAAATAACAGTTAAGAGGGTTCTAGTTTTATATGCATGGACAAGGAGCTCTCATCATGTGAAGAGATGCTATGCAGAATGAATGAGGATTGGCTAAGTGCTGGGAGATTTAAGAGCATCTTAAGCTGTTGGGCTCTATGAGGTGTTGATTCTGACTTATAAATGGCTTGGACCTGCTCCCTGAAAGAACACTATTCCTACTAGTGCCATACTACACACTTTTGGTTGGTGAAGTTGCCTGAGCTGCAGCCCCCTTGATATAATAGAGAGGAGCCTGGTGGTAGAGTGTTCTCCAAGAGGAGCCCCCCTCAGCTGTTTTTTGTCCTTGTTGGAAAACTGTCCAGGAGTGCTGGCCTGCAGGGCATGCTGCAAGGCCTGTCTTTGTGGTGGGCTTTTCAAGAGGGTGGAGCAAATTGTTGGGGGATGGGGAGATGTGGAGTTCTTGTGGGGACATTCCCACCTATTGGGCTGTACTGAGGTTGGAGCTTTGCTGCTGGTTTTGGGTGGGACAAGAGTTTATTGTTGTGGGGATTTTTGTTATATAAACAGTGTAGTGGGTGGGCACCTTTGAAAATATCACTATCAATCAATATATATGGACAAATAATTAAAAAGTTGCAACCTCAAGGATTGAGTCCATCAGAAGGATGATCCAAGATGCCCTAGCTACTGCAATGAGACTCTACAAGTCCCATAGTGAGTGTTCCAGGTAGGCTGCCACACTTAAAAGCAAAGTCATTAGAGGTCTGATAGGCAAATAGGCCTCCTCCACATGTGGCCCAGGAAGGAAACTATGTATTAATTTTGTTTGAGTTGCAAATTCTATAATCACCATGAGGAGATGGGAAGGACATGCAAGTGCAATGTTCTTACTCCTGGCCTTTGTGAGATAACTATAGTCTGTTTTTATTAGCTGTGGGTCTCATCTTGGTCTTATCCTGTCTGCCACCTGCCATTCATTTCTATGTTCAATGCTGCCTTAGACAGCACTGCTGCTTGCTTTTGTTTGCCTCTCTTAATTTCTCTTTTCTTTTGAACAATGTTGCACATTCTCTAAACTCTAATATTCACCGCCTAGCCACCTGCACACTCTCTAACTCTCCCTGTCCAAAAACAAACAAAACAATACCAAAAAAACCACCCTAAAAAAATCCTCTTTACTTCTGGGCCTGAGTACAACTGTTAACAATTCAGGAGTTTTAGTTCAGAGAGGTTTGCATGACCTTTTGATTTGGTTTTGAACTTTCTGAGTTTGCACTAGAGTTTCAGGGTCCGAGAAATCCAAAAACTCAAAGTAAAAACCAGTTGAAACCACTGACTATCACCTGGCTTCATGTCAAAACAGTAAGAACCTGTGAATTTCACATGACTGCTGGGAGAAGCTATAAAATAGCCTTAATTCACTTGAAATAGAGCATAGGTGTTCTTAAAAGCTCAGCAATCCTTTCGACAAACTTAGGCTGTACTATGAGTTTGTCATCAACCAGCTGAGTTTCATGTTTCATTACAAACATTTTGCAAAGTCCTGGAAGACTTTGTGTACATGGTAAGATTCAGAATGATTTTGTTTATGTTATGTAACATAAAAACATTTCACCCGATTCTGATCTGGTGTAAGTCTGGAGTGATTGAATTGAACTCAGTGCAGCGTAGGATTAGAATCAGGCCTTGTTTTGGAAGGCTGATAGTCTTTGTTATTAAGGATGTGTTCTTAAGGGAAGACTGACATTTTTACAGGACAGCGTCGTATTTGGGTCTATCATAGGGCAGGGCTTCTCCCCAGCTTCCAAACACCCACTGCCACCCTCAGTCTACTTTAAGAAGGTTTATTCTCTTAACACAGGCAAGTAAAGCAACAGAAAAATCTTTTAACTCACTCCTTTCTCTCAGGCTTCAGGGGAAGACTGAAATTTTTACAGGACAGGGTTGTATTTGGGTCTGTCATAGGGCAGGGCTTCAGGGCCACCCCTCCCAGGCACTCTGGCACTCTTGCTCCTGGAAGCTTCCCAGTTCTAGTCAGCTCTGCTCCCTTCCCTTTGCTGAGCCTCTGGCCCCTGGCTCCAGGGACGCACCACAAGAGTTACTTCATTCCATAATGGCTTCCCGTCCCAGTCACTCCCTTCCACCTCCCCATTTCTTTTTTTATAGTGAAGCAGACTTAACTGAGTAGTTTATAGCCACCACCAACTATAATTCCTTAATAATTAGCAGTTTATGTTCTCTCACTCTGTCCTGTGTCTTTCAGATAATATAACACTTTTTAAAATAATATTCCATATCCCTGATGTTTTTACTAAATAAGATAATGTGATTTTTGTTACCATAAGACATATGAATTCCTTAGAGAGCTTCCCCCTTCCTTTATCAAAGCCCTTACATACCCATAAAAGGTGATCAATTGTTTCTTCCACCTTACAAAGTGCACAGGGTCCATCTTTGTGTCCATTTATTCAAAAAAGATTTTTTTGTTTATGCCACAATGGCCAGTTATTACGCTAAACAAAAGCACTTTGTCAGTCCTTTCCAGGCCCTGAAGGATGTCGTTATTCTCAATTCTAGAGTACAATTCAAAAAATCTTCCTCTTCTTTTTTCATTAATCCACATTTTTTGCCATTCCTCATTTAAATTTTTCTGTACTAGGCTTTTGAATTCCTGTTCATTCAAGGGTATTTCTGTGTCAATCCTTCCATTTCTTACAGCACTTTTAGCAGCTTGGTCAGCCATTTTGTTCCCTGTTATCCCAATATGCACTGGGATCCCAGCTAATGCTACACATATCCCCAGCTGTACTAACTCTGTTATTAGAAATATAACACTATTGATTAAATCACTTCTACATACTGAGACACCCCTTTGATCGCCATAAGGCCTCAGGTGATCTGAAAAAATGACTGCTGCTGCTGGACATACATCCCAGATCCAATTTAATGCTAGCGTTATTGCTACTGGTTCAGCTGTCATGAGAGCTACACAATCAGATGTTCTTTTAGATGTACTAATTCCCAATTTTGGTATGCAATATGCTGTCCGTACTCTTCCTGTTTTTTTTGTTTTATTTTTTGGACCCCATCTGTATATATTTCACCAAACCAACTCCAGTTTTCTCCATATGCTGGTACACTTAATTTTAAATTCTTACTGTCTCTTTTTTACCCTTAAATGTCTAAAATTAACCTAAATCCATGTTTGGGCATGCGACTTTCCATCCATATGGAATTTTCCCATGACTAAGACTTTTAACTTCATTCAGCTTTTCGTTGTCTTTCAACTCCTGCTTCCACACTTTACCTCGAGCAGCATGTGGCATTCTAACATCATGTGCTATAGTTTGTCTACCAAATTCCCAACAGTCCTCATATTTGGTTGGTCCTTTTGTCATTGCAGTTCCCATTAGCTTTGGCCAAGAAAGTTAAGTCTAGCAGTCTCATTCGTACTGTAACTGGCATTTCACCAGAAGCTATGTGTAGTGCATATAGACATTGTAATAAATGCACCGCACACAATTCATAGTGGCTGGGCTTGTATTAAATCTAATTTTTTATGTTCTGATTTGGATGCTGACTCAAAAACTTGGCAGCCAGAGTCAATAACTGGTCTGATTAAGGCTCTGTGTACTATCAGCACTGCTTTCTTATCTGCCCCCCAATTAGTCCTAGCAAGACTTCTAAGCAGGTTAATCACTCCTGTACATTTATCCTTAACATAGTTTGTATAATCTTTTCAAAGTAATTTAGTATCAAATATTATCCCTAAGAACTTAAACCCTTTAACTATATCTATTTGTTCTCCATATAGATGCAGTCTGGATTCCTTCATAACTTTCCTTTTAGTAAAGATCAATCCTTTGGTTTTAGCAATGGAGAACTTGAAACTCCATGCGTTTCCCCAGTCAGAGGTCTCGTATACCTCCCCATTTTCTGCCCTCTGGCCACTCTTTATAGGGACAGTGTGGCCCAGCCCCCTTTAATTGACTAGATTGGGACCAGCTACCCTGTCATCAGAGTCTTTTACTCTTGACAGTGTCCTTTAAATGTTAGCAATTATTGTTATTTTGACATACCAAACATTTGAGCCCATGTTTAGTCTGCATATAGTTAAATTTTATAAAGTCTAATGGGAACATAGGAATTGCCATAACAGATCTGAACAGTGGTCCAGCAGGTCCAGTATCCTGTGTCTGACAGTGGTCAGTACCGGATGCTTCAGAGGAAAGTGCAATACATCTTGTTGTGGATAGTTATGGAATAACCTCCCCTTAGGAATAGTTTCATTCCAACCCCCATTAGTTAGAGGTTGGCTTATGCCCTGAAACATGTGAGTTTACATCCCTTCAAAATAGTTTCATCTATGATTCACAGGGCCCCCAAATAGGTGTAGAACGGTAATTCAGTGTCCATATCTTGAGACTGCCAACAAGGACACTGATGATGGTGATGTGGACACCTGTCCATTAGGAACTAGAATGAGTTCAGCACATCATTTCACACAGGCCACCAGCCAGATTCCTGAGTGCCAACAGAATGCTCAGTGCTGGGGAAATATAGATGGCAGAGCCCCTGACACAAAAGCTCATGTTGCAGATTGTAACAACTTTCAGCCATTCCTTCCTAGAGCTGGGACTCAGAGTTTGATAAATCTCATGATACAAAAAAAAAAAAATCTTCTGAGGAGATTTTCTTTGCCCATCGTGCTGGTCATATCAGACCCGCTTTGAATTGCTCTTGCTTCCTGTTTTTCACTACAGGAAATTCACCAGGCATCCTGATCTAGTTTGAATTTCAACTGATAACTTTGAAGTGAAGTCTGTACTATCCATTTCCAATGCCCCCAGCCATTCACTCTTTCAGGGGATATACAGTTGAGCTCTGTAATGCCTATATATATCCCAGATGTATCAGACCCATTATATAAATTTAGTTGCAAAAATAAAAAAGCACCCTTTATCTTCCTTATAATTTGCAAAATTTAAATTCAGCACATCTTTCATTACTTCCACTTTCAGTCTAAATGAAATCAATTAAATTTCACTATTAACATGTTACAAACTAGACAATACTGTTGACATATTTACCCTTCAAGTTGATTATAAATGTTGATGCACTTAAGTATAAGTGCACATTAATATAGAGCATTCCATGAGATTTCTCTCTCAATTTAGCATTTTCAATGAAATTTCTTAATGAAAATAACTACTGTTTCCTGCCATTGTGTAAAGTCAGACAACGGTGATCAAATACACAGGCACATGTCAAATATATGCAAAATCCTCTCCCAACAGTTTTTGCTGGTGAGAGACAAAGGATATGCCCTAAAACCATGTGAAGGAGAGAAGGCCAGATGACTAGATTGAAATTATATCTAGATTCATCTGGAAAACAGGAACATGGTATCTCTGAATAACAGACATACAGAGCCCCAGGCATTTTATATGTTCAAAAATTAAACTTACAACTGGCATACATCTGGCAACGATCCTGTACACTGAATCCATTTGGTTGGCCAGATGGCCTGAGACTTGCAGCTTTTTAATCTCATACACAGAGCACTTCAGTCTGGAAAAAATAATAAATACAACATAATACAGCATTGTGACACAATGCTCCCTTTATTGGTTTTGGAACTATAGGTACTGAAAAATATGGGCAAAACAAATGTTGTTTTCACAGCTTACTTTCCAAATATGACATATTCTGCCACTGCTTCCCCTTTTCTTCTATTTCCAAAGGCTTATTTACCATCAGTCTGCATGCTGTAGACAGGGAAACTGCATCATTTGCCACTATTCCTTTGCAGTCAGGTGAAGCAAGAGTCTTAATACTCCTCTATGTCCTAGTCTCTTCAGAAAAAACAGTCCATGATGACTGTCTGTTTAAAAGGGAAGCAGCTTTAAGATGTAAACTTCTCTATAGTCAATATCTTCAAACAGCCATGGGCTAGAAACACCTGACACTTTATTTTCATTGCTCAGGATCTCAGGTTTTTCACTTGAAAACTTTCTTGGATCTCAGCTCCAGTTAATTCTATTTCTTCCACTAACTTGAACTGGAGCTGTTGTTTTTTCCCCTTTATATAATCTGAATTTCACTGATCATTCCTTCATTGAAGTTTCTCATATAGGACTTTACGCAAGTCAGTGGAAAGACATCTATTGACTTCAGTGGAATCTGATCAGGCCTTTACTAAACCATCATGTCCCTATTTTAACTTTCACACAGTCTGTCTCTTAGTTCAGTTTGTACCACCAAAAAGGGGAGTACATTGTTATGCGTTTGACTTCATTCATCTGGGTTTTTGGCAGAGCTATATAGTAAAGGTACAAATACCACATGCCTGAGTGAAGGAGGCAGAAATCCAAACTGGCCATTCAATTAAAATCTGTCAGAATTTCTACTCTTTCATCCTGAGCTGTACTTGTGCATTAATAATTACATATTACACTCAGCTGATTGCTTGTCATAAACGTTACTTGCCTTACTCTCTGGTTAATGGTATTATTGATACATAGTCTGCTCTGGATTCTGTTAACTCACTGTCCACCTACAGTTTGGTAAAACAGTGTCTTGAGTCATTGGTACACCCCGCCATTCAAGTGATGTCTTTTGGGTTGATTCTTTGTGTTTGCAGCTTTAGAGACATCTTAGTGGTTAAACCATTTGACCTACTAAAGTAAGTATAAAGAGAATCCCTTTCTCAATTAATTCCTTTGCTCGAAAAACGCATAGTTACTTTTTTTTTCTGAGCGGCTTCCAATTTCATTAATCATTTCAGACATTTTTAGGTCCCTTGGGTTGTGGTTTGGCCGTAGATTCCCTTCACTGCTATACTTTTCCCAACATTTTCAAAACATTCCTACCTAAAAAGTCAGGCCCCACATCCTCAGCTGGTGTAAGTTGGTGTAGCTCAATGAAATTCACTGAAGCTGGAGAAGCTGAGACTCCGGCCCCAAGTTTCTAATTACAGAAACATCATGTAAATCTCTTTACCTTAAAAACCAGTTCAAAATGCTGATTTTCACACTCACATATTTACAAAATGGTGTGGAATTTAACTTCTTAAAGGAAAAGTTGGGGGGAATTGCCCTTTTGCACAATATCCAAGTGCTTCACACACACTATCTGAATATAATTAATCCTTCCAGTGCATGTGCTAAACAGAGATAGCCATTCCCATTTTACAGATGAGAAAAACGGAAGCTGAGAGGTGGTTTTCTCCCAGGCCACAAAGGGAATCCATGTCAAAACCGGGATAAGAGATTAGGAGTGCTTAGCTCCAAATGCTGTGCTTGGCCCACTAGATCATGCCTGTCTTGAAAGTTTCCTTAAATGGCTGTAGGACTGAGGTGTGGCGGAGGGGTCATAGGCCAGACAAGCATTATGGTTCTGTAAGAAGGGAATGCACATGAAAGATGCAGTGATGAGTCTAGCTGTGGCAATGACCCGTTAGTCTGTTTGAAGCCTCTAAGCAAAGGTTTGAGCTCCAGGCTGAATCCTTTAAAGAATATCAGCCTCTTCAATGGGAGCTGCAGATTCTTTGCACCACTGAAAAGTAGAGAAATTTTATTTCGTTGTTTTTTAGGTCCTTTTATTTAGACACCCAGGTCTTTAAATGTTATTAGTATTCTGGTGATTCCATTGATGATTTCATGCCAAATCAATTTTGGCATATTACAGTGATTTGTATGAGATCCAGCAAAAGAGATTTTCTAATAATCTGGCCCCCAAGGTCTGAAATGCCAGCATTGAGGTAATATTTGCTAGCATAGGTGCACTCCATCTGCTTTAAAAATTTTAGGAAGCTTTTATTAGAATTAAAAGCACTTTAAAGTATACACTTCCTTTCTAAAACTTTGTCATTTATTTTCTCTCTGGGACCTTTGTACTTTATGGTAATTTTTAAAAGAGACAAGTTACAACTGTCATTTAGCAACACAATATTATAAACTTGGTCTCTAAATTGGCCTTCACAATTTTGCTTACACATTTATTTATGGCAGCAAGAATACACAATGTGCAGGCAGGATGTGTCCTTTCAGAGTAGCATTGAACTATTGGATGTGAATAACACAAACAATGTTTTCCACTTTTTGTAGGCACAATGACAGTACGTGCAAAATTGGGTGCAAGTTTAGTAAGCCTAAATGTTGACCATGCTCACATTGATACATATATGATGCAAATGAGAATTACATCAAAAAATCAGAGGTGAAAGAAAGTACCAGACCAGCTTCCCAGGCAGCAATTTAAAGGACCTGGGGATCCCAGCAGTGGCTAGAGCCCCAGGCCCTTTAAATTGCTGCCAGAGCCCCCCTGCTGGAGCCCCTGGGTAGCGGAGGTGGCTGGAACCCCCGGGGCTCCAGCGGCGATTTAAAGGGCCCGGTGCCACTACCGCAACTGGAGCCCCGGGCCCTTTAAATCTCGATTTAAAAGGCCCAGGGCTCTAACGGCTCCACCTCTTCCAGTTAAGGCCATGCCCCTTCCGGTTGAGACCTTGCTGCCTGCTCAGGACTCCAGTGTACCGGTAAGTCCTTTAAGTTACTTTCACCCCTGCAAAAAATCCTTAGGAATGGTAACAGATGGGTATCACTAACTTCAGATTAAATGTTATGTTTCACACAAATTTGGTGATCTCACATTTATATGGTTGTGAATTATATATAATCAGAAATGCAGAATCATATAACTAACCTTGTAGGCCTGAACAAGAGCTCTATGAAAGCTCAAAAACGGGTCTCTCTCACCACAGAAGTTGGTCCCGCAAAAGATATTACCTCACCCACCTTGAATCACTTGCAGAAAATATTATTGACACCACATTTTAAGCTTCCTACATGATAATAAAAAATTGGACCCTCATTTTGGCTTTGGAAGTTTAAGGGGTTTGGCTAGATGTTTGGACCTTTTTTCTCCAAAAAGACAGAATTCTAAGAAGCGCTGACAATTGTGAAGTGTAAGCAGCCATAAAAGCTTAGTGGTTGCCTGGTTTTTTGACATGCATACTGTGTCAGCAGCCAGCGATCCAATAGTTGCAACATATAGGATATGTCGGTTAACATGGAAATAGCCCGTAAGGATCACTAGATTGAAACTGAGTGCATCTGTCATCTCTACCACCAGCCTTTTAAATTAGCATTTTAGTTTATAAGGTATCTATTCATTATTATTGCCATTATTGATTCACAATCTCAGCTAGCTGCAACACAGAGACAGAGCTACCCTCAGTCTATTCAAAAACATGTTAACAGAATTCATAAAACCTAACAAATACAGGCAAAGAAAATTAAAATAAACATTTCTGCCTCTTTATATTATTTCCCCAGTTATGTGGTTGGATGGCATCCCAAACTTTCAGCTAATTGGGGCCATGGTCAATCACTGAGTTAGCCCGTTGTCTGAACTGTCTGCGGTCCAGTTTTGCAAGCTCAGAGCACAGAGAATGGAATGCCATGTGGCTTTCCAGACTAGTTGGAGCATGGCTCCTCTAAAACTGGCCAGAATTTTCCTAACTGTCCCCTGGGGCAGATGAACCCAGACAGCAGAGTGACAAGCCAGTCAGCCCTTTCCAGGCCAGTGAGGACCTCCTCATGGTGCTCTGTGATTTGGTGACTAGAGGCCAAATCATCTACAGGTGTAAATCAGCATGGCTCCATTCAAATCACTGAACTATACTGGAGAGATGCCAGTCTACATCAGCTGGCGATCTGGCCCTAAGTACAACCTGAAGAGCTTAGTGCAGCTCAGGGTGATATTCAAGTGGGCTTCAGCTAATGGTATTTGGAGGTTACCAGAGTTTAGTCGTACAGAGTAAAACAAGCCCACACTTTACTAGAGCCTTATGGTAACAGCCTTTGAAAACAGGTATGTGCTGCAGAAATGGATATCATATGTGAACAAGATAAGCACATTTTCAACAGATTTTGACACTCTGGAGGCTAGTAGAGAAGAAGTGCTTTGCAAGATGAGTCACAGAAACAGGCAGACAAAGGAATCTATATACTAAATAAATATATTGACAGCACAGATTTCGTTGCACTGGAATGTCTCAAAGAGTATTTTTTTTTCCTACCTGGTGAGTGAATTTCTATGTGTTTTGAGTTCCTGGTAAGGTTTCTATTGGAAAACCCATCCAGATGGTCACCAGACATGGGACGAGTCTCTTGATTTCTCTTGACATTTATTTTATAACTGAAAAAATTGTTTTCTACAATGTCCTTCTGCCTTTTCTGTTATTGTGCACCACATTGATGGAATAAGCTCCTTTTCTTGATTAAGCTCTGTGAATCCCATAGAAAGTTTAAATCCTATCAGAAGGTTCATCTTTTTAGATGTTCTTTTAATTTCTTTAACTCTCTCTTTCCCTTATCCTTCTTACTATTTCACTCTCTGTGGCTAAAGCTTTCATACTATTTTTATACAGCGCATGCAAATATCTTAAGCATTTTATATAATACACTAACTTTAAACTAGTATCTATTATGCCTTGTGTAAAGTATATGATGCCCAGAAAATTACACTGCTGTATACATTAGATATTCAATACAAAGACAAGTATCAGAGGGGTAGCCGTGTTAGTCTGGTTCTGTAGAAGCAGCAAAGAATCCTGTGGCACCTTATAGACTAACAGACGTTTTGCAGCATGAGCTTTCGTGGGTGAATACCCACTTCTTCGGATGCAAGCAGTGGAAATTTCCTGGGGCAGGTGTATATATAAGCAAGCAAGAAGCAAGCTAGAGATAACGAGGTTAGATCAATCAGGGAGGATGAGGCCCTGTTCCAGCAGCTGAGGTGTGAAAACCAAGGGAGGAGAAACTGGTTCTGTAATTGGCAAGCCATTCACAGTCTTTGTTTAGTCCTGAGCTGATGGTGTTAAATTTACAGATGAACTGGAGCTCAGCAGTTTCTCTTTGAAGTCTGGTCCTAAAGTTTTTTTGCTGGAGGATGGCCACCTTAAAATCTGCTATTGTGTGGCCAGGGAGGTTGAAGTGTTCTCCTACAGGTTTTTGTATATTGCCATTCCTAATGTCTGATTTGTGTCCATTTATCCTTTTCCTTAGAGACTGTCCAGTTTGGCCGATGAACATAGCAGAGGGGCATTGCTGGCATATGATGGCATATATTACATTGGTGGACGTGCAGGTGAATGAACCGGTGATGGTGTGGCTGATCTGGTTAGGTCCTGTGATGGTGTTGCTGGTGTAGATATGTGGGCAGAGTTGGCATCGAGGTTTGTTGCATGGGTTGGTTCCTGAGCTAGAGTTACTATGGTGCGGTGTGCAGTTGTTGGTGAGAATATGCTTCAGGTTGGCAGGTTGTCTGTGGGCGAGGACTGGCCTGCCACCCAAGGCCTGTGAAAGTGTGGGATCATTGTCCAGGATGGGTTGTAGATCCCTGATGATGCGTTGGAGGGGTTTGAGCTGGGGACTGTATGTGATGCCCAGTGGAGTCCTGTTGGTTTCTTTCTTGGGTTTGTCTTGCAGTAGGAGGCTTCTGGGTACACATCTGGCTCTGTTGATCTGTTTCCTTATTTCCTCGTGTGGGTACTGTAGTCTTGAGAATGCTTGGTGGAGAATTTCTAGGTGTTGGTCTCTGTCTGCGGGGTTAGAGCAGATATGGTTGTACCTCAGTGCTTGGCTGTAGACAATGGATCTTGTGGTGTGCCCGGGATGGAAGCTGGAGGCATGAAGGTAGGCATAGTGGTCGGTAGGTTTTCGGTATAGGGTGGTGTTAATGTGACCACCACTTATTTGCACTGTGGTGTCTAGGAAGTGGACCTCCCATGTAGATAGGTCCAGGCTGAGGTTGATGGAGGGTGGAAGCTGTTGAAATCATGGTGGAATTTTTCCAGAGTCTCCTTCCCATGGGTCCAGATGATGAAGATGTCATCAATGTAGCGTAGGTAGAGAAGGGGCGTGAGTGGACGGGAGCTGAGGAAGCGTTGTTCCAGGTCGGCCATAAAAATATTGGCATATTGTGGGGCCATGCGGGTGCCCATAGTGGTGCCACTGATCTGGAGATATATATTGTCATTAAATTTGAAATAGTTGTGTGTGAGGATAAAGGCACAGAGCTCAGCAACCAGTTGTGCTGTGGCATCATCAGGGATACTGTTCCTGACAGCTTGTATTCCATCAGTGTGTGGGATGTTTGTGTAGAGAGCCTCTACATCCATGGTGGCTAGGATGGTGTTTTCTGGAAGGTCACCAATGCATTGTAGTTTCCTCAGGAAATCAGGGGTGTCACGGAGATAGCTGGGAGTGCTGGTAACATAGGGTCTGAGTAGAGAGTCCACATACCCAGACAGTCCTTCAGTGAGAGTTCCAAAGCCAGAGATGATGGGGCGTCCAGGATTTCCGGGTTTGTGGATCTTGGGTAGTAGATAGAATAACCCTGGTCGGGGTTCTAAGGGTATGTTGATTTGTTCCGGTGTTAGTGTAGGGAGTGTCCTGAGTAGATGGTGCAGTTTCTTAATGTATTCCTCAGTGGGATCTGAGGGAAGTAGCCTGTAAAATTTGGCATTGGAGAGTTGTCTGGCGGCCTCCTTTTGGTAGTCAGACCTGTTCATGATGACAACAGCACCTCCTTTATCAGCCTCTTTGATTATAATGTCAGGATGGTTTCTGAGGCTGTGGATGGCATTGCGTTCTGCACAACTTAGGTTGTGAGGCAAGCGATGTTGTTTTTCCACAATTTCTGCCTGTGCACGTCGGCGGAAGCATTCAATGTATAGGTCCAGACTGTCATTTTGACCCTCAGGAGGAGTCCATGTGGAGTTCTTCTTCTTGTGCTGTTGGTGGGAGGGTAACTGTGTATCAGTGCGCTCTTCAGTGTTGTCCTGAAAGTATTCTTTGAGTCGGAGACGGCGAAAGTAGGCTTCCAGATCGCCGCAGAACTGTATCATGTTGGTGGGGGTGGCAGGGCAGAAAGAGAGCCCCCGAGATAGGACAGACTGTTCTTCTGGGCTGAGTGTGTGGTTGGATAGATTGACGATATTGCTGGGTGGGTTAGGGGTACCACGGTTGTGGCCCCATGTGGCAGGTAGGAGTTTAGACAGCTTACAGTCCTTTTTCCTTTGTAGAGAGGTGAGTAATGTAGATCTCCTGTCTTATTTTAGTGAAGTCTGTATGGAAGTTTGGTTATTGATGAGAGTCTCCAGGTTGTTTGTATGAAGAAACTTGCACAAATACAGATGGATATCATCTTCCTTTCCAAATGTAAACAGATGGACATCATACCTAATGGACTAAAGGTAAAAAATCCACTGCTATCTACATATTACACAGACCACAGTGAGAGATTATGCCATACTCTATCAAAGAAACCGAGGAACCACCTGATCAGCATCCTATACAGCAAACAGGAAAACATCAAAAAAGAGCTCTCCAACCTGGAGACTCTCATCAATAACCAAACTTCCATACAAACGGACACCTGCCCCTGGAAATTTCCACTGCTTGCATCCGAAGAAGTGGGTATTCACCCACGAAAGCTCATGCTGCAAAACGTCTGTTAGTCTATAAGGTGCCACAGGATTCTTTGCTGCTAATACACAGACAAATAGTTAGACAGATAGATAGATGCCTGATGTATGCTCTATTCATTATTCCTGTTTTCAGTTCTTTACAATAAAAATCAGCCAAGCCTTTAACACAAAAATCTAATTTTTCTTCCTCTATATTGCTTAAAATATTCATTCTTTTCAGTCCCAATGTTCTCTTCTCCTGCTTCAGAAACAATCACTCTCCTGAACTGTGGTAACACTTTATCTGCTGCTGGCTCACTTGTCAAAGAAACTATACTCTGCTTTCTTCCTTGTCTAGGAGTGAAACCCACCAGGTAAGACCTGCCACTTAGTGCCTGAACAAAGTATTGATACCACTAACAGAATGAGATCTTCAGATGTGATTATCACAGCTGCACAGTCTGAAACACTGGAGACATAGTCACAACTCAATCCCTAAATTGCTGTGCACAATTATTTTTAACAAAGAGAATTTTATAACAAATTACTGGTATCGTTTGAGGCAAATTCTTCACCCCCACAACATGAACCCTACAACAGGGTCTGTGGTGGGGGAGCAGTGATAGTAGTCAAGTATGCTGGCTCTCTTTCCTGCTGGGGACTCCTCCATGCCAGGGGTATACTCAGTAGGGGACAGGCTGCTTCTTTTTGCTTCATTTGTGCCATGGGAGCGTAAGACGGAGAGTGATTTGCTACTGTATCTTTTAGAAGAACGACATGGTCGTGAAGGAGGAAAGGCTAGCATGGTGTTCCAAGCATAGTGGAATGCATGGGAGAGGGTTATGTAGGTTAGAGTGCGAGAAAGACGCAATGCAGGCAGTTAGGTTTGTGGATTGGGTGGAGCAAAGGTGCAACAAGTGGAGCAGAAAGATGAGACGAGAGAGGTAAATAGGAGGCAGACCGTGCAAGGCCTTGAGGCAAGAAGAAGTTTGTATGTGATGTTCTGGAAGGTTAAGGGTTGGGAGTTCTCTGCTTTTAGATAGTCACTGACTATTAATCAGATAACGTTCTTCATAGTCAGTAAAGCTTCTTGGTCAGTGTTTGTCCTTTGAAATCAGTGAGCATGTGTTTTATTGGAGGGAGAAATGGGTGAGATTTTATATAATGAACTCACAAAAAATATCAATTTTAGTACGATACACGTTTCCTTAATAATACTTTGAAGCCAGCCTCCTTGGAGCCAACATTTGCCTTATTGAAGCATGCAAGATTTTGAATAATTGTTACTATTTCACAGCCACAAAGTGTTCCAAATAGAGCTTGAAATGTATGCCAAGTAAAGATAGCTAAAGCCAGTCAGTATGGGCCTGATCCAACGCCCAAGCAATTCAAGAGGAAGGATGGTCTGTGGTTGGAATGCTAGTCTGGGACTTGGGAAACCCAGCTTCCGTCCCCCCTACTCCATCACTGTGTGACTTTGGAACACACAGTCTTTCTGAGCCTCAGTTCCCCAACTATAAAATGGGGATTAATTGTATTTTCGACAAATACACAAAAGAAGTTGAGGTGCTGATACTACAGTAATGAAAGCCAGGGCTGCCCAGAGGGGGGTCAAGTGGGGCAATTTGCACCAGGCCCCGCAGGGGCCCCCATGAGAGTTTTTCGGGGCCCCTGGAGCAGGGTCCTTCACTTGCTCCGGAGGCCCCAGAAAACTCTTGCAGGGCCCGGGCCCCCGGAGCTTCTTCTGCTCTGGGTCTTCGGCGGCAATTCAGCAGTGGGGGTCTTTCCGCTCCGGGACCCACCGCCGAAGTGCCCTGAAGACCCGCGGCGGGGGGTCCTTCCGCCCCAGGACCCACTGCCAAAGTGCCGGGTCTTTGGCGGCGTGGGCGCCCCGCCGCCAAAGACCCGAGGCCCCCTGAATCCTCTGGGCGGCCCTGATGGAAGCGGTGTAAGTACGATAGCTAGCGTTTCTACTGACTTTGGATCAGACCTTATATGCATTGCGTATTTGTTGCAATGTTCTCTATAAGTAGTTATTATTTCCATCTGTTCTCACTCTAACAGTGTTCTTTCAAAGGTATGGCAAAGGCTCTAGGGCAGAAGGACAATATGCTGCAGAATTTAAAAAAAAAGGAGGAATGTAATACACTCTCAAGTCAGCATCCTCCTGTGAGTGTGAGAAATGTACATATCTCTGAGCCTGAGATTTTGCCTTTGATTCCCTGAATCATCTTGAAGAATTTATTTGTGGCTCAGGTGAATAAACTGAAATGGCAATCTTCTGGTCACACTGCAGTGAAAGGCATTGCTAGGTCAGTTTTATAGTGGATCCTTAAAGGCAGAGGTAGTCTCCTCTTTTATCTCTACTGTATCGTTGAAACAGGAATTTAACATGTTTTATTGTGTGATACTGTGGGTCATTTTCAGAAAGGGGCAGTACATTGTTACCAGGGCATTATGTCTCGCCACAGGTAAACAAAGGCTACCCACAAAGTGATTATTGACCAGGCATCATCGACAAATGTACAGCTTTGCCGGTACAAAAGGTAGAAGACTTGTAAAGTCACGTGTAACTGGACAGCTGGTTAAATATGAGCTTGTCTTCCATTGACTTCAGTGGGAGTTGGAATAGGTTTTCCCTGTGGAGGTCAAAAGCAGTTATGCCAATTCCCCAGGACTGATTTCTTTTTAATTTGCAAAAGGCAAACACACAGCACCTCTCCCTTAACTTTTGTAAAGTTTGTCCAGAAAAATTGTCTTTTATATTTCTTTTTGTTAAGCTAAAAATCAGAATTCAGCAAAAAATGGTGGTGGATTGTGTTGTTAGAGTTTCTGAATTTGTTCTGCTTCTGTTGCAGAAGATTTCTGGGAGACAGAGAGCGTTATTAAGAATTTTAGAAATCTTTTAGACACATGTAAACTGGTAAGAGCTGTAGTCTGGTGTTCAGAAATGTGAACTGACACAGTCATGAACCAATTGTCATGAACCAATTTGCATTCACGGTGAGTCAGCCTTGGCAACTATTGTGTGTCCACTCTGCCATTCCTCTTTGTGCATTTTCTTCCATGCTGTCCCCTATCTATGGAAGGCAGAGCTGGTCAGAAAATGGATTATTTTTCCCTCAGGGAAAATTTTGAAAAGAATTAACATTTTTTTCTTCATTGAAACCCAATTTTTTTTTTAATTTATTTATGGAGGGGAGGCTTGGCAACTGAAAAATATGATCTAAAACTGCCAAATTTCTGGTTTGGGGTTTTTAAAAACAAATAAACAAACAAACAAAAACCCACAGAATTTTGAGGCAAGCAGGCACCTTCCACAAACAAACATTTTCATTGAGTCAAACCCCCAATTTTCCATGGGGGCGGTGGTGGGGGGGAGTTTTAGCAGAAAATTTTCCTCTAGCTGGAATAGAGGGCCAGAATGTTGAGAAGTATCTAACTGTACAAATAGCCCCACTGAAATCAACAGGACCACTTGGTGAGTAAGATACTACTCCACGTGAGTAAGGCTCGTAGAATTTGGCCTGAAATGATACCTTCCCAATCCTAATCTACTAGGTACCCATAGTCTCTTTACATATGGCTTGATCCTGCAAGGTACTGAATGCTCTACTCCCAGTGAGGTCAGTGGGAGCTGAATACACTCAGCACCCCAGAGAAATGCTCAGCACTTTGCAGAATCCTGCTAAAGATTGACTTCTTCCGCGTGACTTGCCTAGAGTAACTCATTTCAGTCAATTGCCACCTCCAGGCCAACATTAAAATAATCCTGGTCCCAAAAAGGACCTGAAATCATCAAACCTTCCTCTGGATTTCCTAATGCATTTTGGCATCTCTGGATGGAATTTGCAAAAACACCTAAGAGATATAGGAGCATAAGTCCCATTGAAAGTCAATGTGTTTTATGCTCTTGTGAAAATCCTGCCTTCTGAGTCTATCATCTAGAGTAAAAAGTCTCTGAGATACGGACTTTATTTGTGTTTTGCCCAATGCCAAGCACCTCTAACACTTAATACTAACCTTTTGCAGCATCTTACATTTTCCTTTAGTCCCAGGTTTTAAAAGGTATTTAGGCATTGCCGCACTCAGCATTGCAAGGCCTAACTGATTTAGGAGCCTAAATCTCATTTTCAAAAGGGATTTAGACATTTAGGAGCCAAAATCACATTGAGAGTCAATGGTGTTTAGATGCCTAAGTGTCTAAAATCCCTTTTGACAATGAGATTTAGGCTCCTAAATCAGTGAGTTGCAATGCTGAGCAACACCTAAATGTCCTTTAAAATCTGGGCTTTAATCTTTAGAATGGTTTGCACTGACAAATGCACATTTAGTTTACGTTAATTTCTGAGCATTGGGCAAAGTATAAAATGTTGCACCTTTACCCTAGTCATGCATGCTATAAAATATTCCCTCATAAATGATGGTTTCATCAGACATTTCAGTTCTGAAGTAGGTACAAGCCTTTAAGGGAATAATTATTATAGTTTTTTTTAAATGCAATTTACCTCTTTCCTTTCTCAATGAATGTGTATCCAACAGGTTGGATAGCTATAAATGTATGTCATATGCTCCTGCATGGCATACAGATCCACGATGCTGGGTTAAAGAATTTCAGTTTTTGATCCCAAAAAGGTATACAACAGTCAGCAAGGTGTTAACATTCAGCATTCAAGACTTTCAAAGGAGAACAAAAACATTCCTTCTCAAAATACATTTCTATCTATGTGTGAATAGGCCTGTATATCTGAGAAATGTTATCAAGGTTAATTAGAAAAATTATCTCATCAGAACAAAAAAAATTAGGTGTGTGGAATCTCTGTGTCTGAGACACACTAATCTTTCCTAGTTCTGTTTCAAGTGGAACTGTGATCCATCAAAGTCATTTCCTGTGCAATCCCTAGGGAACATCAAAAGTTTAACCAAGCATGGCAATAATTGAATTGCACCTGTTATATTAAAGAAACTGTTTAAGGTACTCCCCCTACAGCAGCATGCAATAAAATATAAGAGTAAGGCAGACATACCAGTGCAATTAAATGATGGATATTTACATGGTCTTCATCACCATGGTATTTAAACACCTCCCATGAGTTATAAAATATGATTGTTCTTTCTCTTTCTTCATTGCCTGACACCTACAGGCAGGCTTAGAGGTTTTGGAGGGGTTTATTATTATTTCAATGAATCTGTGAGAGTGAGGATAAAAGCTGGGAGAATCGGGGTGCTTTTTTCTGAGACAGGAGTCCACCAGAAAGGTTAGTGATCTTTCTAAAAGAGCAGCTCAAAACACTGAATGTCCAATTTTTGTGAAATTTTGAAATTTCTTGCAAACCAGACAGTTTGAAAAATTTCATTTAGGAAACAACAAAATGTGGTTTTGAAACAAAATATGCTCCCCTCCTTTCCCTGCAGCAGCCGGGTGAAATTGACATGATTGTCCTCAGCTTCAGGGTTACTCACCACTGAATAGCAGCAGTGAAACAGAATCAGTGATACTCAGCAGATGCTGTAGATCCTGGGGTCTGCAGCTCCAGGGCAGCCCTGGCATGAAGACTGCCCTGGCACTGAAGAATCCAGGACTTCCAAACTCCTAAATCACCTGACTCTGAGCTGCCAGACTCCTGTAGCCTGGGGAGCCAGCTGCCCCAAAAGTTTGGAAATGATGGGGTGCCTGGCCCCAGAGCATTCTGCATGGTGGGGCTGTTGAGGACTCTGGAAGCCCATCCCATCTTAGGCTGGCATTCCCAGGCTTCCAGGTTCCCAGCTCCACATCAGGAAGCTTGGAAATGCTGAAATCCCCTGCGCAAGCCCAGATCTGCAGTAGGGAGTGTGGATCCCCAGGCCTGGGCAGGGTGCAGGGCAGGGCTGCCTGTGGAAGCTCAGAGTCCCCAAGAACCCTCCAGGAAAGCGGGCAGGAAATAGTCAGGTAGAAACCTACCTATGGTTTGTGGAAAGTTCAACAAACCTGACATGTTTTCACAGAAGATTTTTGGATTTGACAAATCAGCATTTTCCAGTTAACTCCTGTGTCCTAGAAAAATTCACAACCAGCTCAAACCACTAGCCCCACAACTGGGAGAGCAAGTGAATATGGGCAGAGAAATGCCAATGCTTGGGGTGAGGTGGGCGGGAGGGTGGAGAGAGGTTGGGAAGTTAACCCAAGTAATGCTTTTTGTTTGTTTTCAGAGCTGATCCCTGAAGACTGATACCTTGCTCATCCTGCCAGCATTTATTTCAAGTAGCCCAATATTAGAGTCTACTCCTGCAAACTCTTACTCACACAAATAGTCCCATGTAAGGGGATTCACTACCCATTTCTTGTGCAAATGGGATATTATCTGAGAAAACCATAGTGGAAACCAGTAGCTTTTATTTTCAGTTATAACTGTACTATTAAGTACTCTTCTTTGCCGGGCTGGGGATGGGGAGAGATCTTTGTCCCTAGTTCCTGGTTGTACTTCTCTTCATTCACATGAGTTCTCCTAACACTGAAGTTAAAGGGACAGCAGGATTAGGTCTCTGTGTCTCCTCCAAGAGAAATAAACTGTGGATTGTTTTGGGGTTTGACTTTCTTTACCTTAGATTTGCCCTGCTCAGTGGATTCTGTCCTTTACATGATCTCTCACTAGTAAGGTACAGCACATCAGCGATGCGAGTGAAGTGAACTCCTAAGTGCCAGCTTGAGATTAAGAAGCAACAAAACTGTCAGACACTGAAATCTATTTTTATATTTTGCTAGAGGATGTCAACATAAATAAAGGGAGAAATCACTTATGGGGTTTCTCTTTCTTTCTCACTTTATCAGTTGTTGTCCTTCCCACTATAGCAATACAACACAAGCAAGCAAGGAAACAAAATTACTCTATGCTGCATGGAAGAAAAATGCCATTTTATCCAACCATTCCCACTAGAATTGCCAGTTCGCAACTGTGGGGGTGGGCAGGAGACCCACCAATGTCACTGCCACTGTGGGTGTGAGAGATGGGCTGTTACTTTTCCTACTGCACTGTTGCATTTGGAAAGACGCCAGAATCTCCTTTCCCCCTCCTCAGACACATCTGTGCTGGTGGTGGTTTGGGGTTGCCTCAGTGCAGTCAGAACTCCCAGGGGAATTCTCAAAGTGTCAGAACTTTCTAGGGCTCCCAGAAAAGAGAAAGGGAAAACCTAAACACGGCCAACTTCAATGCTTCAGCCATCAGGGAAGGAGATGCTTAGCACTCTCAAATAATGTATCGCACTATATTGGAGATTCTATTAATGAGGGCCTACTGCATCCATCCACAGTCACCTAGAATGTAATTCCCATTTGTAGCACCGCTGTAGTTAGGGGATTGCCAGGAGTGAAGAGGATTATTTATGGCAAATAAAAATTGGAGACCACATGTATATGAAATCTGAGCCTTCAAGCCAACTCTGCAACATAAATCCAGTGTTTATGAGGTTTCTTCTACAGGCCAACCTCTCAGCCTGCCATAGGGCCAGGATCTGCAGCTTTCTGAGGTTTGAATGGTGCAGAGGTTTTAAGCTGATCTGTCTACTGGGCCATAGCAAGAAATGTTTAAGCCTCTTGGGTTTTTGTGACTATCAAATTAAACCCTAAGACTTAATTCTGCTCCCCACACTGCAGGCGCACAAATCTGCTGCACATGGTGGTGCATCTGCAGAGTTCACACATGAAGCTAAACCTGCCTGCATAGTAGGATGCACTGCTCCATGGGCAGCACCATGCACACAGAGATTAGGGTTGGTGCAAGAGCATGACCAATGGCTACACAACCACACAGAGCCACTTGCCAAAACCCAAGTGTCACAGATCTCATTGAATGCCCCACCTTGGGCACTCACCAGACTGTTGTAAACACTGAATCTGAACAAAGTCCAGCCACTGCCCTTCACTTGGGGTCTCTAGGCAGCCTCTTGGGGTGCAGACCCTCTGTCTAGTATCCCCTTCTGAGAGCTGCAACCCTATGATCCAGTTTCCTAGCCCCTGGAATGAGTGCTGACTCCCACATAGCTTAAATACACTCTCCCAGAACTCCAGCCATGCAGCCAGAGAGTAATTCTTCAAGGGCACGTGATAAGTGTAACACTCACACACACACAAATTTGCACAGGATTCTAATACACCATTGCTCTTCACTAGGTAACCAGTTAAGAGATCGAGACAAAAAATAATAAACCTAGCACACATTTTCCCCCTTTCCTCACCACTGTAGAGCACTCTTAGGGCTGGGGTCAGAGTCCCCTGGGGGTATCCAGAATCCTTCTACGGCAGTCCCTGGCTTGATTTGAACCATGGAGCCTCTCTCTCTAGGTCAGCTTGTTTTCTCTGACCTTAGTTAATGCTTCAGTTAAACCAGTGTCTCTGTTGCTGTGAAACCATGCTTGTCTTTTCCCCTCCTCTGCCCATAACTTCTTGCATGGCTTTGAGTCGTCCCTGACTCATCCAGCCTCTGTGGTTTTTAACGGCTAGCATCAACACCATAGTGTCTTTGTTTTGCATTTAGGGATTTTCCACTCTTTCCCCATCACCAGCCCCCTGCTGAAAGGTAGGAGGAAATGGTTCTTCTAGGCTTGAGATACCCTGTTGTCCTAAGGTACTGCCACCTGAATTTACGACCGTTGAGTTCTAAAGACCCCCACTGTACCTGGTCTGGGAGGCCATGACACATCCCTTGTCAGCAAGGGTACAAGCCATGTGCACACAGAGGTATTTAAAGATACAGCCGTTCCACAACAACTTCACAGCACCCATTAGCATTCCTAGGCTGTCCAGCCAGACTCCCCAAATCATCACTGCAGGGGCGTGAAGCAGCTACTGAGACAAAGCCAGCTCAAGGGCTGAAAATGTGGGCCTGCTGCTGCGTTATCTTGTCTAACACACACTTCCCTTTGCCCTGCACTGCTCTGCACGGCCCATGTACCCTGGCATTGGGCCGGGGGAGGAGATGGGTGCTGTGTATTTGTCTAACTTAATTTGGTTTTGTAGTTTTGTGTTTTCTTAACAGTATTTATTGATTTTGCTGAAGCAGCAAAGAATCCTGTGGCACCTTATAGACTAACAGACGTTTTGCAGCAAAACATCTGTTAGTCTATAAGGTGCCACAGGATTCTTTGCTGCTTCTACAGAACCAGACTAACACGACTACCCCTCTGATAATTGATTTTGCTGTTTTTCTTTCTAGCAACACTCACCCAGAGATTATTTGAAAGGCTAGAAACGCAGGTGGGGAACTACTCTTCTGTTGTTATGATTTAGGCTTGAAGTTGTTTAATTGGTGTTCCTGCACTTCTCATTTTCAGTTCCCCAAATGAATGTATTATTTTGCTCCCAATGACAGGGCAGTATTTTGAGACACTTAAAACCTCCCTCCTACAAACTGCAAAACTCTAGCCCCCTGGTGAAGCGAGGCCAGGAGGATGCTCAGTAATATCACACATGGGGAAGGCTCTGCTAAAATCTTAGCTGAAGACCACGGAGCATGCTCAGAAATAAAGTTGTCCAATCACTTGTAACTTTTTCAATGTAGTTAATTAGTGCTGGCATTTTATTGGCTTTCTTAGAGGAATTACAATAACTACAAGGTAATAAAAACAGTTCAGTAAAATACATCGCAATAACGTCAATGACAAGAATAGTAGAAGAGATGGAAAACAGAAGAAAGACGGGAGAAGGAATAAAAGTGAAAACAACCACCAATACTGGAGGAAAAATATTATGGGCTTTTTTACAGTTATAGTGCTGTAAATTAGGACTGAGTCCATTTTAGTCAATAGTGTTATGCCAGTGTAAAATGGATCTCAGAGACCTCCAATAGGTGTTTATACTTTAGATATTCTTAATCCTGGTGCAATTATCCTTACATTGTCTATATTCCTGCATACTAGATAAAGGTGCTAGTTCTCAGTGAGGACTATCTTCATATCAAATTTCTGCAATTTTCATTGTAGCCCTTTTTGTTTGTTTTTTATTAAACTGTAGCTACCAGGCCACTCCTACAGAAGTAGTAATAAACAATAACCTCAACAGTAGAGGAAAAATACACATTTCCTCCGTTTTTTTTTACTGCTGGCCCAGTTTTCAAGCTTAGGTGAAACTACAGTGAGGGTATCCAGTTCTGCCTTTTGGCACTCAGCATGGAATATATGTGCCCAAATGCCTGTTTCAGGTTTCCAAATCTATAATGCACCCTCTAGCATAGGCTGCCAGGTTTGAAAATGAATTTCCCCATGAGTTATCTCCAAAGAGTGTGTTGTAATGATATATTTTCTGATGTGCATGTTTGGTGCCCCAAATGTGTAAGGTTTATGTGTTCCGCCCATTGATGGTCATTCCATATAAATCTGTTCTTCTCTTTCTATGTTAACTATAGTTTTATAAATGATTAAGTAAGAGACAAGATTAGGTTTATTATTGTATTACATGGTTATAATTAGAGCAACTATGGGCATGGAGTAGGACAACCTCCTACAGCTATCAGTTACTTGGTTAGTCCCAGTGGCAGTCATTCCCCCTCTCCCCAGGCCACAGCTTCTAGTCTCAGCCTGCCCTCCTCCATCACAGCATCTAGTCCAACCCCTGCCAACCAACCAGCCCCATCCTGCCCTTCCCCCAACTCCCAGTTTCATTGTTCAATCATCCCCCTCCAACTCTCAGTCACAGTTTCTCTCCTCCCATCCTCCATCCCAATCTGTTCCTTTCCCTGCCTTTCTGCATTTGAATCAGATGGCTTCCTCCTCTGCTTTGTTTAGATGGGGGGTGGGGGCGCGGGGAAGCATTGAGAGCACAGAAGAGACAGGTCCCTGCTCTCAGTTCCACTGCCCAGCCCTACCCTGGCTCAGAGCAGCCATTGCAGAGAAAGTCATTATCTGAAATGTCATGGGCTGGAGCATACTACGTCATTCACAGGGATGCTGCATGCACAGTCCAGTCACTTGCAGGAGCTGTGATGAATGGAACATGCTCAGTCACTCTGTGGTGATGGTGCATGTATACAGTCTGGTCAACATTAAGAGCCGGGAGAGACTGGAGCATGCTCAGGGAGGATAGAATCTTCAGAAATTTTAGCTGTTATGCTCAGATGTCTTAGAGTTTGGATTAAAAGGATTATAACTGGGTCAAATTTGAGCAGATTTTAATGGGAACAGCAAAAGGTACATATCTGACACAAAGGCCACTGCCCAGCCAAATTTCCAGTCTCTGTCCCAAAGTGTGGGGGCACTACAGCTTTTCAAAGAAAAGGTTGCCCAAATTCTTTAAAATGGGCAAAACAACATATTGTTCCCTAGCGTCATTCTCAGAAACAGCCACTGCTTTGGCTGAAATTTAAAAAAAAAAATCAGCCTGAGGCAGACACCTGGAATGGAAAATGTCAGTTAAAAGCAATTGAAAACAGGGTCTAATAATGAGAAGTGGCAGGCAACCTTAACGGGCTGCGCTACCAACCCCACCTATAATCCTTTTGTAACCAATGGTAGTTTTTGCCATTTCAGTGAGAGCAAGAGCAGGGGATAGCACTTAAAGCAATATAATTAAACACACACCAGTACCACACGTACCAAAATTCACTCAATGTCCCTGGGGTATTATGCTAATTAAGACTATTTTGTTTTAGTACAATATTTGTAATACCGATCTGGCTGAGAATGCAGTTAGTATACCAGATCTGCTTATTTAAAGTTCACGCCAGTCTATAAAAAAGGTAGTGGTTTTGATCAGCCATAGTGAAGCACTCTTTTTTAAAATCAGTGGTTCAGATAAATAATACGGTATGTTCCTCATGAGCCAATATTTTTTGTACGCTTTTTCTTCTTTTTTTTCCCTTGGTTCCTACATTGTTTCTATGCCAACGTGTCAAACCAGCCATGATTCTTTACACACTAAACTCAGACAGCAAAAATCCAATCTTTCTTGCATCACAGAAGTCAAAAGCACCCAATAGACAGGTGATTTTTCTAGTATCCACGCTGCTAGGTAATTCACTGCTTCCATACATGCAAGTTTTGAGTCAAGCAGTAGCAGAAATTGCTATTTCTGGTATATAGGTTCCCAGTGATGCTTTTGTCTATGAAACTCAAAATTCTGAGACAATCCAAGATGGTGGGGGTAACCCGAGGACAGACTTCAAAAAGTATATTCTATGGTATATCCTCAAGAGTGACTAATCCTGCAAATCAGCATATGTTACATATAGATGGCTTTCTTTCAGGGAGTAGAAGGGTTGTTTCTGGTACCTATACAACTTAACAAGGTGGTCAACATTTCTGAATAGTCATTCTTTATTGTTCTTGTGTCTTGACAGCAGGGGCGGCTCTAGACATTTCGCCACCCCACGCACGGCAGCATGCCGCGGGGGGTGCTCTGCCGGTCACCGGTCCCGCGGCTCTGCCTGCCTGTGACCCTTCCGGCGACCGGCAGAGCGCCCCCTGCGGCATGCCGCCCCAAGCACGCACTTGGCGTGCTGGGGCCTGGAGCTGCCCCTGCTTGACAGGCATTCTAATTAAATCTTACTCATAACTGGTCTAGATTTTACTGGTCAAATTTGCTTGGCTAGATATGTTTCCAAACATGGGCAGTCCTAAAAATAATCTTTACCTTTTATAATCCAAATTAGATTAAACTAAATTTTAGCCACCAGATATCATATGGGACACCTGCCAGCAACTGACAAATGGTAGCCAGTGTGATCTTTGTCATGCTGGAAAGAAGAAGACTTCATTCTGTTCTACATGCCAATATATTTCTGTTTTGATATGTGTTAGTGTCATCCCAACATATGTTCTCCCAAGAAAACTGCATGTGGTTGAAAAAAATATGCTAATAATTCTGCAATCAAATCCATTGTTTCCTCAGTGGAGTGAAGTCATGCTAGCATTTTGAAGCATTAGATTTCTATCTCAGCAACACATCATATAGGAACTGCCAATATTACTCACAAACACACCAGCTAAATAATACAAAAAATATAGGGAACATAAGTAAAATCTAATAAACATGGAGTCTCATCATGAAACAGATGGCTACCTAAAGGTCTTCTACATTTATATTGTTAGAGTGAACAAATCCTGGAAAAATTGAGGCCTTTTTGCAGATTATTCATGATGTTGACTAATATTTGCTGGTTAGTATATATAATCTCATATTAATTAATACGCATTAACCACACCATATACATTGCATTAAGCACCAAAAACATTAAGCACAAATATTATAACAGTAAGATAGCATAAGTGAAGAGGATTATGGTATAGGCCAGTTTAGACCAAGTGACCCATGATTCCTTACATTTAAGCATTTGGCATTAGCAGATAGGAAACTTGTCAAAATCAAAATACATTCATTCTATGTCTTAGGATAAGCTTAGGGAAGTGCCTTCACAGACCAGTACCTGAAATGCTAGTATCTAAGACAAAGATAAGGAAGGAATAGAGCAACAAGATAGGGAACTGAGACAAACTGATTGGTTGGATTTTAGTGATGTGTAACTTGTAAAACCATCATATAAAGAATACCAAAGTGTGGTCAAGTAATTGACTATACAATTTATCAACAATGAAGAAAAAATAAATTGTTTGTTACAATAAATGAGTAGTTCTGCCTAGGGTGGCTTATCAGATAACTCCACATGTCCTACCCTCTTTTCACTCTTAAGAAACATCTGCTTGTGTCTATTTTCCAGGAAAGAAACTGAGGTGCATTTGAGTCTGTGTGCTTGTATGTATTCTTGGTCCAGATGTTTGGATGCACTAGGGAGCATGTGCAGAGCCCCAACAGACATTGATAGTCAGAGGGGCCCAAATTTACTCACTGGGGAATGAGTCATCTCAGAAGTATGGCTCCATACAGACAGACAGTCTCCTTGAAGAACTACAGGTACCTGAGAAGTAAGCTTCTTGGCCTATGATCATACCACCATACCATGACTCCTCCTTTAATGAGCAATACTTTCATAAGATATATCAATTTCACATAATATTCTTTACCTCTTATCATACAAGATATTTGAGGACCTGAACAAGCTACAATTAGGTTGTAGTTTGATATTTATTCATATATAAAGAAAATAGCAAACTCAAGCTACTCCTGTTCAGAAACGTTATTGAGCAAATGATGATTTTTGCCCAACTTTATTCCAGTCGTTTTGCATCTTTGATGTAGTGCAGTGGGTCAAAATATGCACCATGCACATTTTGTTTTGTTTGAGACATGTATTTGGAATTAACTTAGACAAGGTGCATTACCCTTGAATTATTTTTGTGAGCTAAAGCAAAGCAGCTTCTGGAGGAAAGTGATTATCTTGATAATGTTTGTGAAGCAGATGTGAATGCAAACAGTAGAATAAAGCACACTCCTCTATTATTAATGTTGCTGCCAGCAGGTTGACAATTCATTGCATCTCAGCTACCATCTTACTTAACTTACTGAATAAATATGCAAATAAATACAGTTTGGAGGGTTTAATACCTGTATATCTACCCAAAATAAATTTCCCATTGGAACTTTAAACCAGTGGCAAGCTTCATTTTCCCTAAAGAACCATGTCTTGACAGAAGAGGATCAAGAATCATATTTCTACTTACCCCTCTTTCACTCTCAATACTTGGATTTATTTTTCCAAAATGCAAAATATTTAAAAAACCACAAGGCCATAATCTAGCTGCTGCATGTACTGGATTCTGCCTTCTGAAAGAAGTCAGAGACCAGGCTGTAAGTCCTTTATAACTTTACTCACTGTTAAGCACAGAGGGAATAAAAGATGTGATGTTCCAGATCTTGAACCATAGACCTGGGAATCCCCAGACTGCTGCTGTATCCTGGCCTCCACCCAATGTCTGGTGAAACCTGGTGGGCCAAGAAGCTAGTAGGACTATAGCTTCAGCCAAGGCACACATATGAGAGCCCTGATTGGAGGACCACCCAGCTCCATCAGTTGTTCCAACCACACTGTGTAAGCTAGAAGGAGGCACAGGAAGTTTGTCTGAGCAACAGGGTGATTTCTTATTGTGGCTGCATTGGGCCCTGTAAGTGCCTGACTCCTGCACCCAACTCTGATGCTGCTTCCTACTCTGATCCTGCCTTACCCCACCTTTGCTCCTGTTCCCACCATGCTCCCGCTCTATGCTTGATCCTTGCCTGTCCTGCTGTCCTTATGCCTTGCCTCCAATCATCAGTTATTAGTCCTGGATTCAACCCCGGCCTCCAGCTTCTGACACTGACTCTGGCTTGACCTTTGGCATTGGCATCTGGTATCTGACTGCAGCTCTGACTATCAGTTTCGATTCCTGGTTCTGACTCTGGCTTGAGCCCTGGCTCTGGTAGCTAGCAGTTGACTCTGGGGCTGACCCCTGGCTTCATTCCCCAACCTGGATGCCTGCTCCACCCACTAGACCTGACTCCTGCTCTGACTACTAGGCCAGACTGTCTACATCCTGGTCCACAACAGAAGGCACATGACTACCTGCACAGATTGTGTGAAAGAGCTGTGAATCAAATTGTTCTCTGCTCACATTAATACTACTTTTGTGACATTAAAATGTAACCCTTCCTCCAGGTGGCAATGGCACAACAAGGTCTGGGCTCAATCCAGCTACAGTCCTTTTCTAAATTAAAACTATGGCTTGAGTCTCCACCCAGAGACAGTCTCCTACTTCTGGCTCTGGGAAATTAAAATATAACCTCCTTAGTCATCTTTCCAGGAGGCTTTTCCCCACTCACAAGCGCTCAGAGTCCTTTAGGAAAATGAAGCAGGAGTATTTTGTTGTTGTTGTTTTGGGGAAAACAGTAAGAAGATGCACAAAATACCCTGTTAGATATTTGCATATAAGAAAATGAGTAACCTAAAGCAGCACATCAGAAGTTTGGTCAATCCTCTTGACCCAAATAATAAACAGCCAATTTATGGAGTTCCAGAGCTCTGTCTCACCACAGTCCTCAGCCATCTAAAGCATAGGTCATGCTAATCTCAGTGGTAGTCAAGTGGTATCCAAGGATGGCTCTCCTCTGCAGGTCTGCTCCAGTCCAGAGAGAACTGCTCTACCACTCCAAATGCAGCTACCTGGTACAGTTCAGTTATGTCAGCTCTGCTTTGACTGGCCAGGCGGGGCAGGGTGCTGGGAAGGAGGACTGCTAGGAAGAGATGAGGTCCACCTGACCAACAGGGGGAAAAGCATCTTCACACCTCCAACTTAGTCAGAAGGGCTTCAAAGTAGGTTCAAAGGGGGCAAGTGACAAAAGGTCACCAGTAGGTATAAAAAAGGTGCTTTAACAGAGGGACATGGTAAATTATAATAGGATCATAAAAGCAACAAGAGGGATAACAGTGCATGAATCTGTGCAACATCTTAGCTATTTATATACAAATGATAGGTGTATGGGGAAGAAATGGAAGTGTTAGTACATAACCAAATTATAACTTAATTGACATCACAGAGAGTTGGTGGGATAAATCTCATCTTTTAAGCTGGTGTAGACATACCCACAGTCACAAAGGGTTTGTGTGACAAATACAGGAATAGAAACCCACTCGCCTAATACTCAGTCTTATGCTTTAACCGTGACACCATTTTTCTTCCCAGCCACATTTCTATCAGTTACAGCTTAACTAAAGTCAGCATCTGTGGAGAAGTACACATCTTCTAGGAAAGCTGCTCTCCCTGTACTCTGAACCTCAGTTAGTACAGGTAAGAAAAACAACTCCTTAAAGAGGTAACACTTCATTACCAAAGCACGTTGCTACTGTAATACTGTAGGGAAGAAAATAAAGAATATATATACACACCTCTACCCCAATATAACCCGACCTGATATAACACGAATTCGGATATAACGTGGTAAAGCAGTGCTGTGGGGTGAGGGGGCTGCGCACTCTGGCGGATCAAAGCAAGTTCGATATAACGCAGTTTCACCTATAACATGGTAAGATTTTTTGGCTCCCGAGGACAGCGTTATATTGGGGTAGAGGTGTATATTTACTGTATTTCCCCCGAATAAATATAGAGCTCTCTCTTGCCCCATCAATACTGTGTAAAAAACTGAATGTGAAATTCTTACTTGAAAACCTTTGGCACAAACAACTATTGTGCACTATTTGTTTAGAAAGCCAATGGGGCTTCACTGAAGAAGAGCTAATATCTTTATACCGGTAGTTAAAATAAGAACTCATTTCATGCACAACTGACAGTGCATAAGGAACTTCCTTAATATCCAAAATAGCAAAAGATTTTATGAGGTTGCACATGCATTTATGATTATTTAAGATTCTGTTATAATGAGGATCCTTTAAGGATAGGAATATTGTATTTTCATTTGCATAAAGACAATAAAATCTCTTTTAGAAGCAATTTCCCCATATATAAAAAGTGAGAACATAGCACCTTAGTGGCACAGACATCTGTTACTTAAGCAGATGCCACCATGTAAACTCAATCAAGCAACACTATTCACCAATCAGAGACTACCCAAATTACATCTGAAACTGAAATTCAGTGGGTGGATGGGAGCCTCAAAAACGGATTGAGAAATGATGGTTTTTTCTTCAAAGTCCTCACTTACATTTATCAGTTAGCAAACTCTACTGTATCTTATGGCTTAGTAGCTGCTTCTTGGTATAATGTTAATCTCTAAGATCTAAGTGTCCAATTCTTACTCATGAGATTCATATCAAACCAGCATTAGCCTTTCAACATATGAGATAAATAACCACTTCTTTGCTTCTCATTATAAATATAGCATAATGTCTTCCTTCTGCAGCTGATGTATCAATGTCTGTGGGAAAGATTAAATATTGGTTGCTTAAATAATATATACAGTGATACAAAATCAAGGGGCTGCATCCCATAGTTATACAGTGCCTAAAAAGTCTGAAACTTATAAGCCCTTTCTGAAGTTAGCTTACACTTCTAAATCAGCAGTTCATGAAAGGCATTAAGAAAAACTATTATACTGTGATAATGGATGGCAGTACAGTTTTATATGTTACACCTTGAAGTAAGCAGTAGGATTTTCAATCACTTGATAACCTTGAAACTGCTACGGTATCAAATTGCTATCATGAATATTGTGCAGGAGCAGAAATAACTCAAAAAGCTGCCTTTGTGAATAATAATCTGGGAGAACACAACATTTTCATGGCGAAAATGAGCTGGAGTTACAGTAGCATCAACAATGGAATCTACATGAAACTAAGGCATGTATTTAAACAAGCATATTTGCATTTGACTATATATCAATCAGTTATCATCAGTTCTGTTACATCTTACCTGTTCCACAGGGGAAATGAAAAGCTTGCTGGAGAACTTGCCATGCTGGAAAAAAAACAAAGAAATCTCAATTTTATATATGAAACCAAAAACAATTAGAATAGAATACCCTGCAATTTGGTAAGTGTTACATCATGAAATGGGGATTTAATAATTGTGATAAAAAATTGTGATATGAAGGAATTTCAAAACTAAAACGATAAATTCTTGTATTGTATGTTTAGCATTTATTAAATCCAAAGGGCCTGATTCTGACTTCATTCATACTGGTGTAATTCCGCTGATTTACACAGGGTAAGAGAGAGATCAGAATTGGCCCTCTAGGCTCTCTTCTGAATCCATGGGGTTTATAGCAAATTCTGCCTTTGTTCTAAAGCAAAACACGGTTTTAGTCTTTTGGCATTTTCAGGTGACACAGCCTACTGAGATCATTTGACAGCCATGTGAAAACTCAATGTCTAGAGTGATTCATCATTGTGTCAGATTGTCCTGCACTTTGTCACAGTGACTGACAATAGAGGAAACTTGGAAATAATACAAAGATTCTACGTTCACTGATAGTGCCTGCATTGTGATTAGAGAAGAAAGCAGAGGATGTGAGAAGAATCTTAATTTCCACCCCCCGCTTCCCCAACAAAAGAAAAATCATAGTGGTTTTACCCTTTATGGCGATAGTTTTCATTTAGGCTTTTCTATTGTGAGTCATTCATGCAATTTTTAAATTCATAACTATTTTCCAGTGAGTTAAATAATTATTGCAAATTCAAAAAGGTAAATTATCATGTAGAATGACAAACATCGTCAATAATATTCCCCATTCCAGGTGACAAATTTTTCTGTGTGGTCAGTCTTTTCTTTCCTATCATCTGAAGCTTTCATGGCATTTTACCATAGCATTAATAAAGAATGGTTTTGCTCAGTAAAATCCAATGCTGTTGTGAAAATCTACCTGTATGTTTACAGTTGTTTGTGTGCAGGGGTACTGTGGAGGATCGGAAAATGGTGATCAGTGAAAAGTTTTCTATTATGCTATATTAACTTGCAACAAATTCAAAATAAGCTGCTAAGCTATAGACTCAGTAGGGCAGTGACACATAAACAATGAGAAAAGCTGGTTGCTTCAACCTTCAAGCTCTAGAGCTCCTCAAGTTTTATCAGAATGTTTGCAGCAACAACATCAGAGACCACAAGCTCAACTACATAATTAACAAGGAGAAAAGGAGTGGGTATTCCTGAGAGCTCCAAGCTCCAATGTTGTTTCTCTGTATAAAGGATCGATGAAGAAGAGGAAACAAAGACTAAGTCAAAAATCAGAGTAATGAAGGCAGCAGAATCTCTTCCACTTATGCTCATATCAGTACAGCAGTAACGTAAACCATTCGCATACTGTGGGCATAACAATGTGTGGCCATTGTTTCAGACCAGAGGGTCTGGCTCCAATTCTGGCCCCTATATGCCACTCCAATATATGTGGGCTGTAAACCCATACAAGAAGAATTCTGCCAGCCAGGACCAGTGTAGGATGACTGTATGCAACTCTATGCAACCCCCTCCCAGTCCATGGAGCAGGGGACATGCTGGAAGAGGTGGCAGGACTATGGATGAGAAGGGTCACATCACAGATAGAAGGGACAGTCCACACAGCACTACAGTGATTCTAGGCTACTCTGGACTGCAACATAGCACATAGGCAACCCAGGAAAGACTGTTCTAATTTCTGCTGGGTGTTGCAACGGCCCCAAGCTGGATCAGAATCCAAATGATGGACATGTAGCATAAAGCCACCTTTGCCCCCTGTATCCTAGAGTTATGCTATCTTTGCTGTCTCTCGCACAAGGAGGTCTATAATGAGGCTGGTGACCATAACGGAGGGTGGACGAAGGCAAAATTGCCTTTTGAAACTGTGCCCAAAGCCAATTTACAAGAGAAAAAAGATAAAGAGAACACTAAAGCTGTGCTGACAACAAAAGTTCTGTTTTGTGAAGGATTTTGAGTTTTCAAAGTTTGGCTTCATTCCAAACTGGAGTGAAAACTGAAAATTTCAAAATTCTCTGTGAAGGAAAACTGCCAAACACTTTCACTTTGGGCCATCTGAAATATTTTGTTTCAACAAAATCAAAACAGTTTTTGATTTTTTTTATTATATTCTAATATATCAATACAAAATTTAAAATGTGAGATGAGAAGTCATTTCAAAATGAAAAATAGAAACAAAAAAAATAAAGAAATTCTGGATTTATTGGCCAGATTTTGTGAAGCATTTCAGTTTAGCCAGAATCCTGTACACTTATGAAATATAGTTCTGTTCAAGTTTCTCTGACCAGGACTAGATAATACTGCATCTGACTCACCATAAAGGTGGTATAGTCTGCTCAGGCTATCCCACCATATGGAGACTCCACTGATCTTTTTTGTTCAAGAGCTGTAACATGGACTCTTAAAAACATAGATTACAAGATATTTGCTTGATAAAAGTCATAGTGTTGATGAAATATATTTAGAATTCTTTAAGGTGCTTGATTTGGTAGCACACAGCATTTTGATTAAAAACATCAAAACACCATGGCATACATGAAATGGCTTAAACACTGGCTAACTGATGGATCTCAGCATTTAATTGTAAACAGGGAATCGTCATTGAGTGGGTGAGCAGGGATCAGTTTTTGGTCCTATGTTATTTAATCTTTGTATTAATTTTCTGGAGGAAAACATAAAATTATCACTGATAAAGTTTGCAGAAAGCATAAAAGTTGGTGGAGTAGTAAGTAATGAGGAGAACAGCGTACTGATTCATAATTATCCTGGAACACTTGGTACAATGGATGCAAGCAAACAGTGTGCATTTTTATATGGCTAAATGTAAATGTATACAGCTAGGAATAAAGAATGTAGGCCACACTTAGAGGATGTCAAGTATCAGAGGGGTAGCCGTGTTAGTCTGGATCTGTGATGCAAGTCTTGCATCCAAGAAGTGGTTACTTAGAGGATGAGGAACTCTATCCTGGGAAGCAGTGACTCTGAAAAAATTTTTGGGGTTGTAGCGAATAATCAGCTGAATGTGAGCTCCCAGTGTGACGCTATAGCTAAAAGAAGAACTAATGCGAGCCTGTAATGCATAAACAGGGGAATCTCGAGGAGGAGGAGAGAGGTTATTTTACCTCTATATTTGGCACTGGTGTGCTTGCTCTGGAAATACTCTGTCCAGTTCTGGTGCCCACAATTCAAGAATATTGATAAATTAGAGAGCATTCAGAGAAGAGCTGCAAAAATGATTAAAGGATTAGAAACCATGCCTTATAGTGATAAACTCAAAGAGCTCAATCTTTTTAGCTTAACAAAGAGGATGTTAATGGATGACTTGATTACAGTGCATAAGTAGCTTCTTGGGAATAAATATTTAATAATGGTCTCTTCAATCTAGCAGAGAACAGAATAACACAATCCAATGGATGGAAGTTGAAGCTAGATAAATTCAGACTTGAAAGAAAGCATAAAGTTTTAGTGGTGAAAGTAATTAACCATTGGAACAACTTACCAAGTGGTGAGGTGGATTCTCCATCATTGACTATTTTTAAATCAAGGTTGGAGTTTTTCTAAAAGATCTGGTCTAGGAATTATTTTGGGGAAGTTCTGTGGCTTGTGTTGTACAGGAGGTCAGTCTAGATGATCAAACTGGTCCCTTGTGGCCTTGTAATCTATGAATCTATAAACTTTAAACATGGAGAGGATTTGGCCTTGTTGGGAAATGTGGGTGGGTGGGTGACAGAGAAAGAATAATTACAGAAATAGAATGGAAGAGAGAAGAGCTTGTGATAGACATTGTTGTAACCATCTGTGATGGGGTTGGGACTCACCACCGCAGCGCCTCCCACTGGTTGCTGTGGGAATTAGCTCAGTCCTTGGTGGGGCGCCCTCTGCTGGTGATGTCCCATCCGTCATCTGTTCCTCATAGCTGTCTGGACCCACATTGCTCCCCACTTGGCGGTGTCCTCTTCAGGTCACTGCCCTCTGGCAGTGCCCCCTAGTCCATCCTCACCCCCTTCCGGGGGGGGGCGGGATCAGCAACAGTCTTTGCACTGGCCTCAGTGGCCAACCACAACCTTCAAAGTCTAGCCCCTTGTCGCAAGGGCCGGTTGCAGTTTATTTCAGCCCTCTACTGCGGCCAGGTGCAGTACAAGGGGGAAGTGGGGGGACCCAGGCCCGGCCACTACTCTGGGTCCCAACCCAGGGACGCTTTAGTGGCAGCCTCCCCACTCTCCTTCTCTCCCCTTGCCCATCTGCCCCTGGGCCACTTCCCCTTTGGCCCGTTTGCACCAGCTAGGCCCTTCCCTCAGGGCCTGCAGCCTGGCAGGTAGCGGCTGGAGTTCCCTTCCACTCCCCCAAGCCTGCCCAGCACTGTTGTCCCTGGTGCTGGTCTCCTGCTCCAGAGACAGACCCTCCCCCATGAAGGTCTGGGACAGACTGCCTGCTGCTATTCTGGGCAGCCTTTATATATGGCCCATCTGAGCCCTGATTAGCTGTCTCCAATCACAGCCCTAATTGGCTCTCAGTAAGCCCTTCCCTGATTGGCTGCTGGCCTGCGCAGCCTCTCTGGCCTACTGTAGCCCCCTCTCACATGGGGGTGGGGCAGCTGCCCCACCACACCATCACTGGAAACTTTGCAGAAGACACTTGAATGTCCTGACATGAAAGCTTTCCAGAATAGCAGCTTGGGCTTCATCTCCTAAAGTATGTAAGAAGTCATGCATTGATAAGTATCTCCATAATCTGTTTCAGTTGAATTTTCTATGTCCTACCTTGTGTATTATTTAAAGGTAATTTAAAATTCCTACATACAGTATATTGAAACTTTGATTTCATCTACTGTACAGTCTGTTTTATCAAATCCATTCAGTCATTTCTGAATTAAACTGTTGCATTTAAATATGAATATAATCATAAATGACAAGGTAAAACTTAAGCCTCAGCAGTTATTAACAGCAACATAAGAAATATGAGCATTTTCAAATTTGAGATGCTGATATTAAAATCCTTTGTCAAAGGTATAGTTAACTATTGATACCCAGCAGTTACCTGTAAGCAAGCTACTCCATTTACTCCACCTAGCAGCAAAAAAATATGTTCTGCCTAAAACCCACAAATGATATCAATAATTTCAGGGGCAGACATTGAACAAGTAGTCTCATTAATATGAACTGCTTTACCATGAGTTAGGGTTTGCAGATTGGGTCCTTAGTTGTTATAAGAAAAAGTTGTAATTCCTGTAGGTAAATAATTATTAATTTCACAATTATTTTGTTATTTAGCACCCACAATATAATATTAGAAGACATAACTTGAAGCAAAATCTTGATTTAAATAAATGATACGGACTGATGGGCAAATCTTGAAAGGTTTGATGGTCCAGTGCTATCCGCTTTGGCGCCTATAATGACAACTCAGTGTGGAGCCTCAAAGTTCACACACAACTTTGAAGCACAGCAAGGTGATTGGTACAAAAGCATCATTCCTATCTTAATTCCACCCTCACACACAAGAGGGACACACTGGCCAAATGAGTTGGTGTAAATTGGTATTGCTCTATTAAAGTAAATGAAGCTACACAGGAGATCTCCATCCATAGATGTCAATCTCTGATTGGGAAAAACAGGGACACATTCCAGGCAACACAACCTGAAGGTGGTGTTGAAAGCAATAAGGAGAATCCCCAATGGCTTTGGTCATTCCCTTCAGAGGGTTGGTCTACACTGGGGGGGATGGGGGTGTCGATGTAAGATACAGAACTTCAGCTACGATCTGGCAGGTAGTCTGGCTGTACCCCAAAACAATTCCTTTACTCCCTATTGGTTTCTCAAGGGGAGGATTCCTCTCTTCCTCTCCCCACTGTCTCTGAGGAAGGAAGGGTATTGGGAATCTTTTATTTGCATTTGTTGGAGGGAAAAGTGCTAAGAAGCATTGATGCACTCTTATTTGCCAGCAACTTGGATGGACCCCAAGCCTTGTCAGAATGCTAAATTATTGCTGTTCTAGTCTCCTGCATAACTTTAAACCCGCAATGTTCAAATGGCCTTGAAATTATGTGAACCGTGTTCAGTTCCAACACAGCATACAACCACGACCACTAGAAATTATATACTTTTTACTGGAGGAACTACTTACTTTCACAATCTTTAATTCTCTCCTCGGTTACACCAGTGTGAATTAAGAGTGACTCCACTGAGGTTAATAGGGTTACACTGGCATAAAACCAGTCTGAGATTGGAATCAGGCCTACTGACCTCTCCCTTCTGACATTAGCATACCACTCTGACTGAAGGGCACCAGTACTGCTCATCTGCCCAGCCCTAAGCACTCACTCATTTCATTAAAAAAATTCCCCCACTTTTCTTCTGACCCGCCTCCCGTTATCATCCCTGATTCTTTTTCCTATGGAGAGAGAGTCCGATCTGATTAGGGAGATTATTAGGTTCGTGTTTTCTAGCCTCACTTTTTCCACCTCTGGCAGAGACTGAATGGGACACTTTTCCTTCATAAGAAAGAGACTCCTATACTATGAGGAGGAGTTGTGCACCTGTCTTTTGGGAGCAGGGCATTGACCAAGAGGTGGAGTCAGAAATTTGAGGTAACTAGGAGTGGGTGTAGTTTCTTGTATTTTCCAAGTCTTTTGTTTTTAACAAAACTCGAAAAACGTTGACAAAATGCTTGAAAATATTTCATGAACCTTTGCAAAA
The DNA here is from genome assembly GCF_016161935.1 of Mauremys reevesii. Classification (NCBI taxonomy): domain Eukaryota; kingdom Metazoa; phylum Chordata; order Testudines; family Geoemydidae; genus Mauremys; species Mauremys reevesii. The sequence goes on along the minus strand of NC_052633.1, from coordinate 58,112,125 downwards.
CTTTGAACTTCACAACAATCCTCCCCTACATCCCAGTTGTGGTATTGCGCTATGAAGATAAATGTCTAACCTTATTTGATGAATGTGGTTTAATTCAGTGTGGTAGCAAGAGAAGTGTAGGAATATTCTGGGTATTTTTTCATTTTTTGTTTTAGCCATCACTATACACGGTCCAAAGATTAGAAACATGCCAGAAGTTACCTTTTAAATTATACCCCACAAGTATTACATGCTGAAAGAGAGAATGACTTTACTGAAAAATATCATCTCTGCCTTCATTTTCCTTTAAATCACCGGGAAGACAAACAGATGCATTTCTTTACTCTGTCTCATTGGCAAGATGAGTCTGAAACATCAGGTTAAGGTCTCTGGACCTGTGACAATGGTGATGGAAGATGGGAGTTTCCCAAATTGTCTTAACAACCCCAACATCATCTGTCCATGTAGATATTAAAGATATAGTCGGTGAACCCAAAACTAATCCATAATGAGATTATGGTCTAAACAGCTGGGAAACAATTGCTATTCTCGGTCATTCTAGTGAAATCATTTTTACTGTGTTATTACTTTCCTATAACTAACATGTTGTACTTAGCACTGGATCTAAAAAATCCCTTCAAAACTGTTTGCAATTATCTTTGAAATATTGCAATATTAAGAAAACAGTATAAAATAAAAAGTGGTGTGATTTTGAATGTTCCAGTTTAATTAAGAAAATGTTCAAGTAATTTAAAAATGTAGGCATTAAATATATCAATTAAGCTTAAGGCAAGTTTTTCCTATTAATTTTGATTACACCAATAGAAGGGCATCATACTGAGGTGATCCTCTCAGGAATAGGTTAGTCACAGTACCAAACTTGGCTGTATCGGCTGTGATGGAAAATAATTTAATTGATAAGGAAACTGCACTTATTTTGCTCAGTCCAACAAACAGCCCTGATAACCACAAAGCACTTATCACCATGAATAAACTGTGAGATGTAGTTTTCTTTCAAGGTATGAATTACAATTTTAATTATCAGACTTCTGTTGTGGGCAGCCATCTTGTTGAAAAGTAATAACACATTTTTACTGTGATGGGATGAAGTGTAATAGTAATTCTAGCTCCAAATATTTCTAATTGATTAGTGTACAGAGAATTGGGCCCTAGAGTATACTTGTATAAATGTAAATATAGGACTGCAGATCCTTACACCCATAAGTAGCTCTTATTTGTGCATGCAATTTCATTGACAAAAAATCCCATATAAATAGTTCCATTGGAGCATCTGGTCCATAATTTTATATATATATATATATATATATATATATATATATATATATATATATATATATATATATATATATATATATAATTATTAATATTTTTAAAATAATAGAATCTTAGAGTCACAGAAAAATAGTGCTGTAAAGGACCTTGAAAGGTCTTCTACTCCATCTCCCCATGCTGAGGCAGGGCCAATAGACCATCCCTGTCAGGTGCTTGACCAGCCTGTTCTTACAAACTTCCAATAATGGAAATTCCACAACCTCCCTTGAAATCCTATTCCAGACCATCACTACCCTTATAGTTAGAAAGCTTTACCTAATATCTAACCTAAATCTCCCTTGCTGCAGATTAAGCCCACTATTTCTTCTCCTACCTCCACTGGACATGGAGAAAAATTGATCACCGTCCTCTTTATAACAGCTCTTGACACATTAGAAGACTTATCTGTAGAGCTGGATTAATGCACAGGCAAACTAGACCCAGTATGGCTGTTCTTATGTTTATGTTCAATGCCACTCACTAAAATTTGGCCTATCCACCCCCACAACTATCCCCTGTCATGACAGAGGGGAAGCTGGGCCAAACCTGAATGGCACTGCGACCCCATTCACCAGCTCACAATCCCACTCACATCAAATCATGACAGAAGGGTGGTTGGTCCAAACCTGAGTAACCAGGGTAACCAGGGCTGCTGATCCGTGGTTTGAGCATTAGCCTCCTAAACCCGAGTTCAATCCTTGAGGGGGCCATTTGGGGACCTGGGGTAAAAATCTGGGGATTGGTCCTGCTTTGAGCAGGGGGTTGGACTAGATGACCTCCTGAGGTCCCTTCCAACCCTAATATTCTATTCTATTCTATCTTGTATATCCTTGCTGCTGCTGTGGGGTCAGCTCCTGTACCAGGGCTCCCTCCTGGGGCCTTCCCGATCTTGCCTCATTTCCAACAAGTCCATGTCCCCTCTGTTCTGCTTGCAGGACTCATTCAGCAACAGCCTCAAGACATGTTACAAATACAAGGAGCTGCCGTAAATGCCCATAAAGCATGAGAGGAGAGGCAAGGATCCCTTGGGCTGGAATTGACATGAAGAGTTAATAGTGCAGTGTCTGTGCAGCACAAGCCAGTCTCTGACTGACTTGGATAGGAGAGGGTTAACTAAGCAACATCCATGCAGCAGGAACCAGAGGTGCTTGAATTAATAGATCTCTAGTGCAGCTGTGCTGGCCAGAACAGTGTTAATATAAATGCATCCCAGCACGACAGCATCTAGCTTAGCAGGCCAGTACAGAGACCCAGAAGTGTCTATTTGACTAGGGCCCAGTGTGGCTTAATCCAAACCTGGTTATCAGGTTCCCCATCAGCCATCTTTTTCCAAAACTAAACATGCCCCTTTTTTTAATCTTTCCTTGTGGATCAGGTTTTCTAAGCCTTTTATCATTAGTGTTGCTCTATTCTGGACTCCTTCTCATTTGTCCACATCTTTCCTAAGGTGTTGGGCCTAAAACCGGGCACAGTTCTCCAGCTGAGACCTCACCAGTGCTGAGCAGAACATGCCTTGGATGCCTTATATACAACACTCCTATTAATAAACCCCAGAATGATATTAGCCTTTCTCACAACTGCAGCACATCATTAATTCATATTCAATTTGTGATCCACTAGAACCTCCAGATACTTTTCCACAGTACTACTGCCTACCCAGTTAGTCCCCATTTTGTAGTTGTGCATTTGATTTGTCCTTCCTAAGTGCGGTACTTTGACCTTGTCTTTATTGAATTTCACCTTGTTGATTTCAGACTAATTCTCCAATGTGTCACGGCCATTTTGAGTTCTAGTCCTGTCCTCCAAAGTGCTAGCAACCCCTCCCAGCTTAGTGTTATCCACAGAATTTATAAGCACACCCTCCACTCCTTTATCCCGGTCATTAATTAAAATATTGAATAGTACTAGACCTATTACAGACACCTGTGGGACCCCATTAGATATATTATCCCAGTCTGACTGCGAGTCATTGATAACTACTCTTTAGGTATGGTCTTTCAACAAATTTTGTACCCACCTTAGAGTAATTCACCTAGACCACATTTCTCTAGTTTGTTTATGAGAATGTCATGTGGGGATGTTTCAAAAGTCTTACTAAAATCAAGATACATCATATCTACTGCTTCCCCACATCCACAAAGCCAGTAACCCTGTCAAAGAAGGAAATTAGGTTTGTCTGGCATGATTTGTTCTTGACAAATCCATGTTGCCATAATGTATTACCCTATTATCCTCTACGTGCTTACAAATTGATTATTTAATAAAATGTTCCCATATCTTTCAAAGAACAAAAGTTTGGCTTACTGCTCTATAATTCCCAGGTCCTTTTTGTTCCTCTTTTAAAAATGGATTTAAAATTTGCCCATTTCCTGTCCTCCACAAGTTCTTGAAGATAATTGCTAACAGTTCCCACACTGCTTCATCTAGCGCCGTAAGTACCCTAAGTTGAATTTCTTCAGGCCCTGACAATTTGAATAATAGAGGCTCAACTTAGATGTATACCCCAATTTAAAAAACATAGTAAGAGAACCAAAAAAGAGCCACCGTGGTTAAACAACAAAGTAAAAGAAGGAGTGAGAGGCAAAAAGGCATCCTTTAAAAAGTGGTAGATAAATCTAATGAGGAAAATCGAAAAGAGCATAAACTCTGGCAAATGAAGGGCAAAAATATAATTAGAAAGACTAAAAAAGAATTTGAAGAACAGCTAGCCAAAGACTCCAAAAGTAATAGCAAAAAAAATTTTAAATACTTCAGAAGCAGAAGCAGGGGCCCCTGGATGATCGAGATGCTAAAGGAAGACTCAGAGATGGTAAGGACATTCTGGAGAAACTAAATGAATTATTTGCATCAGTTTTCACTGTTGAGGATGTGAGGGAGATTCCCAAACCTGAGCCATTCTTTTTGGGTGACAGATCTGAGAAACTGTCCCAAATTGAGGTGTCATTAGAGGAGGTTTTGAAACAAATTGATAAACTAAACAGTAACAAGTCTCCAGGACCTGATGGCATTCACCCTAGAGTTCTGAAGGAACTCAAATGTGAAATTGCAGGACTACTCACTATCATCTGTAACCTATCATTTAAATCAGCTTCTCTACTAAATGACTGGAGGATAGCTAATGTGACACCAATTTTTAAAAAGGGCTCCAGAGGTGACCCTGGCAACTACAGGCCAGTAAGCTTCAGTACCGGGCAAATGGTTGAAACCAGGGCCGGTTCTACTATTTTTGCTGTCCCAAGGGAAAAAAAAAAAGCAGCCCGAACTGCCGAAGGAAGAAAAAAAAAATGCCGCTCGAACTGTGCTGCCCCAAGAATGGACGGAATGCCGCCCCAGGCACATACTTCCTCCGCTGGTTGAAACTATCGTAAAGAACAAAATTGTCAGACACATAGATGAACATAATTTGTTGGGAAATAGTCAACATGGTTTTTATAAAGGTGAAATCATGCCTCAACAATCTACTCGAATTCTTTGAGGGGGTCAACAATCATGCGGACAAAGGAGATCCAGTGGATATAGTGTATTTAGATTTTCAGAATGCCTTTGACAAGGTCCCTCACCAAAGGCTCTTAAGCAAAATAAGCAGTCATGGGATAAGAGGGAAGGTTCTCTCATGGATTGGTAACTGGTTAAAAGATAGGAAACAAAGGGCAGGAATAAATGGTCCGTTTTCAGAATGGAGAGAGGAAAATAGTGGTGTCCCCCAGGGATCTGTCCTGGGCCCAGTCCTATTTAACGTGTTCATAAACGATCTGGAAAAAGGGGTAAACAGTGAAGTGGCAAAATTTGCAGATGATATAAAACTACTCAAGATAGTTAAGTCCCAGGAAGACTGTGAAGAGCTACAAAAGGATCTCACAAAACTGGGTGACTGGGCAGCAAAATGGCAAATGAAATTTAATGTTGATAAATGCAAAGTAATGCACGTTGGAAAACATAATCCTAACTATATATATACAATGATGGGGTCTAAATAAGCTGTTCCCACTCTAGAAAGAGACCTTGGAGTCATTGTGGATAGTTCTCTGAAATCATCCACTCAATGTGCAGCGGCAGTCAAAAACGCAAATGGACTGTTGGGAATCATCAAGAAAGGGATAGATAATAAGACAGAAAATATCATATTGCCTCTATATAAATACATGGTATGCCCGCACCTTGAATACTGCATGCGGATGTGGACGCCCCATCTCAAAAAAAGATATATTGGAATGGGAAAAGGTTCAGAAAAGGGCAACAAAAATTATTAGGGGTATAGAACGGCTTCCGTATGAGGAGAGATTAATAAGACTGGGACTTTTTAGCTTGGAAAAAAGAGGCGACTAAGGGGGATATGATAGAAGTCTATAAAATCATGAGTGGTATAGAGAAAGTAAATAAGGAGTTATTTACTCCTTTTCATAATACAAGAACAAAGGGACACCAAATGAAATTAATAAGTAGCAGGTTTAAAACAAACACAAGAAAGTATTTTTTCACACAACGCACTGTCAACCTCTGGAACTCCTTGCCAGAGGGCGTTGTGAAGGCCAGTACTATAACAGAGTTCAAAAGGGAGCTAGCTAGATTCATGGAAGATAGGTCCATCGATGGCTATTAGCCAGAATGGGCAGGAATAGTGTCCTAGCCTCTGTTTGCCAGAAGCTGGGATTAGGTGACAGGGCATGGATCATTTGATAATAACCTGTCTGATCATTCCCTTTGGGGCACCTGCCACTGGCCACTGTCAGAGGACAGGATACTAGGCTTGATGGACCTTTGATCTGACCCAGTATGGCCGTTCTTATGAATAATTTAACTTATCTAAACATTCTTTAACTAGTTCTTTCCCTATACCAGCTTGTGTTCCTTCCCCTTGTTAATATTGTGTTAAGCAACTGGTCACAATTAATCTTTTAGTGAAGACAGAAGCAAAGTAGGCATTAAACACCTCAGCCTTCTTCATGTTGTTTTTTATTAGTTCTCCTTCCCTGCTAAGTAAAGGACCTATGCTTTCCTTCATCTTTTTCTTCCTCTGTATGTATATATAGAACCTCTCCTTATTGCTATTATGTCCCTTGTTAGGTGTTTTTGTGCCTTAGCCTTTCCGATTTTGTCTCTACATGTTTGTGATATTTCTTTTGTATTCATCCTTAGCAATTTGTTCATGTTTCCACTTTTTGTAGGATTCCTTTTGATTTTCAGGTCATTAAACAGGTCCGGATGTAGCCATATTGGCCTCTTACTATTCTTGTTGTATTACCTTTGCATCAGGCTAGTTAACTATTGTGCCTTTAGTATTGTTTCTTTGAGAAACTGCCAGCTCTCCTGAAGACCTTTCTTTCCCTTAGATTTTCTTCCCAGGGGACCTTTCCTACCACTTCTCTGAGTTTATTAAAGTCTGCTTTTTTGAAGTCCAGTGTTCTGCTCCTTTCACTCTTTCCTTTCATTACATTCATGAAATCTATCGTTTCGTGATCACTTTCACCCAAATTACCATCCATCAGATTTGCCACCAATTCCTCTGTGTTCGTCAGAATCAAGTCTAAAATGGCTGTCTCCCTGGTTATTTCCTACATCTTCTGAAACAAGAAGCCCCCAGGACATTCCAAGAGTTTACTGGAAATTTTATGTTTTCCCGTATTACTTTTCCAGAAGATGTCTGGGTAAAGGCCCCCATTGCTACCAGGTCTTGTGTTTTGGATGTTTCTGTTATTTGTTCTAGTAATGCCTCATCCACCTCTTCATCTGATTTGGTGATCTACAGTAGTAATGAGATTCATCCCACCAAGTCTCTGTGATGCTGTTAAGTCATAACTCAGTTTATGTACTAATACTTCCAGTTATTCATGTTTATTCCCCATACTCCTTGTATAGACATCTAAGATATTGAACAGATTCCCTCATTATTTACACTCTTGTCACTCCTATGACCCTACTTATTATTCCCCACACCTGCAACTTCTAGACCTTTGTTAAGCTCACCTTTTTCTTACCTATCTGTAGACTTTTGTCACCTGCCTACTTTTAATCTTGTTTTAAGCCCTCCTCACTAAATTGAAGAGATGGTGTGTGAATAAGTTCTTCCCTTTTTTGGTCAAGTGGATCCCATCTCTTCTCAAGTGTCCTCCTTCATGGAAGAGCATCCTATGATCGAGGGAATGAAAGGCCTCCTGTTGACACCTTCTGCGCAGCCATGCATTTATATTCAGGACGCGTGTGTTCCTGTTTGTGCTTGTACCCTCAAGAGGAAGAATGGACAAAACACTGCCTGTGTCCCCAGCCCCTTCATCTTTGCTCCCAGAATCATGTAGGCTTAGAACCAGAACTGGGAGTATCATTACTGCCCATGTTGATGAGCACTGTAGGTGAGTGATCAGAGAGATGAGTGAGCCTCAGCAACCTTTCTGTAACCTCCCAGAGGCAGGCTGAAGGAGGGCAGCACACCTCCTGGAATGTCAGGTTAGCAGATGGATGCCTCCATCCCCCTCAAAAAGGGACACCTCCCTGACACCTCCCCCCAAATATTCCATTATTGATATGGTTACACATCTGTCCTACATGCTGTATTGTTTCAATGTAATCTAAGGCAGAAACTATTTTATAACTATTTGTATTTCAGAGGCACTAACAATGTTAACAAGGAAGTAGTTCATACAGTATCTGTTACGAGTGTTGACAGCTATCAGTATCTTGGATAGGCAAACATATTGATAAGCAATGGATAGATACATTCAGATGAGAGTAAAGATCCTTGTGAAAACAGATTAGCTAATTACTAAAATCAGCCCTTTTATGATGAATTTAAGGTGAATTTATCTCATATCATCTTCGATCTTAAATCTGTTAATGAGGCAAAATCATGCTCTCTCTGAGGTAGGACACATTGATTCTCATGAAGCACAGAATTTATTGTAACCTTTGAATTAATTGCAAATACCATCATCGTTTCTTCATTATTGAGTTAAGTGGGGGTGATCTATTCTCTCCAGCAAAACTTTAACAAAATGCCAGGGAAGGAGCCTTTCTGTAAGAAATCAACTATTGGTTCAAAGCAATTCCACCTTTCTTTAATTCATGCCTTATAAGTGCTTTTTGGAAGAACCTCTGTAGGATCTTACCTTATATCACATCCACTGAGTCTCACTTAACTATTCATAGCTGAGGAATGCAGCACATTTGCTAACACAAAGTCCAATCTTATGCTTTATGGGCCTGCTCCCAAGCCCAGCGAAGTCAATAGGTGTGATTTAAAAACAACAAAATCTCATCTGCTGGAAACAACTCTTTTCATGTTCAGAGCAACATCTGAATGTATTACATTATTTTTTATGTATTTATGTATGTATTTATTTATTTTGCAAACACATGTTCCATTAAATGACATTCTGCTTTTTTTCCCCCAATCACTTGATTTACGAGTTTTGGCAGTTGGATTGGCAAGAATAAAAAGATGGTAGTACAGCGCTACTGTTCCAAATTCCTTCCATAAACCGTACTCTGCCCACAAAATAAACCCCTTTGGATGCCAGAATGAGATGCTATTCATAGTAGGCTGTGCTGATTATACATGCCTTCTGGCCTCTACAGGGCTACTTGAGTTTAGTTCCTCGTAGTGGGGTTTGACTACACTATGGGGCTTACCTGGGCTCCTTGAGCTTGGATCCTCCTTGGTGGGGCTCAGATGCCCCACTGGAGTTGTTGGGCCTGGCTTCTGCTAGACTCCGAGGAGGGGACAGAATGGTGTTATTTTCCCAAGCCCAATCATTTGTGGCACCAAAATGAAACTGTACAAATCTTCCTTATCTGGTCCTTCCTCTCCTTTCCTCCATGCTTTGCTCAGCAGTGAAATAGTTTATATTAACATTTGAGTATCATCATTGGGCATCCGAGATAGCATTCCCTGGAAATGATTGGGGAAATTCACTTGTTTCAGGCTCCCTGCAAACTTAGGCAGACATCTCTGCATCAATAACCATTGATTCACTTTCTCAAGGTTTTCTTCACAACCATAACAGCTAGCAATTGTCACTGGGACTATGCCAACTGGCAGCAACTGAGAATATGGCCTACAGTCTCTGCTCTCAGAGATGGAGTGTGGCCAGATTTTTGTTTAGACCAAACACATCAAAATTAGCCATCTGCCACAGGAAAAAAAAATCTGTGCAAGAGTGCATAAAAGGAAAAAAACAAACAAAAGACAGCAAAGGCCAAATTCTACCCTCATATACACATGCACAGAATGGCTTCAGTGGAAGCTACATGCATAGTTTAGCACATGTGTATAGTTTAGCCCTTAATGGTCCCTTCTGGACTTAAACTTACTAAAAGGAATGGAAATCAGTAATTTTTTAAACCATAACTTCTCTCAGATTGAATGAAAACATCTTTCAAGGAGAGGGATTGTTTCTCCATGCTTGCATAACATTCAGCTCAGTTGGGTCCTGATCCTGACTGGGAACGTTGGGAGCTGTCATATTAATCAACAAACAACAGCACCACCATATTTCTTTTTTAAAAAAAATATAAAACAAGAAAATCATAAAAAGAAATCTTACAATGAATAGTTTGCCATCGGGAAATGCATACTCTGCAGCTTAAATTTATGCAGAGTTTCTGCATAAATAATTCTACTTTTATGAACTCTAGCCTAAGTAACATAGAAAACAATACATAGTATAGATATTTTCTTTGGAAAGTTTAGTGAGCTATACTATTACCCAGCTTAAGAAATTTAAAAGCCTTGGGCAAACAGGCTAAAGTAGAACAGGAATGCCTAGGAATTATTTGTATGCTTGATTTGTTTTACTGGGCTTTTGGTCTTTAGTTTTGATTGGATTGTTTTACTGAAACATGAAGGGCATTTAGAAGGCAAGAAAGTGAACAGGAGCATTTGCAACAGTGTGCCCAAAAGCAACATCTTAATGTCAGAAGTAAATTAAAACAACTCACATTACTGATGACATACATTATAATTCAAAGCGTGGCAAACTACATCAAGGTTGTTCTTACTAGGTAATAAGAAATAATGTCTTTAAAATCTTATGTAACTTAACTTTAGAATAACCAATCCTTACTGATGTTAGTACTGGCATAATAACACCAGAAGTAAATATGAATTTCCCGAATGCTGTAGTCTGAAAAATGAAAACACTCATACATGTATTTCACCTGCCTATACCTATATAGGGAGGATTGTCCAACAGTTAGGGTGCTAGCCTGGGACTTAAAATACCCAGTTCAATTCCCTGCTAAAGACTTGCTGTGTGAGCTTGGGCAAGTCGCTCAATCTCTGTCCCACAGCCACAAAGGTGGTTAGGCTTCTAACTTCCATTAATTTCAATCGGAAGGTAGGAGTTTAAATACTTTAATGCCTCTGATTCCCCATCTGTAAAATTGAGATAATAAGCACTTCCCTACCTTATGAGATGCTCAGATACTTGGTAAAGGAGGCCTTATACGTATAGATAGAGTTAATAAATAAATATGTGTTTTTCACTTATTTCAAATGTAAATTACACTGTGGATCTTTGTCTTCTCTCATTTGACCCTGGCCTTTTTAAGTATTAGCCATTCCTAGTTCAGGGCTTCAGACAGTCCCTATAGGAGTCAGGAAGGAATCTTCCCCCCGACTCCAATTCACAACTGGTCACTGGCCAGATGTATTCTGTTTTGGGTGTGGGTTTTTTGACCTTCCTCTGAAGAATCAGAACTTGACGACGGCTGGAGACAGGACACCAGACGTGGTAGACCAGTGCTCTGAGGTGGTACAAAGAATTCTCTTCTCAGATGCTTAACTCGTGAGTCTCACTCACGTGTTCAGGGTCATACTGAGCCAGATGCCAAATCTGGGGAAGGAATTTTCATCCAGGTCATCTTGGCAGGAACCTGGCAGCACAAGGAGGAAAGATACCTTCTTCTGCAGCATGGGGTGTTGTTCACCTACTGAAATCATCCAGGCATATCTGACTTAACGAATTCCCTGCCATTGTAGGGGCCTGGGGCATTGGGGGAACCTCTGTATCTTCTGATCTCTGCCTGTATGCTGACACAGTTTAGCCTTCTGAGGACTGAAATTCTTTAGTCTAACTAAAGTCTTTGGGCTAGATATTGGTGTATCTAAATGAAAATTAAAGGATTGTGATATACTGGAGGTCAAACTAGATGATCTAGTGGCATTTTCTGGCCTTAAACTCTATGAACCTATCAGAGGTGGCTCTAGGTATTTTGCCACCCCAAGCATGGCAGGCAGGCTGCCTTTGGTGGCTTGCCTGCCGGAGGTCCCCAGTCCCACGGATTTGGCGGCACGCCTGCGGGAGGTCCGCCAAAGCCGCGGGACCAGCGGACCCTCCGCAGGAATGCCGCCAAAGGCAGCCTGCCTACCGCCCTCACGGCGACCGGCAGAGCGCCCCCCAAGGCTTGCCGCCCCAAGTACACGCTTGGCGTGCTGGTGCCTGGAGCCGCCCCTGGAACCTATGAAATGCACAATAGAAAATGACAATGTTTTACGCCACTGTACTCTCATCAACTTCAATGGACTTACTCCTGATTTATTATGATCTAAGTGGCAATCACTTCAAAATCAGGCCCACCTAAAACCAAACCGACTGACTCACAAGCTTTAAAAAATAATGGGCCTCATTCTTCTCTCATTGTTACTAGAGTAAATGAGAAATAACATCACCGAAGTGTAAAATTGCTAAGTGAGAGGAGAATCAGATTAACTGTGTATTTAAACCAGCGATGGATTAAAAAAAAACCTAACTGCAAGTTCTACCACAAAGTTTGGAAAACTTGGATCTATACCTGAACTCTGTCATGATGATTACATTGCAGCCTCTTGATGAATTGTTATGACATGGACATGATTCTGTCATTACACCAGCTCAAAAGAAGTCATTGAGATGGAACTCGGCAATGGAGGGGGCAAAAGAAGGTGCTCCTTCCTATGATAGTCTCAAGGAGCTCAATCTATTTAGTTTAACAAAGAGAAGATTAATGGGGTGACCTGATCACAGTTTATGAGTACCCATATGTGGAACAAATGTTGCTCTTCACTTTAGCAGAGAAAATTATAACGCGATCCAGTGGCTGGAAGTTGAAGCTAGGCAAATTCAGTCTGGAAATAAGGCTTAAATTGTTAACTGTGAGTGTAATTAATCATTGAAACAATTTGACAAGGGTCATGGTGGATTCTCCATCACTGCATTTTTTTTAAATCAAGATTGGATGTTTTCCTATTAATTCTTTTGGGGAAGTTCTGGCCTGTGTTACACAGGGGGTCAGATTAGATGATCACAGGGATCCCTTTTGGCCTTGGAATCTATGAATCTATCCTCTCTGGAGGACAGGCTAACAGAGCATGGGATATGAAAGGTTGGTGGTGGAATGCAGTGATGTCATTCTTTGAACCTGAGCCACTGGGGTTTTGGTCTGCTGAACGTGGCTAGTTTTTAACAGTTCGTAATGTTTTTGAATGTTTTTCACTGCCCAAATTTAAACATACTACATAATTAAATTCCCAGGGAAGTGGAATTACTCTATGGATATGGATATGCCAATCTAGATCCTCATTCTCTTTGTGTATAAAAGGATTTGCATTCTTTTTTTAAAAGATACTGTTATTGTCTTCTATTTCCTGGAAACCCTAAAAAATCAGTGGAGAGAATAGAACAGAAAACAAACCTACTGGAATATTTTAAAAATAACAGAAAACTTGTTTTAGGTCAGAATTTGTCACTTCTGCTGGCTGTGGAATTTTGCTTTCATTGCCATCTTGGCAGGATAGGTCTCTCTGTGTGCATACGGTAGCTTATCCGAGGCAAAACCACAGAAATTCTTTATGCGTACATGCAGGGGCTCCATTGGTTCCAATGAAAAGCTAACAATTCTTATGGTTTTATTACATGAGAAACTAAATAGTGACCCATCAATATGAAAAGTGATTCTCTAATCCATGCTGCTACCCTCCAAAAAGAAATTAATATAAAATGCCTGATAAACCTTATGGTGGAACTAGATGGCATACAGATTCCTTTCCCACCAACATGATTAGATGGGAGAGGCACCTTGCAAAAGCCTACATTTCTAAAAGCAAAAGATTGGGCCCAATCCTGCCAGGTGCTGAGTGATGCAGAATGTCCTCAACTCTCATTGAATTCTTTTGTACTGCTTGCCAGATATTTTACTATGTAACCACCAATCCTGTAACCATTTCTCCTGGAAGTAGTTCTTTTGAAGTCAGACCAAGGTTATTAAGATCAGGTAGTTCCACTCAAATCAAGAGTTTCAGGACATTGTCAGAACACAGTGTTTTGATTTCATCTTTCAAAACAACTTCTGGTTGCAATTTTGTTTGTTTGTATTATATGTTATACCACAGTACTAGGAAATATTGTATATGTATTGTTATGACAATGTATGTAAATATATATGCAAATGGTGCATGACACTCTCACTCTATGCAAGTTATCAATGAGACAATAGGGCAGGGATTTTAGGATTTTCTGATACAAGGTTCTGGTTTTGTCCCAGCTGTAGCTGGTAAGTTGGGACAGAGAAACATTTTTAAAATATATAGTGCAAACATGTCAAAATATGCCACAGTTATCCCAACAATAAGAAAGTGGCCACTTGTCCTCTCAGGCAGATTCCCACAGAAATTAATGAAGTGACCTACAACACATGACAAAGGTTTGGTTAGGAGAGAATTACTTGTTCCTTTAATTGTTAGAGATGCTCCTGAACTAAAGCTTTGGATTCAAGCTGAACATGTTCAAACTCTAGTAAGTGCATCTAGATTTGGATCTAAAATTTTTAGCAGCCCCTCTTTTAATAATGAACCAAACTGGATCCAAATGCGCCAGTGCCAGCAGCAGAGAGACAGTGATAGCAGAAGGATGGTGATAGAGAGACAGCTAACCAAGGACAACCAACTGTGAGTGGGGTGAGGGAGGGAGAGTGGAAGGTGTGTTAAGGAGAATAGTTCAGACTTTACCACCGCAAGGGAAAGACACTCCCCAATGCACAGTGGGGTCGTTTGCTTATGGTCACATGCTTTTGAATGTGGTTGTGGTGTTTTCCTAGATTAATGCTGGGTTCCCTTTCAATAGAAGTTCTCCTTTGTTATACACAGACTCAGTGCTGCGGGAGTGGTTGTAAGTTTTCCCAGCTTACTGAGTGGGGACTCAAGCCAGTTCTGTTTTGTATTGTTAAGAGTAACCCCAAGATATTGAACCCGGTCCTTGTTGCTGATGATGCCATCTGGCAGAATGGCTACAGGGGGTTCCAAGGTCCAGATGCAATCTCTGCAGTTCAGACTCATGTCTACTAACTGTGTGGGTTACTATCAACATTAGGTGCTGGGAAGCATAGTGGACTAGTACCCAAGTCTTTTATCTCTGAAGACTTGAATTCAGATCCTGAGCCTAAATAGAAATTAATCTGAAGCTCTCATCAAAAAATTGTGTATGTTTCTCTGGTACATAATGCTACTATTCAATTCAACATGACTGGCACTCTCCCTGTGACAGACACAGAAATGGAACAGCATAAGGGTTGCACAGGTCAGAAATGAGGTGCTCTGACAGAAGTAGAGGGGAGCTTAAAGTCATGCCTGTACAGTAGCTGGTGCATGTTTAGTCCCTTGTTTTGATGAGCACCAAATTCACAGAAAAAAAAATTGGAAAAGTGGAAGGCATCCAACTCTGGAGGTGTATTTTGAGCAGGATGAATTTTTGTATGCAAACTGGCCAGCTGCCAGCAGCCTGATATAGTTGCATACTACAAGTATGCATACAAGTGCATATTTTGTTCTTTATTCTTATGCAGAACCAGTAAGATGCCAGCTTATTTAAATGAACTTCAGGCCCTCTGGGTCCTCGCCTGTAGATTTCAGATGAGTGACATAAATAGCTGGCATATAGCCAGTCCAGCAGCAAAGTTTATTTTTGTTAGAACAAGGATAGCTTTATATTTCTTCATTCACACCCTAGACTGTGGATGCTACTTTAGAAAGAGCTTGGTTGGGGGCTAATGTGAGGAACCCTTCCTTGCAAATGCTAGGAATCTCCTTGAATTGTCATTGTCAGAAGGTGGCTTTCTGGCCCTTGAAAATGTGAGCATCACATACCTCCCCATGTTAACAAAGTGTTTAATCCCAAGTGCTCAGATATGCAGAGCTGCACTAGTGAAATAAATGCCATTTATAAATTACCTGAAGAAGACCTCTGTGTAAGCTCAAAAGCTTGTCTCTTTCACCAGCAGAAGTTGGTCCAGTAAAATGTATTCTCACCTACCTTGTCTCTCTAAATTTGCATTATTTATCTTCAGTGCTCACATTGTCTTCAGAACTCTAAACACCTCTGTTAGCCTGAAAAAGTGAAGAAAACCCCCAAACATACTCCATTTCCAAATCGCATTATGACATTAGATTCTCAGACCAGAATGTACTTTTAGGAACAGCCATTTAAATAAGGGGTAACTCGACTGAAATCAATGGCTTGACAACTGTATAAAACTGTTGTGAGACCAGAAGCAGGCCCTTTGGGGTCAGTAAAAATTTATTCAAGTGTAACTGAAAGCAGAGTTTGGCTCAAGAGAGATCATATTCCAGATCCTAAATTGGAATGGAATCAGAGCTCTTCCTGGGAGCCTTCTCCACATTTTCATATTTGTAATAGATTTCATCCATATGTCACTATCAGCATGTTTATTAAGTTCATTATCAGGGGAGTCAAAGCATGGAACACAGACCCTGGCCCCCCTGTGCATTCTACATAATTCCCTTTGGTGATATTTTGATCTCAGTTACATCAGTGGGAATGCACATTATATCCAGAGAAACTCCACTAATATCAAACTGGTGTAAATGAAACCATAATCCTGGCCAAAGTATAGGGGATTAGGACCATTCATATAAATGCAGCCTGGAGTGAAAGGTATAACGCCCATGGAACATTCTTGCCCTGATTTGTCAATGACAAACAATGCTGTAATTTGGTTAGAAAATGGAACTTAGTATTAAAGCAGAATAATATTCACTGATTTGGTATTCAGTAGGCAGCCAAAATGAGTGTCACTTGCAGATCATCCCTTCCTTGTTTCCCAAAATAGCAGGAAAACTCAAACTTGAACTTCTTCCCCTTAGAAGATCTATCTTTGCTATCCATGACTTGTCCAGGTCATGGAACTAGTTCTGCAGAAATATGTTAGTGTCGTCCAAAGTGATCATCATCAAAATGACATGAATCTACTCTCTGCTAAAATATAGTGCCCTTGAAAAAGCAACATTTGCTTTCACCTACTATATGTTGGTATCTGAGAAACAGTATTTCTCATTACTTAGAACAGGAAATAACTGCACTCTTTCACAAATCACAAAGAAGGCAAATGTTTATTTTTAATGGCTACTGCCGTATCTGCTTCTCTGCTGTCTACATCTTCACCTAATATTAATAAAGTGAAATCTCACTAAAATCTCTATTAATTCCTTTCTAAACCACTGCACAGAAGCTGGGTATCAGAACACAGATAGCAAACTGTAATTCGTCTTCTCTCTTATTACCTGCTGTCCTGCCATTTGATTCTTCATCTCTCTAATGAAGGTCACTAGGCCTGTGGATTAATATTTTCAAACTTTGAAGCTAAACAACCTCACTTTTTAAAAATCTCTCCAGGCCAGTTCAGCAACCGGCTTGTCAGACTCTGAGAGCGCTCCCTGTTATCTGGGCATTGTCAGATTCCCTGAGCAAACTCATTTGAGGCCATCATCACAGATAGCTTTTTTTTTTTAATTGAAAATAATTTATTTATAAACGTGTCAACTATATATAACAATAAGTGCAGTTTTGGAGTGTTTAGTAGTGGCCTGGATTGTAGATTCATCCCATTGCTCACTTCTCACAACCAGTTCCCTTTGAAACTTTATTAAGGCAAAGTTTCAATAAAACGTTAACATACTACATTGTATATTACTTATTCAGGATCAAGTTAGTATTGAAAGAACCTGGCTAAATAGTCTGACTTGCTGACTGGGGAGCACTCCTCCTTTGAAGGGGGGCTAAAAAAGGTGACCGCATTTCTAAGTACCTATCCTCTTTTTAAAGAAACAAGACGGGTGAGGCACATCTTTTATTGCACTGACTCCAGCTGGTCCAAAAAAAAAAAAAAAAAAAAATATTATCGTACTCACCTTGTCTCTCTAATATCTCGGAACCCACACAACTACAACAATACTGCAAACAACAATGGAAGATATAGCCTTCTCTTGCATACGTACTTGGTGTGAAAGCTTTTCCATTACAAAGACAGTCCATATTTTACTATACCACAATTCTATGGGGGGAGAGGTCACATTTATCCAGTAAATGTGCAATATAAAGTCTTGCTGCTAATAATAAAAAAGAAATTCCATGTATGGCCATCAGCTAGGTGGCGAGCAAGGCTGACCAAAAGTACCATTATTTTTTTCTTTCTTAGCTAGGGGTAATCACTATTGAACTGAAAAAGCCAAGAGGAGACTCCAGCAAGTATTTGCTAAAACAAAAACTAAATGTAACTCACATCCCTTCTGGGTGTGGTGTTCTGTCCCATCTAGTGGCACTGGACCACTTAGAGAGAAAGAGTTTGAGTCTGCTCTATAGCCTTAGCTAATAGCCCACTGGCTTTTAGCTCATGCTGTAGAGGCTCATGCTCCAGAGGTCCCCGGTTCAATCCTGCCCACCGACAACCGGGGTCTGTCGGCATTACAAGTGGGGGCTCATCCAGCATTTCAACTGGGAAGTCTCTGAAGCTCGGGACGCACTTCCTCAGCTAGGGGAAGTATGTAACCCACACATCTTCTGGGTTGGTGCTCTGTCCCATCTAGTGGCACTGAAACCACTTAGAGAGAAAGAGATTGTGTCTGCTCTACAGCCTTAGCTAATAGCCAGTTGGCTTTTAGCTCATACTGGAGAGGCTCATGCATTAAGATCCAGGGATCCCCTGTTCAATCCTGCCTGCCACTGACCGGGGTCTGTCGGTGTTACATAAACACAGCCCATGACAATCACATATTTCGTATCCCACATTTTGAAAAGGACAATGAGAAAATTTAGCCCAAAGTTATCAAAACACAGCATATCCATTGTCCAATTGTGTTTGCCCAAGACTTTGCTTTAAAAAGTCCAGAAATATTTGACATTTTTGTGACTAGATTAATTCTTTTGCACAGCGTCAAGTGCCACTCGCATGGTTAGAAAAGGAATCACTCTCCAGATGTAGAGCACTGCTTCATTTGCTGATAGCATTGCTATTTATATGGCAACAGACAGTTGTGCCAAGAGCAGATGGATATCTTGTAGTATTAAAGAATTGCCTAATTGTTTGCTGCTGTTTCGCTCAAGTTCATGGGGGGAAAAAACCATTGGTGTTCTTCAGAGCAAGACATGAAGAAACTGGTTCAAATCGTACATTTGGCAAAGTGACCAAGTGTCTCCTGTGATGGTATAGGAAAGACCCTGAAGCAAGAAAATACATGGCAGATGCTATTTTAACAGCCACTAGTAAAGCATGACTCCAAAAAGTAGTACTTTCAAAATCTCCCATAAGGTCTTTACAAAAATTCTAAAGTTAAGACAGAAGAATTCACTGCAGAGATTTTGAAGTGAATGTTCATTGGCATCAATGTATACCTTTATATATATATATATATATACACACACACACACATATAAAAACATTCTTACTCAATCCACTTAATCATCTGAGCCCCAATCTATGTTTTATCAACATACATCCCTTTCAATTCCACACATATTCCTCTCTTAATATGTTGGATGGTGTCTACTAGCTGACAAGGAAAAGGCATGTACATACCTGTGTATCTCAGAATAACAAAATGATTTAAAAATTATCATGTCTGTACATTAGGCTGATGCACACATTGTCTGCTTATGACATTATGCATCACATTCCAGTGAAATCTAAACAATATCAAGCAGCAAAAAATGCTGCTTGTAAAACTGAAGTGTTCTTATCTAACTTTTGGGAAAAAATGGAATTTAGCATCATACTTATATGTCCTGATTTTTTTTAATATAAGCACTAAAGAAAAATTTAGTTAGCTTAAAAAAGTCTCAAATCTGATTTATCTGTGAGACGCACTTCACAACACAAACCAATTTTGCTCTAGTAATACCATGTCAATATTTCCTGACAGAAGACAAATGTTGTTATTATTTTGCCATTTCTTACCTTTGTAAAAGTTTAGAATTTTACAAAACGACTCTTCTTTATGTGTCAAAATGGAAAGTTGGTGGAAAGAAAAAAATTGAAGCCATTCTTATAGCTAATGACAGTGATGGATTCTGCAATGAGGTTAAAAGCGATTCTGGCATGATAGTGACATTTTGAAAAGTGAAAAATAAACAATATTTTAATGGATAAATGCATTTTTCCTTGTATAAAAGAGGATAGGTTAGGTAAAAAGAATTTTAACAGAATTTTTTTCATTGCTTCAGTTTTCTGATACTAAAGGCAAAGTTATCTTTATACTGTCTGCTAGAGCTATGTATATACTACTATGTACAACTGAACACTCGTTCCATATTGGTGTTCTTCCACCTTTTCAAAAAAGTAGTCCATCTAAAGAATTTTTCTTACCTTCATATTAAATACTATTTTGTTGAAAACTATGGGGGGGGGCACATTAAAAATGAAGCATCAACTTTAGATTTTGTTTAGGAGATTTTCAAAAGTGCCTAAAGGGTCCTCAGAGCCTAGTTTTTTAGGACTTGTGCTCCCAAATCCATGAGGCATTTTTTTAAAATCTCCCCTTTAACATCTAATATATCTCATGTTGAGGGATCATATCCTGCACTTGCAGGCAGATTTGCTGAGTCATTCTGACAGGTATTGTACAATTCTGGCTATTATGATCTCTCATGGCAAACAATCTTGTTCTTTCAGAAACCTGAGAGACTTTGTCTCTTTGCCTTCAGCTGGGGGGCAGAGGAAGTTGTCCCCTTTCTTATCTTGACGGGTAAATTGCGCTGAGTGGCTGACTCCTCCCAATTATGCTTTGGTGTGGGTGAAGGTGCATGCAGCTTGCAGGGATTTCACTTTAGTCACTGTACCTTATAATTTCTGTTTAACTAACCCCCTCATTTTTGCATAGTTCCCCTTTCTGAAATTAAATGCCACAGTGTTGGGCTGTTGAGGTGTTCTTTCCACCACAGGGATGTTAAGTATTATATTATGATCACTATTTCCAAACAGTCCTGTTATAGTTACCTCTTGGACCAGCTCCTGCACTCCTCTCAGGACTAAATCAAGAGTTGCCTCTCCCCTTGTGGGTTCCCGTACCAGTTGCTCCAAGAAGCAGTCATTTAAAGTATCGAGAAATTTTGTCTCTGCATTTTGTCCTGAGGTGACATGTTCCCAGTCAATATGGGGATAATTGAAATTCCCCACTATTATTGAGTTCTTAATTTTGATAGCCTCTCTAATTTTCCTTAGCATTTCATCGTCACTATCACTGTCCTGGTCAGGTGGTCAATAATAGATCCCTAATGTTATATTCTTATTAGAGCATGAAATTACTATCCATAGAGATTCTATGGAACATGTGGATTCACTTAAGATTTTTACTTCATTTGATTCTAGATTTTCTTTCACATATATTGCCACACACACCCCACGTGACCCGTTCTGTCCTTCCGATATATTTTGTACCCCGGAATGACTGTGTCCCATTGATTATCCTCAGTCCACCAGGTTTCTGTGATGCCTATTATATCAATATCCTCCTTTATCATGAGGCACTCTAGTTCACCCATCTTATTATATAGCATTTCTAGCATTTATATACAAGCACTTTAAAAAATTGTCACTGTTTATTTGTCTGCCCTTTTCTGATGTGTCCGATTCTTTTTTATGTGAATGTTTCTCATCTGATCTGGCCCTTACATTATCCTCTTCCATCCTCTCCTCCTGACTAAAACCTAGAGAATCTCTATCAATAGACTCCCCTCTAAGAGAAGTCTCTGTCCGATCCACGTGCTCCTCTGCAGCAGTTGCTTCCCCCCATTTCTTAGTTTAAAAACTGCTCTATAGCCCATCTCTCCTTTAAAGGCTTCCCCTATTCCAAAAGTTTACCCAGTTCCTAATACATCTAAACCCCTCCTCTCTATACCATCGTATCATTCACGCATTGAGACTCTGAAGCTCTGCCTGCCTACCTGGCCCTGCACGTGGAACTGGGAGCATTTCTGAGAATGCCACCATAGAGGTCCTGGATTTCAGTCTCTTCCCTAGCAGCCTACATTTGGCCTCCAGGACGTCTCTCCTACCCTTCCCTATGTCATTGGTACCTACATGCTCCATGACCACCGGCTCCTCCCGAGCACTACACATAAGTCTATCTAGATGCCTCAAGAGATCCGCAACCTTTGCACCAGGCAGGCAAGTCACTATATGGTTCTCCCGGTCATCACAAACCCAGATATCTATGTTTCTAATGATTGAATCTCCCATTACTAACACCTGCCTCTTCCTAGTGACTGGAGTTCCCTCCCCCGGACAGGTAAACTCAGTGCGAGAGGATACCCCAACACCATCTGGAAGGAGGGTCCCAACCATGGGAAGGTTTCCCTCTGCTCCCGTTGACTGCTCTACTTCCCTGGACCTTTCATCCTCCTCAACAGCGCAGGGGCTGTCTGACTGGAGGTGGGACAATTCTACAGTGTCCCTGAAAGCCTCATCAACATTCCTCTCTGCCTCCCTTAGCTCCTCCAGTTCCGCCACCCTGCCTCCAAAGCCCGTATGTGGTCTCTGAGGGCCAGGAGCTCCTTGCACCGAATGCACACATACGCCACCCGCCCACAGGGCAGGTAATCATACATGCTGCATTCAGCACAATAAACTGGGTAGCCCCCACTCTGCTGCTGGGCTTCTGCCTGCATTCTCTCATACAGCTACCTAGTTAATGAAAATGTATTGTTTAAATCAAGAAGTTTTGAATCTAGTTTAATTTACAGGTTTTAAAGAATGACAAGTGAACCTTGCCCCCTTCCCAACTCCCTTGCAAAATTCCCTGTTAACAGCCCTGGTCGCTTGCACACTGCTTTATGAAGCCCTGGCCTTCTTGATAGCCCTGCCCACTGACTAAGGCTCAGCCAATTAACAGAGGCTTCTAGCTTTCAAACCTTACTTTGAAGCTCCCAGCTTCCAACTGCCAGCCACAGCACACGGTCCTTCAAACAAACAAACAAACACAAGCTCAGCACACAGCAAGTAACCCCCAAACACAAACACACACTACAGACAGCAACTTACCCCAAGGGTCCTGTAATTGCTCCTCCTTCATCTGAAGAACTCACTTGCGAAACTCCCTGTTAGCAGCCCTGTTCGCAAAAGAAAACTTGTTTTGATGTATGCTGACATTTGAATTGTAGTGTTGTTTCTATAAACCAGTCCCCAAGAAGGGACATTATTTGACTCATAAGTGGCTAAGTACCATTTTAGAGAAGCTAGTGATGGGAAAACAGAGACAGCAGCAAGGTCCAGGGTTGGATCTGGTAAGAGCCTGTCACTGATGGCATGTTTCTTGTGTGGGGAATGCACTCAGCTTTGCTCTCTGACAAACCGTGGGAACTGTTTGGTGTCTAGGAGAGAAGGTGTTTCATAGAAATTATTAGCAATGGCACTGTATCCAAATGATGGGTCTTTAAATTAGCTCCACTCTGATCTGTATCTCAAAATACACTAATTTTCTTCTATTTATTTTATGACCAAAACATTTTATGAATATTGTCACAACATACTTCCATAAATATGCCTTTGCTTTTAATATTCCAACGGCTCTAGTCATGAATTTTTTGTAATTGCTAACATTCATAGACACATAGAAAACCAAGAACTATGCTAATCTTTTATGAAGCTAAAGATGATAGAATGAAGGCAATAGTCTTTTCACTTATACTGGTATAAATCAGGAGCAGATGCACTGAAGTCAATGGAATTACATTAAATACTACTAGTGTTGCAGTAGCTACGTTGGTGTAAAACTAAAATAAGCAAGGAAAGAATCAGGCCATATTTAACTGCAACTTGTCCTGCAGTTCAGTTTCAAGCTGATTACTTTGATACATTTCCCAACCATGCTGTGCAAATAATTGTGGATTATTATTATCTTATATTGCTGAAACAACAAGAATGATATATCATATATAGTATGGCCGTAAGGGTACCCTATATACAGAAATGTTATGGAAAGAATTCAGTTAATAACTTAGCTTTAACTCAGCCTAATCTGTAATCTGAATATAAATTCTTGCCTTAAAAATAAGGCTTCTAAAATAACCTCTTTCTTAATTCTTGTATACTGCTATTACAAGCAACACATAAGATTCCAATAATCAAAGAAGTTTAGAGAAATATTTCTCTAATTTTCCTGTTTGTTTCCTTTGTACAATGGGTAGCACATTCTCTATAGCTAATTGCATTATTTCTCGTGTATATTTGTTTTTTAGCAGAGTTGGTCAAAAAAGCCACATACATTTTTTTGCAATAAAGTGCCAAATTGTCATTTTTGCCCTCCCTTTCCCCCCAAAAGAATGACAAGCTCTTTTAGGTCCTTATTTTGTAAAGACCAGCTTATAGCAGGAGAGTAGTTCCAATTATTTCAATGGAATTGCTCACTTGCTGAAAGTTTAGAACATGCATAAGTGTTTGCAGGACTGAGGCCTTAGCTTGCCAATTTTCTCTTTATTCCTGTTTGTCTTTCAAACGGTCACAGGGATTCAAAAGACATTTTCAAAAACAGGTGATTGGAAAACAAAAATTGAAAAGGAGACTCGGTAGCAGGTGTAGTAACTGAAACTACTTTTAACTGTTTGAAAAAAACTGACCAGATTTTAAGTTGCTGGGATCTCTTTTTGAATTCCCAGGCTTTTGTCAAAATTTTAGAATTATTTGCATATAATTGGCCACATTCTCTATTGGCATAACTCCATTGAAGTGCATGAAGTTATGTCAGAAAAGAATTTCACTGAGTAGTTTGGAAGGTTGTTTATCACAATTTTTTTTTCTAAAGAAATATTAGCATGATTTTTTCATGAAACTAAAATATGGAAAATACTGCATTTTTCAGTGCATTTATAATATCTCATTAGAATTAGATACAATGTGCCTGATTCTCCTCTCCAATACACCAGTCTTACATTGGTGTAACACTGCATACTTCAGTGGAGGTCATCCTGATTTCAGCCAGGATAACTCAGAGCAGAATTTGTGCTCATGTGTAGAAAACAGTCTAGCAGCAGTTATCTGAAAACAAAAGGTACCTGGCTGTCTTTGAAATGAGACAGGCATATGTCAGATTTAATTTATTCTCCAGTTAATTCAGTTATGAATATATTATCAAGGTGCTTTTCTAAAGCATAATTCAAGTTACATTTTTTCTCTATATATGCTGAAAGATTTTTGGTTTTGTATTTTGGGTTTGTTTTTTTTACAAAAGATAATGTAAAAATCAGAACCATATAAAGGAAAGAATAGAATAAATTTAGATTTTAAGAGGAAAGCAAGAAGATTTGCAGTTTCTACTAGCTGAAATCACAAATGACTGAGATCAAGTTATTAAAACCTTTCTAAAGTTCGATTTTGTGTGTGTGTGTGTGTGTGTGTGTGTGTGTGTGTGTGTGTACAAACACACCCATATATCTAACCATAAAATAATACCCATACCAGGTATCACTAACACAGAACTCCATCTATATTAGTAATTTCAGTACTATACTCTGTATTTGCAGTAAGTAACTCCAGCCATAATCCTCCACCTGAGTTAATGTTCTTCATTCCCCAACAATTTTAGCCCATTGTTACACAGAGCCTATTCTCTACGACACATGAAGCAATTAATTCACCCTGCCAAACACAAGAGGAATGTAATGCTTTTTCAAATATCAAATCAGTCCAATTTCATTTAGACTTAAATGATTTTTCTGGTCCCTCTTCATGTAGATACCTCTGCAGTCAATTAGCATTGTCACTTTTAATCTGTAGTATTCAGATACTGGTCATTTCCCATTAGAGTCTCATTAAATAGATTCTTATGGTCAGACAGAACCTTCTGCAGTGTAATATCTGAGGAGAGAAAGCCGACAGTCATTATGCAGCTGGCATTTACTAAAAGGTTAGATATTACAGATAACCTTAATCACAAATTACTTTGAACATCAGTGAATTAGCTCACAACTTTGCATTTCCACCGAAACAGCTACGTTTTCATTCAAACACTTTTAGGCTGTTTCTCAATTAAAGTTAACTAGCTATATGTTTTGTTTCCTAATTAAAATGTTTTTAAAACTTTATAAAATTCCTGACAAGATCCATGGATTCCAGAAATTGCAAAATGAAAGGAAGTCACATGAATACTTGCAACTTCTTCAGAGTGCTGCTAATGGATAAATTTCTTAGTCAAATAGAATAGAAAAATGCCTGTAGCCATACCCACTTCTGGCTGTGATTGTGGCTTAGCTTTACCAAAGGATGCCATGACTGGAAATGGATTAATACCATCATATTTACAGCAGGAATAGATGATAGGGTGTTGGTATAAAAGGTTTAAATCAGCATGCGTTTGGAAGAATTGACTGGTGATGCCATAAAGCTATTATGCTGATCAGCGCCAATGAGTGTTAATAAAAGTTTTAAAGGACACCAGACTTTCATTAATTGTGTCCATACTACATATTTCACAGACAGAATTATTTTAGAAATGTCTTGGAGAGCTTTAAATACATTTATTAGGACCATTTTTTGTATCCTTCTGCCTAGGAAGCAAGGTGTCTTAGTTACCTCTCAACTGCTCAGGATGGAGCCAAAAAAACCCTCTAAAAGTGACCTAAAACAGTTTTTCTGTTCATAAAAATGTCAGAAAGCTAGTATCACAGGCCCTTCCAGGGAGAGAAATATATACTGTGTATCCTCCTGAAAGGCTGGGCATCTCTCCTTTCCTATCATGTCAATATCCAGTTTCTAGCAGGGTTATAAGCTATTGGGCCTTCAATCTCCCATTGTCTCATGCTGAATATTTTCCATCCTGGGTATCAGACTAGGGTAATTTTTGGAGAACATTTCAAATACTTGATTGGGAGAAAAAGGAAATTGGGAGGTGGGGAAATGGGGGTGGAGATTTTTCTTTTAAATAGCAGCTGTGTGAAGCTGCCTTGGACTGTGGAATATGAGCATAAGCCTTAAGGGAGATGATTTAGTGGGTGGAATGCAAGTGAGGGAACAAAAGGTGCAACATGATAGATACAATATGCTACATGGCTCCACAAAACTAAAGTTACTGCAGAATGCAGCCGCCCACTGATCAAAGGCCTGATTAAATGTTATTTATCTACATCACGTGGCCGTCATCACACATGTGATCTAATTGAGACGTGCACATCTATACTGCCTTAGTAGTTATATACACTGCCTGATTGGTTAAGGATAGTCACATGACCATATCTAAATGCATATTGTTGGCCTCCCAAGCAAGTTACATCTGACATATCTGAACATGGAGCCTCTTCAAAGAGACTGGCCAATATAGCAGCGTGGATTTTCAAGTCTCCCTTTGAAAAAATGAACCAGCCTCTCACCTGGGGAGGGAGGCGTTTCCTTGGGTGACACTGTGATATTGCTTTCAAGGATTAGCTGCTTTATGGACTCTGGATGGTGGAGTACACAGATGGATTTTCTTTACATATTGATTTGTGCTTTATAAGACAGAAAAGTGCCCAGAGCCTGGGAAATGTACCTTTTAATATTCTTATAAGGCTCAATACAATTACAGATGGGGAACTGAGGCATAGAGAGAGACTACATGACTTGCTCAAGGTCGCACAGGATGTCTGTGGCAGAGCAGAGAATTTAACCTACATCTCTAATGTCCCAGACTAGCCCCCACCCCAGCCACTGAACCATCCTTCCTCCATATACTTTTTAAAGAAATCTATAAAATAAGTTGAGAGTGTAAGGAAAAGCAAGCTAAAGATCTCCATTACTTATATAATTTGATCAAAATATCTAAATATTTCATAGCTGAAGGTGTGTGCAATTTGTTTTTACACTTCAGTTTATTTAACTGATTGCCTGTCTGATCATTCTGACTGATTGTTTATCTCTAGTGGCATAACAGCATACACAGAGCCTAAGCTGCTATTGTGACAAGACATCTCACTGTATGGAATAATTCAATGGCTCATTAAAAAACAGAATTAGGCTTTGTTTCAGGGATAACTGCCATGAGATTTTTGCATGTTTATCTACTTGTGATGTCTATTGTACTGATATGTACAGTTGATCAACTGGACCTTCATTAATTAAGCACACAGGTCAATGTAAGTTAGCTTATACATGATTTTCAGAGGTCATGGAACTCTGTGTCTATCTATCTATATATGTCATTCCATGCAACACACTAGTGTTCACAAAACATTATAGTTAAGAAATTATCCATGATTCTGGTCCTTGTGTTTACATGTTATAATCTCGCTGTATATCTTTATACATGCTTTGTCAGACGTTACAATATGTAAAACACATTGGTATTTCTTACACAACCTTACTTCTGTATGTTTCACTGCTGAATATACGCTCCATAGACTGGCTTTGTTTTTAAATCTCAGTGGGACCTACAAAACGAGCCAAATTTGAGATGGGGGGAGGAAAAGCACAGGACAGAAACTCAGGCATTCTGGGTTCTATTCCCAGTCCTGCCAATGACCAGCTGAATGACTCTGGGCTACCTTCAGTTAACTTCTTTTTGGTGCAGTCTCCCCACCAGAATAGAGTAATGGTGGGGTTACTCAAAGAAGAGTTGTAAGGATTAGCTCCTTCATATTTTGAGGTCATCAGATGGAAGAATATATAAGAGTAAAGTATTTTTTCCAAATCTTTATGTATGAGGTCTTTTATTAGCACTAACACCAAGCTAGCAGCATATTATACATTTTTTAAGAAAACACATGTATATGGGATTAGGAAAGAATTTAGAGGGTGTACATGTATACTTTGTTATGCGATCTTTAATTATATGATCACATATTACTTCCACAAGATCTCTGCCTCATTCAGTGCACATGATGTGAACCAGGAAGCTTTACAACACTTGTTTTAAAATCACTTATTAAAACAGAAGTGAAGAGGAAGGTTTTCATGATGTTTTCTACTAGTGGAGTAGGGTGAGAGTTGGATTTGACCCCAGATAGAGGGTCAGATTTGACCCTAGAATGCAAACCAAGCCTGTGTAACTCCTGGGGAATCTGCCAGAGGCCAAGGACCTCTGACCTTCACTCTACTTCATGAAGCCCTGCAATTCTTGCCCCAGCTGCCGGGGCCATGATGACTGGGCTTTTCTTCCTCTGAAAGTGAAGCTCTGCAGCACAGAGGGGGCTCCACACAGGCAGTGGCTGACGCCCCTTTCAGCAAAGGCAGGGGACATCCAGCCGTAGAGTAACTATACAGCCATTTAACTGAGTTGGGCAAACATGTGAGACAAAATGAGCATGAGATTTCCTGAAAGTGCATGCACCACATACATGTCCCACGTAGCACCCAGTAGTTCTATTCCATCTCCTAATGTTTTTTCTAAGATCCTCACAAAATGTTTATACAAAGTCAGTTGCAGCTGCTCTGTCAGGAACTCACTAGGCGCTGCAGCCATCAAAGCAATTAAAAAAATTGCACAGAAGGTAATTAAAAGCCTTACTGGTTCTTGCTATTAGACTGACATTTTAAATGCCTCTAGATGTTTTATTGTGCCAATAACCTATTTCCCTAGTCTCCAAGAGAAATACAACTGACATCAGTAATTTACCAAAATACTCTACAGGTACTGCAACATGTGCCAAATAGAAATCTATATTAAATCAGCTACAATATTCTGCACTGTGCAATTCATTGCATACCTTAATGGAACAACAGTTATTTCTTAATAGCTTTGTCTTATATTTTCATTCCCACTAGTCATCTTGGTAATAGTTGTATGTGTGCCACAGAAACGGGTATTTTTGCTCATCAGGTGAGAGTATGCAGTGTGTGGGGGAGGGGGGTGGAAGGCAGAGAATTTTTTTCCCCCAACACACCTGGACAGAAATTATAAGCAAAATAATACTGAGTATTCTGAGGACTTAATGTGAACCTGAAATGATGCATAGGCCTTGAGTTGGCCCTCTCCACAGACCCTAAGTGAGGTAGGTCTAATGTTTCTGGCTACCCTCTGTAACCCCAGTGGGGGCGTGGTCAGTTTGAGGAATTGGGAAGTAGCTGTATTTTGTATTAATATGGTTCAGGCCACTGTGTGTGTGTTTATGATGGGTTCCTTACTATGGAGTTAGATCAAAAGGGGTTGTTAAAGGAACCAAGCAGGGCAAGTGAAACAATAGCTGAGGCCTGGTCTACATTGGGGGGGGGGGGGAGGTCCGAACTAAGGTACGCAACTTCAGCTACGCGAATAGCGTAGCTGAAGTCGAACTACCTTAGTTTGAACTACTTACCCGTCCTCACGGTGCGGGATCGACGTCTGCGGCTCCCCCGTCGACTCCGCCACCACTGTTCGTGGTGGTGGAGTTCCGGAGTCGATGGGAGCACGTTCGGAGTTTGATATATCGCGTCTAGATGAGACGCGATATATCGAACTCCGAGAAGTCGATTGCTATCCGCCGATCCGGGCGGGTAGTATGGACGTACCCTGAGATAAGGAGCATCCTGACATACACACATAATAGCCAGCTTTATAGCCATAAAGGGATGACTCCTTGGTCCCAGTCCTGACAAGATAGCTCTTTTGGCCCGGCTGGGAAGAGGGAGAGATCAAAAGAAACACTAAGCCACTACAGGACCCTAGAGCCTAGAAAAGAGAGGAGGTTGTATGAATAGAAGGGTCAGTGGAAGTGGACAGGCTGGCAAGGGGATACACAAATAGACTAGGATTGCCAACTTTCTACTCACACAAAACTGAACACCCTTGCCCCGCCCCCTGCCCGGCCCCTCCTCTGAGGCCCTGCCCATGCCCCACACCTTCTCTGAGTCCCTGCCCCTGCTCACTCCATCCCCCCTCCCTCAGTAGCTTGCTCTCCCCACCCTCACTCACTCATTTTAACTGAGCTGGCTCAGGGGGCTGGGGTGCGGGAGGGCTTATGGGGCCTGGGAGGGGGTCAAGAGTGCAGGCTCCGGGCAGCACTTACCTCAAGCAGCTCCTGGAAGCAGCGGCACGTCCCCACTCCAGCTCCCATTGGGAGCTATGGGGGCAGCACTTGGGGCGGGGGCAGCGTGCAGAACCGCCTGGCTGCCCCTATGTGTAGAAGGCGGAGGAGGGGACATGCCAGCTGATTCCCAGGAGCCAAGTGGCTCAGAGGCTAGCAGGGAGTCTGCCAGCCCCGCTGCATGGCACCACCAACTGGACAGTCAACAGCCCGGTCAGACCGCTGACCAGAGCCACCAGGATCCCTTTTTGACCTGGTATTCTGGTCAAAAACCAGACACCTGGTCATCCTAAAATAGAGCATGCTGCGAGCAGGATGGTCTGTTTTTCCCAGCCATGTGTATGGGCCTTTTGTTGTTTAACCCTTTGTTCTGCATGCTATATAGCTTTGGGGGAAGGACCAAATAATGCTGTGTTTTGAAAATGCTTTAATCTGCTTTAATCTGTTCGCAGGTCACAGATGCCTGGAGTGCCTGCCAGGTGCCAGACGCAGATGGGCCTGTTGTGTTAAAATGGTTGGGAAACAGCAGCGACTGAGATTGCTACCCAGAGATCTAGTCTAAGGGTGGTCGGACCATGGCTCCACCCAGAATGAGGTGCAGGGAGTCAGGTCTATCGCCCAAGGGATACACACAGGAGAGTCTGAAAAGGATCTAAGGTGCAGCTCACCCCATAATTCTGACAGTCAGATAACTGAGAGCATGGCCAGGCCCACTCCCACAGGCCTACTGATGCCCACTTGCAGTTGTTAGGGTTAGTATAGTTCGATCCTTTTTGGACCAATCATAAGAACCACTGCTTCTCTTTCTCTCCCTTTCTGCAGCTGCAGTATTTTTAAAGTCAGTAAAGTGTTATATAATACATTAATAATACATTATTTTGCAAATAAATTGAAAAAAAATTCTTTCCACATAAACTACTACATACTCAATAGAGTCTTCTTCTGATTTCATTTAACCTGTATACATCAAAAGAAAATCCATTGACTTACACTGAAAACTGCAGATTTGCATGGAGTTTTCTAAGATATATAAATTCATTTTATAAGTGCAGTGCCGTAGGAATGTGAGTTGGTGATGGCTCTCCAGAAGATTTTGTATTCCAGTAGTCTAAAAACTTGTCTTTCCAAATGCATTTTCATAATTTCAAATCCAAACCACTGACTTCAATGGAGCTAGGCAGACTGCACAG
This sequence comes from Mauremys reevesii, assembly GCF_016161935.1. NCBI lineage: Eukaryota > Metazoa > Chordata > Testudines > Geoemydidae > Mauremys > Mauremys reevesii. Next base: position 58,080,405 of record NC_052633.1, on the reverse strand, counting down.
CAGCTAAAGTTCAGACCCATAGCTATAGTTTAAATCAGAGAGGTTTGGCCTATACTACTATTTTTATTTTTTTTTACTCAGAAAGTGAGAAATGCATGTATGAACTAGAAAAAAAAAGTTAGTATTGCTCCATATGCTCTCATGCTAACAAATATAAAAAGTAAGGCTTTAAGCTGTATCCATGTCATAACAAGACACAGAGTTTACTGTGTCTAGTATGACACTCTCTTCTGTTTTCAATATTGTATGTGCATGAAAAAATATGTCTAAAAAGAGCAATTCTAACTATATATACACAAATAAACCTCACTTGCTATGAGTAAAGAAGGATGAGTGGCAAGCTAAGTAGGAATACTGAAAGTTTTAAATTGGTCCACGGTGTCTGTTCTTAACTAAGAAAAAAGTATTAACCAAATAAAAAAAGTGGGAGTATAATTATACTGGAGTCTGTGTGTGTCTATGTGCTTATATGGTTCTCATCACCATAGGTGTCTGAGCCTGGAGAGCCATTTAACTATATTCAATTAACGCTAAACTGATCAGGATATTTTTCCCAGCCAAAAAAAATTTGTTGTTGTTTTTCCTCAATTTTTCATTGAGGATACTTGAGTTTTTGCTGAAAAATCAAAAAAATTTCAGCAGCCAAAAATATTTTCAGTTTTAATTTTGACAAAACTCTGAAATTTTGACAAATGTTCACTTCCCACAAAAGGTTGGGTCTTTTTTAATGGAAAATGGCTTTTTTGGACCAAGTTTATATGAAAAAAATTTCAACCAGCTCTAGTTAACACTTTATCAATCTGTGTGGAGTAAAATCGCAGAGGAAGAATAAACATAAATATGAAAATAGTTAAATACAGGAAAGGAAATGAGAGAGGAGAAATAAGAGTGACTGAGAGATCCATTCTCCTTTGCAATGAGGACTGGCAATAAAATGTGATAATAAAGGCGCTTTTGTAGTATCTCGCAGTGTCTTGCAACAACTCCCGGGACTGAGAGAACAAATGCCATATGCTTCTTCGGGAGGGGTAGTTTGGTTTTGTACTACAGATGATGCTAAATTAATGTTCCACTCTCTCAGTGGTGGAAGATGTGGATCTTTCCAATGTCTATAGTAAAAACTCACAAAGGTAAGAGTTGTGAAGACACTTTTTTTTAAAAAGATAGGCTAGTATGCGGTAGAATTATTTATGGGGTAATTTCTGAAGCTCTTTCAAACTCTGTAACTGAGTAGTGTATTGTTAGGACACGTGTTTTATCTGGTATTATTAGTCTCATTAATTAGCAATCAATTTTTGTTGATTATCAGCTTTATTTTATGGAGTCTTATCAGATCTTTGAATGTTTTCTATGTTCTATGTTCCTCTTTCTGACAGTGTTTATCAATGCAAACAACAGAAATTAGTTTAGAGAATATAAACTATCACACTGAATTTAGTATCAGAGGGGTAGCTGTGTTAATCTGTATCCACAAAAACAACAAGAAGTCCAGTGGTACCTTAAAGACACTTGCATCCCATATTTGCAGAAACTTCAGTAAAGTAGCTGGCACTAAAACGAAGTTCAGTGAGGAGTCAGGTGGCACCTTAAAGACTAACAGATTTATTTGGGCATAAGCTTTCGTGGGTAAAAACCTCACTTCTTCAGAAAAAAAACCCCACTTCACCATGCATCTGAAGAAGTGGAGCTTTTTACCCACGAAAGCTTATGCCCAAATAAATCTGTTAGTCTTTAAGGTGCCACCTGACTCCTCACTGAACTTAGCTTTAGTGCCAGCTACTTTACTGAAGTTTCTGCAAATATGGGATGCAAGTGTTTGCTATTTATCATTTAGCCACAGAAGTCCAGGTATTCTACTAAGTGTGTGGTTCTGCACATGAGAGAAAGAAATTTGTAATTATCATGTTAGCATCAGGTTCCAGTAAGAATCATGATATTATATTTTCATGTAGCTTTTTAATAGCAATCTCTCAGCAGTGTTGTAATATTTTAATTTCAGCTAACAATTAGATCTTTCATTGTGCATCTTCAGCTCATTATTAAGTATATCAAACAATAGTCATTCTTATTATGGATCCCTAGGGCATCCACCATTAACTTCTCTCCAATCTGACAAATGGCAATATAGTCCCCTCCGTTTCCTATATTCCATCCAGTCTTTAATTTGGGTCTGGACTACACCTCTCCCATCATGGATTCTAAGGCCCTATCTACACTACCTTTTAAACCATGTTCAGTAGAACTGTGTTTAAAAATTATTCTTGCTACCAGGATATAAGACCAAATCATGCTTTCCATGAGAGAGCCTGTGATCTGGAAGCTCCACAAATTTCAACTAACTTTTCATGACATCCACCAGTCTGGAAAAGAAGGTAAGGTGGCATTTGCATGAGTTTCCTCCCCTTCATATGCACATTTTGATGAGATAATTTAGTCCATAGCCAGTACTAACAACTCAAACAAAGGCAAACTCAATAGCCACCCAACCGCAAAAGGGATCAATCAAAGAATGGAGAGGGGAAACCTGGAACAGTGGATGCCGGGCGTATTAATCAAGGGAGGGTGGAAAAAAAACAGATTAGGAATAAGCCAAGAAAAGTAAATGTCTTGAAGCATTACACCCTAAATGGTCCACTGCTAAGAAACGAGAAAATCCTGACCTTTACCTGGAACCTAATGCAACCTAGAGCCTGAGACTTCATAACCATTTGGTTAGACCTATAAAAATGTACTATAGAATAGCCTATAAAGCAGGCTCCTTTCTCCCCTCAGTTCAGCTTCAGCCCCCTTTTCACAGGCCAGCTGTCCTAGCACCTTCCTAGCAAGAACACTTCTGGATAACAAGGTTTGATGGTGTCCTTAATTGGTTTTGTGAAGAACAACGGATTTCCTTTTATTTACTATCCTGTTGATTGTAACAAGCTTGACAGGCACAATTTACCATTGCAGAAGCTATGCTGGTTTGTCCCTATCAGCAGATATATCGCAAGGTGATTTACTCTGTCCTTAACTATTTCTCTGTTGGTTCTCTAGGTTACTAGTTGTGCTGCCATTTTTTCATTAACATCCCACTGACATCAATAATACTTTAGAAATGTAACTGATATAATATTCAGCAGCACAGCAAATGCATCCTGCCTGGAAGTTTGGCAGCAGTCAATGAATTAATAATAGTTTCAGTTTCTCAACTAGCTATGATTTCTTAGATTCCTCAGCTGCCTATTTCACTGGTAGGCACTGCTATGACCACTACTTTTCAGAAATAATTGATTATTTTATGGGCATGATCATTAACAGATTCAAGACAGCCCTTGTCATGATTCCGTTCATTCACCACTCCATTAGTACCACTATAGATGACTGGTATTCAGAGTTAATATTAGTTGTTTATGAACAGTTGCAGTGAAGTTAATGCAATATTTGTTAATGTATATTGCCAGCTAGCATCTAGATGGTTCATAACAGCATAAGTTTATCTTAGAAACATGTCATTTTTTCTTTGCTATTTTCCAGTCATCTTTTTCTGCTACTGTTTAGAAATATAGGCACTCCAAGTGGCTTGAGTATGGCTGCTGTTTTCATATGCTTACATATGGGGATAACGAGTGTTATTTAATGTGCTTATTTGTTTGTGTGAGGTAATTTTGTCTAGACTTCCCTTTAGCTTTCCACTTTCCTCAATTTTTTTAAGTGTATCCTCTTGCTCACTGTGGGGAATTTGCTTGGATTCATTTAACTCTTTTTTCACATATGGATAAACTTGAATATGGTCATCGTGGTTTCCTCCGTTTTACTGCAGATAGGATCAACTTGTATTTTGCTCCGCTCCTCTCTTACAGCTGGTTGCTTTGTGATCCACCTTCTACAAAGCAATTATATATTTTCTAATTTGCCATGACTAGTATTATCAACAGTGCTCTAAGTAATGCCCAACTATACTCGATGGAGTATTAAAACTGCCTATATCCCCCTTGAAATTATATTTGCTAGTAAAACAACCCAGGCTACTATTTGATTTGTTTTTCACTGCCATTGCACACTGGAATGAAGACTGTAGGGATTCTTTTAATGCAGAAATTCCCAGATTGCTTTAATTATCTGTATCAGCACTTTTTCCCGTTTACAGACAGCTTTTGTTTTTATTCTTTGTTCTTCAGTTACCAGGGCTGAATTTCATGTGTCAGAAATAAGCATCATTTAAATTATCTTGATCTCTTCCCACATGAACTATTCTTGCTCTTTTACAGTAGCTCTCAATATACTATTCTTTATATATATTGGGATTCTTTTTGGTTTTTCTCATGCACTGGGTTGACATGAGACTTGGAGAGTCAGCTACTAATTAAGCCTCATATTCTGCTCATGTTGAATACAATCTCCCTCAACTATTAGTTCCATACATTTCAGTGGGACTAGTGGAGGAGTAAGGGCAGCAGAATCTGACACTAATGTGTTATTTGTATTTCAGTAAAAACCTTTTTCCAGCATTCATTAGTAAATCTAGATTTACAGCTGGAGTATGATCAATAACTACCCTTGAGCTAACTTTTAGTTTGCACCTTTGACATCAAATTCCCATGTAGACCACCATAAAATGCCTTCTCAAAATCTAAGTACAGTCACTAGTGTCCTCCTTAATGACTGAGATAGCAATAACTTAAAAAATTTTTATTGAGCTGCTGGGCTAGCAGATACTGTCCCCTGGAATCCATCTTACTAAAAGAAACACTCAAAGACACTCCAAAGACACTTATACACTCAAAATTAGGCCTACTGTGCCTTGTTTTTTGTCACGTGCAGTAAGTATGCTCAAAGCCCATTTAATTATTTATGCATACACACACATATTTAGAATCAATTGCTTTAAGGATGATTTTCGAAACAAAATTAAATACCAACAGCCCAGCATATATATAAAACCCTAAAAACTAATCTATGTTTGTGACATCTTCTGGAATTCATTCTACTGATTATGGGAACACTGCTTTCTAATGGAAAAAAATATCATCTTGAATTTTTTATTTTCCTTTATTTGTATCCCAGTCTTGAGATCTTCCTTCCACAACAGGCAATATGATTTTCAGATATGTCAGAGGCAGAAATGGGGTTTAGAAGGTAGAAATATGGCCATTAAAGGAGAAAGACACAGGGAGACTCAATGTGAGAGTGTTCTGTGGGTCGATCCTAAAGGAAAAGATTCAAGGTAGGGGTCAAAGAAAGACAAGGAATGTAAGAGGAGAAAAAAAAGAGATTCTAGCATGGTAGAGTGAGAAAGCAAAGTCTGAAGAGCAGTAACAGCGAAGGGAGAAGTCACAGCTCCTCCCTCTCCATTTTAACACATCTTCTAATCACACACTATGACCAAATGCAATTAGTCAGAAAATATGTTTTTATTGTACACTGAATAAATTCTCTTATAAAGGCCAATGTGTTTGGGAAAAGTTCTACATTTCCCTGAAATGTTTTGCTGAACAATTGAACTTCCTGGTAAACTGTGAAGATTTCTGGGGGTGTGGGAAATCCCCAAATTCCCTGGGTTCTTCCCTCAGCTTTTTGGATACAAAGTCATATTTTTTCCAATTCATACTAATGTCCTTAGACTTCGTTGTTTTTGTGTTACTAGCAGTTTTCATCTACACAGCCAGTGGCATATATTGTTTAGTTGGCAGGTGGGGCTGCTCTATAGCACCGCTGCTGGCCCACTACAGGTGCTCTCTGCCCCAATCCATCAGTTGTGGCTGTCATTTTGGCATCATTCTGCACTCAGCTCAATAACAAACTCAGCTTTGGCTGTCTTTGCCTCTAAATACACAAACAAAACAAAAACTCCAAGTCAAACACCTATCTGCAATGGCTCAGGGCAAGGCCTTGGCCTGGCCTGGAGTTCTAGGCTATCACTGAGGGGGGTTCTGCTCTGTCCCAGTCTGACCTTACATGGGCCTGAGGAGAAGCAGGCAAGCCTTCTTAATTGGCCTGATGGCTCATGATTGGCCAGTATTTCTGCCTGGCCTTACTAGGCCTCTGGTAACCTGGTCTGAGTGGATTTTCCTTGACTACGGGTTGTCAGGGCACCAGTGCCTCCAAAAGCGCTGATTCCCACCTTAGCTGATGTGAGTGAGTCCAAGGCAGAGCTTTCTGCTTCATACTATGACTGTGAGGAGGCTTCAAAGGAGGAAGTATGGTTAAAATGGGACTAAACTATATGATTAAAACAAAGACCCTGAACTTGCAAGGAAATGTGTAGACAAACCCCTAGGCTTGGGTCAAGCCTCATTTACCTCACTGGGGCTCTGCTCGTGGGTTCAGACACAAATTCTTCTGGTGGCAATGAGGCCAAAGGATGAAAAGGCAGGACCTATCTGAAATCATCACTTATAAATGGAAAATGCATCCTAACCTGATTGTGCTGTAAAGGTTACAATATTTAGTGGGTGACCAATGGAAAATAATATCAGACTATGTAAAATTATTTTTTAAAAAGGCCCACCACAGCATAGATGTTCATCACCTTCCATCTATTTTTTTTATTCTAAACATGACCTGCTGCTTTCTGAAACTCAGACTGGAATAGCTGCTGATTTTTTTAAATGGTTCAAGAAGCTACATAAAGAATCAGCACTGTATTATTGCCACAAATATGTACTCTTAGTCATTTTGCAGTTCTCAATCTAGTCAATGTCAGGATATTTAATATGACCATTCTTAATAAAGAATAGTAGTCCCATTTGCCGCTATGAGATTGATACCTCTTCATGTTATCAATCCCATGAGCTCTGATGCAGGTCATGGACCTCAACCAAAAGATTCCTTTTGTACTATCAATCTCATGGCTCTGTACTCTCTCCAAGTCTTAAATCAGGCTGGTTGATATCTTTCCAGTTTCTGTACTCTTGCATCAGCACTCTGTCTAAATATGGCCATCACTCAGTACCACTGTTTCAGCAATGGTTACAAATGCAGTATCATTTTCTGCAATGCTACACTATTATTGTCATTATTATTTATATTATAATGGCATCCAAAAATGAACTTGGTACTTTCTAAATACAGAGGAACACACAAACTCTGTCCCAAAGAGTACACAACTCAACAGAGGCTGGTGGGACTTCCTGTCACAGTGGGCCTTTTAAACTTTGAGTGTAATAGATAAACACATAGTCCAGGGGTCAGCAACCTTTCAGAAGTGGTGTGCCGAGTCTTCTTTTATTCACTCTAATTTAAGGTTTCACGTGCTGGTAATACATTTTAATGTTTTTAGAAGGTCTCTTTCTATAAGTCTATAATATATAACTAAACTATTGTTGTATGTAAAGTAAATAAGGCTTTTAAAATGTTTAAGAAGCTTCATTTAAAATTAAATTAAAATTCAGAGCTCCCTGGACTGGTGGCCAGGACCTGGGCAGTCTGAGTGCCACTGAAAATCAGCTTGCGTGCCGCCTTCAGCACCCGTGCCATAGGTTGCCTACCCCTGATATAGTCATTCCTCTGTTGAATAACTGATTACTATAACATTTGTTCATTTAGAGGTGTTCTTATCTTTAATGCTTTGACATCAGAGGGGACACAGAAACCATTAGTTTCTGCCATGTATTTCGGTCTTGTGCTGGACTGAGTGACATGTTGATGGATTTGACTTCATTCTCTATTCTGGATAAATGTTTCTGTAGGTTGCCCTCTTTTTTCCTTACAGGTGCTGTTCATATTATGACTTGCCCTGGAAGTCATGCTGGTGGCATCCTTAAAGCATTTCCTTAGTGTGTCCATCACTCTCTTCTGATGCTTTAGATTGATTTGTTCTATTTACAATTTCTGATTTGCAAGAAACACTTTCCACTGGACTCTGAAGATACTCCTCGGGCATCGATTTTGGAATGAGTTGATCTTATCAATTTAATGATCTACAGAAATTCTCTTTAGAAAGGCTCACTTGTAACATGTTCACTGAAGGATATTGTTCTTCTATCAACTTTTCTAAAAATCATTACCTTTTTTTTCCCCCTCTCTCTTCATTTTACAGTATTGCATGCATTGGTTTTCTCACAGTGGTTACATCTGTATCATGAGACTTTTGCAAGTAGACATCCAGTTTAAAAATAAATTGTATGTCAAGATCATATTTACAACCTGAATCTTGGTAAGCATAAGAAATCTTTGGTCAGAGGCTCATGGCCCACATAAAGAAGACTGGAAATGCCCTCATGTATTCGACTCTTAATATAAGCTGATTAAGAAACTGTCATTATTGTTGAGTGTGAATTTAAAATCCTTAAAAATCTGGGAAATGTCAAGTCACCTTTCCCACTGAGATAACTTAGCAATTGAAATGTATGAGTCGTATCCTTCATTATTGCTTCCATTATGTAAGGGTCTTAATTTTAAGCCCACTCCAATTTCTATAGCGGGTTCATGACATTTTGTGAGAGCTTTGCTTTGACAGAGTTTGCCTATATGAAAATGGTTATTCAATATGCTACACTGGAATTTCGTTAAATATGCTCAGAGGCAGCAATCACACACAGTTGGACTCATGATGCCTACTTTGGGCCCCATATTGGTTGGCATAAAAAATAAAAGAGCACAAAGACTAAGTCCTAACCAGTGGGGCACCAAAAATAAATGAACGGAAGCAATAGCAAATGAAGCAGGAGTATTCTTCCCCAGTGACCTTACCAGACAATGTGAGAACTCACTACCTTGCACCCATAGCAGGTCTGGAGGGAACCATGCTCATAAAATAGAGATGGAGGAGTAAAGAAATTGTGTATCCAAACCAGAATAAAGGCGTAGGCTAAAAAAGAAGCATGAAGGGCTGGGTTGTTATATTTTTCATATCAGTCCACATGTCCCTTGTTACTATTCAAAAGAAATATTTCAGAATAAGTAGTGATGATGGTATTAGAATGAGACTGTAATATATTCCATTTCTAATAATCATCTAATTTAGTAAAAGTGAAATCTTTCATTATTATTCTTATTATTTATTATTTTATTTCAGTAGCGCATAGAGGCCCCAGCTGAGATCGGCGCCCCATTGTGCTTGGCACTATTCAAAAAGGCTTTACACTGAAGAGTTTACAGTCTAAGTCAGAGGTGGGCAAACTACAGCCTGCGAGCCACATCTGGCCTGCCGGCCCCTCCTGCCCGGCCCCTCAGCTCCTGGCCTGGGAGGCTAGCCCCCGGCCCCTGCCCCTGCCCTGTGGTTCCCCCTCCCCTGCAGCCTCAGCTTGCCCCGCTGCTGGTGCAACGCTCTGGGTGGCGGGGCTGCGAGCTCCTGGGGCAGCACAGCTGCAGATCCTGGCCTGACCCAGTCTCTGTACTGCACGGTGGTGTGGCTGGCTCCAGCCAGGCGGTGCAGCTGCCTGTCCTGGAGCTCTGGGCGGCGCGGCTGTAGCGCTGCCAGCCACTGGTGCTCAAGGCAGTGCAGTAAGGGGGCAGGGAGTGGGAGGGTTGGATAGAGGGCAGGGAGTTCGGAGTGGTGGTCAGGGGGGTGGGGCGGTCAGAGGGCAGGAACAGGGGGGTTGAATGGGGGCAGGGGCCCCGGGGAGGCAGTTAGGAATGAGGGGGGGTTGGATGGGGCATCGGGGGGCAGTCAGAGGCAGGGGTTCTGGGGACGGTCAGGGAGAAGGGGTGATTGGATGGGGCAGGGGTCCTGGGGGGGGCAGTCAGGAATGAGAGGATGGGTTGGATGGGGGGGCAGTCAAGGGCGGGGGTTCCAGGGGCTGTCAGGGGACAGGGAACAAGGCGGGGTTGGATGGAGCAGGAGTCCTGGGGGAGGCTGTCAGGGGGAGAGAAGCAGGAGGGGTTGGATAGGGGGCAGGGCCGGGCCACGCTTGGCTGTTTGGGAAGGCACAGCCTCTGCTAACCGGCCCTCCATACAGTTTTGGAAACCCGATGCAGCCCTCATCTAAGGCTGGTCTTAGCCCTGGTCTAAGTAGACTAGGCAGATAGAATGGAAGGGAATACAGAGAGGAAGGTCTCACAGCAACGCACTGGCATAGTATCCAGCTGTCCTGTCTGCTGGGTATGCTGTCCATCAAGATAACATGATGATTTTAAATTGTCTATCCAAATATTTTACTCCCTAAAGTAGTATTGCGTGCATACCAGTGTGTGACAAAGTAAAGCAGCAGCCTGGAAAGGGTTAAAATATCACTGCCTATCACCCACCTGGGTGGGATATATTAGGAAGAGGAAGGTTGCTCCAGGAAGTGGGAGTGCCATATGGAAAAGATGTTTCCCCCTGCTGTTTGTAGCATGGAAAAGCCTCTAGGGATTGTGAGTAGGGTTTTCAGTGGAGTTGTTTTATTTTATTTTGTTTTGTTTGTGACTTTGCTGTAAACATGAATTGCCGCTCTGAGGAAAGGGACTGTGACGGGGTGTACCCCACACCAGGGAGGAAGGGGTTAAAAAGTAGTTTTTTGGCTCAGGCAGCCCTGCCTTGCTGCACATACCAATCTTGGAGGAGGAGCCTTGAAAGGACAAAGCCTGGATCAGAAGGCCCAGCCCTGAGAGGTGGACAGAGCTCTCCACTAGCTACTAGGAGGCTTGCAGAACCCTCTGACCTAGGGACTAACTGGGAGGGAAAGAAGCCAGTTGAAGAAGCTAAGGCCATACAGCTGGCTGAAGTTACAAACCCAGCTCCAGACTCTGGGGGACACCTGCCATGAGGAGAGCGAGACTGAGGAACTGCCTTGAACCACAACCCCAGTTCCACAAGGAGTACTGCAAGGGACCAGAAGGGTTGTTTGAAATTCAGCCCAGCTATGGCTGGAGAGGCTGAGGGCAATTTTACAGAAGCTTCTCCATAAACAACTGGAAATAAGCTGTGAGGAGGCACAACAAATCCCCGACAGAAATAGCAGGATTCGCAGACCTATGGAAGATGTTGACGAGCAACCCAGGGAAGCAGTGGAGGGATTGAAGGAACAATTCTTAGCTGCCTAAAAGAAGTGCTGAACCCAGAGGAGAGGGTGTTCCTGGGTTCCCCTACCTCTCTCCCACACCAAGAGGAGAAGAGCAGGCTTCCAGACTGAATGGGGTCAAGAACAACAAGCCCCAGATGGGGGTTGAGGGCCTGGCAGTGAGGCTACTAGACTTTGAGTTTTTCCTGTCTTTTGGATTTGATTCCGAATTACCCTGACAGGGGCAAGACTCAAGAGTGTCCTGGCTGGAGGAGCAAATCATAAAAAAAGAGAACCACCAGCAGATCTGGATGACAAGTGAGCAGAACTATAATGGAGAAAAACCCTGCAATGCCACACCCAGCTGAGAGGGGGCAGCCCCCAGCTGGTGAGTCGCTTTGCGAGGGTGGCAGGCAGGTTGCCTTCGGCGCCATGCCTGTGGAGGGTCTGCTGGTCCCATGGCTTCAGCAAACCTCCAGCAGGCGTGCTGCCGAATCCGCGGGACCGGGGACCTCCCGCAGGCAAGCCGCCGAAGGCAGCCTGCCTGCCGTGCTTGGGGCAGCAAAATACCTAGAGCCGCCCCTGGCCCCAAGAGACTTACAATTTAAGTTCAAGGCAAAAGACAACAGATGGTTACAAACAGATGAGTGAGTGCAAGTAAAACAGAGATAATATTGATCAGTGTGGTAGGCCATGGTGTCTGCACACTAGTAACCTAACCGTTGTCAAGTATTTTGTGGGCATCACGGCAAAGGAGAGCTTTGAGAAAGGATTGGAGGGTGGACGTGGATTAGTTTTGTGGATGTTTACGGACAGCGCTCCCAAGCATGAGGGGCAGCATGCAAGGAGAAAGCAGTAAGGCGTGTGTTTGAAAATTTAACAAGTGGGCACAATGGGGCTTGATGGAGGAAGAACCAAAACCAGCCCTACTTGTAACTTTGCTCTCATCAGCACTCTCACAGTGCATATGTGTTCAGGTGGCATCCCTTAGTGTCCCACTGTGTAGCTGACAGGAGATTTCCGCAGCTAAGGAAGGGAAGCACAATCCACACCGAAGTCCTTCTTAAGGCCCTGTGACGGCAACCGGCAGAGTGCCCCTTCCCCCTCCCCATGGCTTGCCGCCCCAGGCACGCACTTGGTGTGCTGGTGCCTGGAGCCGCCCCTGCTTGGGGCAGGGACTGCCTTTTTGTTCTATGTTCGTACAGTGCCTAGCACAATGGGGTCTTGGTCTGTGAGTAGGGCTCCTAGGCATGACAGTAGTATTAATAAATAACAATAATAGGTGAAACTGTGGAACATCAAACACTATAAATGTGACTGCCAGACACTGAGTTATCCAAGCTCTTTCAGGGCAGGAGAGGCCACCACTCTGGCGCTCTTCACCTCTGTGAAAAACAGGGTTAGCTACAAAGAAGGAAATAATTTCTGCAAAATTCTGGCAATCAAATTGGAGAGCCCCAGTGGACTTTTCTGGCACCATTATGTATGGGAAAACAAAGTTGCTTTTGACTTGCAAAGTTATTTACTATTTCCTAACCTATAAACTGATTTTCTGTTGAGTTCATCCATACAGTCCATGGTCCCTTTAAGGCCCAGAAATGATGGCATCATACCTGCTGTAAATATTGAACCATTTCTCTCCTTGACCTTTTGAGGACAGATCTTCATTTGAAACTGAACTTTTTTTCATTGCAGTAAAGGTCTCTTATAGGCATAACTTCAGTCCGCAATACATTTATTTGGTGAACTAATGTATTCCTCTATCAGAAATATAATTGCTTGTTTTTATGTAAACTGTTCTTCGTGCAAAAAGAATTGATTTAACTTTTACAGATCATAGTGTATGACCGAAGAAACCTATGACTCTTACAGTAATAACTTTACAGTAGACAAATGAGGATATAAAAACCTGAAATATAGTTCACTTAGATTGCAGTCTAGTAGAAACACAACTGCTAGAGTGTCATGTGCAAGACCGTCTAAGTAAATTATGTTGCGATGATGATGCTATTAATCACACCATAGTAAGAGATATCGCATATCTACTCAGTCCTTACTGAAGAAAAAAATATGAGGAGCTCATTTATTGTCTATTAAAAAAAATGGAAGCAAGTTAATTACTTGTATCAGTGATCTGGAATCCAAAACATTAGCACATGCCAAAAACAATAGGAAAAAAGTAACTGGTAATTATATCAGTAACACTGTTCTGTTTATTGGCAATAAAGCAAACAAACCCTGACTTATAAAGCTGTTAATATGTGTAAATCAAGACCTGGAGAACCAAGGTCATGTGAAAATTTGAACTTAAGGAAGAATAAGGGACAAAGTAAAATTTCATGTCCTGTAGTATATAACATTTGATGAGAAATGATGACTACGGTGAGGTGAAAGGCTATAAACAGGGCACAGGACTCTGTGCAAAAAAAATTCTGTTTAAGGTCCAGGATAATTTGAAGATTATTTCAGCAAAGGCGTCGACTGTTCTATGTTCAATGTCACATTCACTGTTACAATCAGCACTAAATATTAAGATATGCATGATAGCAAGTAGCCAATATGTCTTCCCCCATACTACATGTCAGACTGGATCATGGACGGTTTAGATGAACCATATAAAAAGGGTATAAGGCTGACTCAAAGAATATTTATTGTTACTTATTTTGCTTGGGTTTGGGAAAGGTTATTTTTACTGTATTGCAAGGTGCATCCTAAGTATGATGTTCTCTCTCTGAATCCTCCTACTATTCTTAAACCTTCAATTCATTAGTAGGTCTAGACTTCAGTTGTATTGATTGAAAAGGCATCAGTTTTCAAACTGAAGTAGTTGAGATAGTGTTCCCACAGGACTGAAAAAAATTGGGGGTGGAAGTGGTATGTCTGTGTGTAGAGCATTGAGCATGCAGTGTTATCAGTGTGCACCGTCACTCACACACTGCAACATTTCTATTTTCTTAAATTATGTGTAAGTTCTAAGGGAGATAGTCCTTGCTCTGCAATGGACCGTCCTCCAAACACAGCTGCATCATCATGATTTGGCTGGGGCTATGTTGTGTGAGTCCACACACATATGCACTGCAGAGCTCCATGGTGGTTTCTCCACCACACAACCAAAAATGACTTGGGAGCAGGGCATGGTGGAGGCCTTGCCAGTGGGTTTTCTTGTCATAATCCACTGGCCAAAGCTTGCTGGGAGTGGAAAGAGCACAGTGACTATGGTAGCAGCTGGGGAGCAGGGGCAACTCTAGGTATTTTGCCGCCCCAAGCACGGCAGGCAGGCTGCCTTTGGCGGCTTGCCTGCAGGAGGTCCCCGGTCCCGCAGATTCGGTGGCTTGCCTGCAGGTGGTCCGCCAAAGCCGTGAGAGCAGCGGACCCTCCACAGGCATGCCGCCGAAGGCAACCTGCCTGCCGCCCTTGCGGTGACCGGCAGAGCGCCCCCCGTGGCTTGCCGCCCCAGGCACGCGCTTGGCGTGCTGGTGCCTGGAGCCGCCCCTGCTGGGGAGTGACACCACAAATGTCCTTGTCATGGTTACAGGGCAAGCTGCACTTTAGAACCTTTTCAGTCCCTCTCAAGTACACCCCTCAGGTGGCAGGCCTAGCTTTCTGCACCTCACTCAAACGAGGAACCCTGCAGTCCAACCATACTTGGATCAGATTTCCATGTGGCAGCCCCCACCCCATCTCCCCCACTGTGTTAACATGGCAGGCCCAACGTGTTGGCACCGGTCAGCCCTTTTCCTCTGGGGACCTCTAATGAGAGAGCTCATTAAAGTGACCCAAAACTACCTTCTTGAAAACAAAGCATTTGTTCATTCACCCAAAGATACAAAGCACACAGAGCAAAGAGTAAAAACAATAAGGACCTAAACACCTACTTCCCCTTATCTGAACCTTAATCTTGCCTTGAAAGCTTTGGTAAGTTCTATTGCACCCTGTTACCTCCATCTCAAGTGGGAGAAGACAATTCTCCACAGTCCTGCTTCGAGGCTATCCAAATTTTATTCCTTTTGAATCCAGGGAGTTTCCCTGTGCAATGCTCATTTATTCAGGCTTTGGAAAGGGATCTAAGATTTTGCCCTTCATGAATTTATGGTGAATAGTGTTTAATTGACAAGCCTAAAATGAAGTGTTCACCATGCAACTTGGTGTGATTTATATGCTGAAAAGTTGTGAGAAGGTGTAAATGGAAGCATCTCTCACCCGCTTTAACATACACCTTCTTTCTCCTTTTGGGAGTGGGGGGGGTTGTTGTTTGCTTTTACAGATGCTTGACATGTAATTACACTAATTTAGACTTCTTTTGACGCTGAAGGAGTGGGTGTAAGTAGGTCTATGTGAATCTCAGTTAGCGTATCGGCAGCTAATTTACACATCACTTCAGAATTTGTGATTCAAGGGCTTGTCTACACAAAGGTGTCAAATTCAGCAGAATTTCTGTCAATACACAGTCGTGCTTATATACTATTATACACAGAGTAGCTGAACTATTTTGGTAAGCACTATTGTTTGTCTATTTATTACTATTGCATTATGATTCAAATCCCATTAATTTTTAAAAAAAAAAAAAAAAAAAAACAATGCCAAAACAAACTAACTAAAGGCCAAATTTTCAAGCATACAAGAGAGAGAATACGATGCTTTCCTCCCCATTTGCCCCACTAGACAAATGAAACCATGGTGTGCACCCTGACTTTTCTGCACAATCTACTTTTGCACATGCATTGAGATATTTTCATGCCAAAGCTGGATATACACAAACATTAATCTATACTTTTATGCACATATTTGAAAGTTTGGCACCAAAACAACCAACAGAAATGACTAAAGAACTAATTCCACAGTATGACCTGTTTTTCTAAATTGACATTGACCTCTGTGTGTGCATGAGTACGTGCACACACATGTATATATGAATTATAATAGGTAAGCTATCAGCTTGATAAGGATCCAGAACAGAACAAACCCCCAGAACCTGAAACTCCATTTATCACAAAAGAAGAAATTGAATTTACTTAAGATGGTAAAAGAAGCCAGTTCAAAGCATATACCATCTCATAGTAATGACTCCCAATGCTGTACTTTAACACAAACCTAGCAAATCGATTATACAACATACTCAGTTCATTAAAAACAACAAACCAGCTTGTATATGACCTGTATCACCATAATCAAATATTGGCCAAATAAGATGCTGGGAAATGCAAGGTCTATTTGAAAAATAAATCTTACACATATAATCTCTTCTAAAGACAGCCACTTTAGACTCAACAGTTAGATAAAATTATTTTTCAGGGCTAGTAGTACAAAGATGAAAAAAGCTCTCATCCTGTAAACTTAAAAATGTTATGTCTAGCCTACGTAAAGTGTTGTATTAGTCACTGAATTCATGATTCAAAATATTTTTGTGTTTATACAGTTAATCATATGACACACAGCCTTGGATTTCTTGTTAATGAGCATTTGTTCATTTATAGCAAATCAATGGAGAAGAGAATGGAAATCTACTTGAGAAATATAGTTGAAGTAATTTTGGACTTGATCCTTGATTTCAAGAAAGGTTGAGCCCCTGACAACTGCCATTCTCTTAGATGGGAGTTGAAGGTGCTGAACGCCTCATCTAAGCACTTAGTGACTGGTAAACTCAGATCTTTTATGAATAATGGTGTGTGTTTTATATTGGAGCGATACGCTGTTACTAGCCATATTCTTAGAACTTTTTTTCCATATACGGTATTTGTTTTGGCAGAATCTGTCATTTTTAACAGTAATGAAATATATTTTAAAAATTAAAAATTGGATGGGATAAAAGGGAAAAGGGACAGGACAACATCATTAGTGTGTGGTGTTCACTACCAGCTTGTGAGTTCTTGTTTGTAGACAAAGATTCATAGACCCCAAACAGGGGTGGCTCCAGGCACCAGCACGCCAAGCGCGTGCCTGAGGCGGCAAGCCACGAGGGGCGCTCTGCCGGTCGCCACGAGGGCGGCAGGCAGGTTGCCTTCGGTGGCATGCCTGTGGAGGGTCCGCTGGTCCCGTGGCTTTGGCGGACCTCCCGCAGGCATGCCGCCGAATCCACGGGACCAGGGACCTCCCACAGGCGTGCCACCGAATCCGCAGGACTGGGGACCTCCCACAGGCAAGCCGCCGAAGGCAGCCTGCTTGACGTGCTTGGGGCGGCAAAATACCTAGAGCCGTCCGTGACCTCAAAGAGATGCTGTCAGCGCCTCCCCCAGCACAATATGGAGTAATAGCTATAGGCAGCTTTTGACACTCACACCTGAAATACAAATATAATTCAAAACAAAGACAAACATTCTGCTAATAATTCCCACTACGTGTAATTTCTACAGCAATAAATCAAATGAGAAAGAAACAAGCTTTTACGTCTTCGCTTTTTAAAATTGCTCCAAAACACTCTTGAATCCAGGTTTACTCTACACAGTCTAACTTTCATACTGTTGCTGTACTAATATAACTGTATACTAACAATGAAAACCTCAGTTTGGTAGTTATATTGTGCTCACCATTATGGCAACTGAGCACCTTATATACCAAGACATACACAATGCTTTACACTTCTTAAAGCTTTGTTTGATCACATTGGTTTTGCAGTACAGAAGACACAGGGCCCAGTTCAATTCTCACAGTGTATACTGTGCACCTATGCATGTAAACTAGCCATCTGAGAGAGAGTAAAAAATGTGAGTGGCATCAATCAGATTCTTTGATACAGAATGTTAGATCCATGTGGCAATGAGGCCTGAGCCATCACAGCAAAGGCCCGACTAGAGTGTTAGTTTGCTGGCTAATGGCAAAGGCAAGAAGGTGCTTATAACACATATGATAGTGCTGCCGGTCACCACGCCAGTGGAATCATAGCTGTGCCTGTTATGGTTATTATTATTGGTATTATTCCTGCTCACTTTAAGAATATTTATTTGAAATAACCTTATCATGCTTCTGCAATGGTTCTTGAGAGACCAGCAGCATGTGGCTGATTTCATACTGTCTGGAAAGTAGCACTACCACAGAATTAAACTGCCCAGTCCAAATTTTTAGCACAGTTTGGGACACAGTTTGGGGGCACAGCTACACTATAAGATGGAATGCTTTAACTGTGCCTGGAGACAAACATACTGGAACATAGTTGCCCTTCATGGTTGTATTTGTAGAGTAGATGGCGTGCACCATTGCTGTTCCCTACTCTCTAATGGATCGGTAATTCTGTAAGCTCTTTCCAAGCTCCTGGTCCTACCAGTGCTATAAACCTATGTAGATACTCAGAAAGTGGGGTAGTAGGTAACTTACCACAAACAGTGGTTTCCTATCCACAATGTGAAAAATGAAGTTGCACCACTATTTCCGCTGTCTTTGGGGTTTGTTCAGTGCTTAATTTGTGCCAGGGTGTGCCAGGACTGAACTCTGGCACCTCTATGCTTGGCAGTTCATAGTCCCGGCACCTCTGGGCTTGCTGCATCAGTTATGAAAGTTAAAAAATTGCTTGAGCCCCAGCACCTCTTTCACTACAAATTAACCGCTGGGTTTGTTATGTTGAATTTTTGTTTGTTTCTAATATTAGGCAGCATTTCTAAGATCTTCTATTGAGGGTCTTACTCACCATGAAGGTACAACAGGTTCTTGAAAATTCAAGGATACAAAGTAAAACATGTTCATTTCAGTGCAAGTGAAAACTGGCAATAAAAAACTAATAGATTCATAAGTGTGAGGTAGACAGTTTTAGCAGCTGCTTTGGGATTGTGAGGAAATATATTCATACAATTTTGGCAATTCTTAAGTAATCTCTCTCCTTCATGGAACTGCCCCCAGAGATTCTGTCTTAAGGACTGGTGAAGCAGCAACACATTCCTGCATGAGGAAGAGGGCTGAGAGATGGACTTTTGGTGGTTTTACACATTTCTTTCCTGGAACAGAGATCTGACCTAACTTCATAATCAAAACAGTAATGCTGAGTAAAGGTGTACTAAGTACATGTACTGTACATGTTAGAGGGCTTTCCCTTCACCCCCTCCCCTGGTGGTTCTCACACAGACAGAAAGCAGAAGACTGAAGTGCAGGCAATGTGATGTTTATTTGGGTTAGTTCCAAGCAAGCATATCCATAGCTCTACTCGCCGGCAGATTCTGTTTCCCAGCTCTGACACCACAGAGCCTTGCCTGTATCCCCACTCCTCCTCTTTATCAGGCCCAAATATACCTGCAGTACACGCCTCTAGTCACACCCCTTGCCACTTATGGCCATGATCCATTTTGGAGGGTCATGAGTCTGGGGTCTTCATCCCACCTCTTTTGTATCCCATGGAAGGGGTAAGGAGTGAGGTTGTGTTCTGGCCAAGGCCAGGCTTTTCTTTGGCTTTTAGTGTTTCTTATGCCTCTCCTAACTGGTTGCTTGATTGACCTTGGCTTGAGAAAGGAGCCAGGTAGCCTTTCAATATATGCTCAGATATTACACTCCCACCATACTCTGTAGCACTTTAGTTCTATCCCTTATCTCTTCCCATTATACTAACAAACTCATCTGGCCAGGCAGAAGAAACGTACATAGTGTCTTTGTCCTTTGTTCACACATATTAGTATAAGATATAAGAGTATCAAAAAGTAAAACCCAAAATTCTATCTCAGGCTGACAAACCAGCCTATATACTAACAGTACACATTTTGGGAAGGAAAAGGCAAGCCCTAGAAGCTACTAAAGCCTTAGGAGATTAAGCCTTCATACTTCCTAGTATCTAAACACAAGCCTCCTTAAAGGAGACTTCCATAAAGACAACAACAGTCCATTAGGGCAATTTCTGCAGTGATATCAATTACCTCTAAGATCTATGTCTTGGGGTAACAGAAGGAGAGAAGATTATAAACTTTTTTTTTCCACAAAAGGACTTAGACACCTCAAGTGACAACTAGATTCTGAAGTCCACCTTTTAAGCACTTGAGAGATTCAAAACCCTTCTCTGCTGCTGCTTGACTCTGTGACTAAAGTTCCATATGCACTTAAATTTCCATCATTAAAGTCTCTTAGGCACCTACACTTCGGCCAGTGAGCATGTACACAATGCCCGTCTAGGTGTCCACGCCATGTCCCAGAGGGATCCTCTAACTAAGCATTCCCCTGCACAGGCCAATCCAGTAGGGAGTCTTAGAGCACACCTAACCCCCAAAACAGCAAGAGGAGCAGGTGGTGGTGCCCTTATAAATTTTAGCCGAGTAGTTAGATCACTCACCTAGGATGCGGGAGGCTCAGGTTCAGTTCTCCGTATCCCAAACACACACACTCGATGTGGAAAAGGTATTTTAACGTGCGTCTCATGGTGTCCTAAACACTGAGTTATGGTGTATTCTACAGCAAAGCTCCCTCATTTTCTCTGGTTGAAGCTGCTCCACCATGTAGAAATAATTAAGCAGTTATTGGATCAAGCACTTGAACTTGGATCTGCCACATCCCACCTGAGTACTCTAAACAGTGGGCTGTAGAATCATTATGACTCTTTCTGGTCCTGGGAGCCCTGGTTCCAGGGTAGTCTTCCTGGCAGGCTGCCTTGGAGCCAAGTAGTCTGTGCTCCCCAGCAGCCTGCCAGGTGGATTGCTGAGGAACAGGGGAGCCACAGAGCTGGAAATGATTTTCCAGTGGAAAGCTTCACTTTTATGAAAAGTGAATTTTCCATCAGAAACTCATTGATTGAAAATTCCTAGCCAGCTCCAGTCTGGACCTCACTCTCACTGGCTTGAAAGGGTTCCTGATCAGGAGGAGCTACCAACAAACTCCTGAAGGTCTGAATCATTCTGACAGGTGAGGACCAAATTCTGGGAGATTGATGGAATTCCCACCAGCTGAAAAGTACAACAGAGACTCTTAAAGTATCACACTGACCACCAAGCAATGAGCAAGCAGACTTCTCCCAGCTAATGAAATAGAGACTGTCCTATCTGCTGCACCACGTTTCAGAGATAATAAATGCAGATCAGATTTAACTATACTTACCAGGCAATTTGCTACTCTTAGCCAAGCGATTATGCCTGTCACATTAATACACTTTGTACCATGTGCTGGCAAATAAGTTGTGGCATCTATCAAAAGCCCTTTTTGCTGAACCATTTTCTTTTTATTCTGTCATTTTATTCCTGTTATCCAGCTTTGTCCTTTGATGATATAAACTGCTTCTGCATCCAGATAACTTAACCTGAGACTTTATAGGTGCAGCAGCCCTTTAACTGATATGTGAATTTTAAGAAACATTTGTAGAATTATAACTATTTACAATGTGTTCATTGAAGTTTAACAATAATAAAATGATTGTGTTTAATAATGAGTTTATAAGGAATCACAGGTGGAATAGTAGGCAATATTTTTAATTTTTATTTGATTCACATTATAGTGAAGTGCCAGCTCTTCTAGTTAAGGTTGAGAATTGTATTTATTTCCTTGGTGCGTCTGTAAAGGCCTTGAAGCATCTAAGTCAATAGCCAAGTTAGAGAAGTTAAACCAAAAATGTTTTAATATTATAAATGTTAAATAAAATAATGAAGACAATACACATTTCAAAGAAGGCCTTTTATATTGCTACTTAACAGGTGTCCTTTAAATTGATTTGATTTTTAGGTTTCCTAGGAGTTCCTTAACATTTTTTTCCTGAAAAAACATCCAACAGTTTCCATAAACTGCCCCTTTTAAGGGCTAGGAGGCCTGGGGCTAGCCTACCTTGTTCAATCAGCCCTGCCTGTCCCTTAATTAGTTGCCAGCCTGAGGGGACAGGACTAATTGGGGTCAGGTGACAGCCTGTTAAACATCTTGGCCTGATGAAAGGTCACAGAACTCAGTACAGAGGAGGAGCCACAGGGAGGAAGCTGGGCTTCTGTTATTAAGTCTGAAAAGACTCCTGGGAAGTAGCTTGGGAATCAGTGCTCCAACCCAGCACACATTAAAAATAAACATAGCCCAGAAGGGCTGAGACTGTGAGGGGAGTCAGGGCTCTATCCCAGAGCAGAGAGTTAAAGAGAGCCCAGAAGGCAGGATGAAGAGGATCCCAAATGGGGCAAAGATTTTTGTGTGTGGACTTTTGGTACCCTACTAGGTGACTGAACTCAGAGTGACCCCACTGGAGGGCTTAGCCACATGATTCCCCAGCAGAGACAGATAACCAGGGAAGAAGAGACTGAGGAAGGGAGAGCCTGCAGTATCATGCTCAGCCAGCAGGAGATGCTACCGGGGGAGGCACGTCCTATTATTCTCTGTGCTCCCAAACTAGTTCTTGGCTCTCACAAGTGCTCCTCTTTACACACCACTGACTCCTCTCCAACACCACATACACAAATATTCCTAAAAGCCCCACAATGAACAAGAAACCAGATCTCCCTTGAACTGAGTACAGCAGCATATGGATAGTAACCTAATTACACTGCAAAATATATCATAGGAAGGAAAATGTTCACACTTTATGGCAACAGTGACTGCCTTCTTCCACATTTGAGGCTCAATTAAAACCTCCATCCCCCCCACCTCCACATACACACCCCTCCAGAGTCACTTGGGTGGGAAAGAACTTCATGGGAATGTCTTTCCACTGCTATCTTCCATCTGCGATTCCAAGAGGGAAGGGCAAATTTTAAGCTTTCTGCCTGGAATTTCACAGAAGATGCTGCTCAGGGGAAGTGCTAAATCAGAGAATCTCCCAAATGCCCTAGACCAGGGGTAGGCAACCTATGGCATGAGTGCCAAAGGCAGCACACAAGCTGATTTTCAGTGGCACTCACACTGCCCAGGTCCTGGCCACTGGTCTGGGGGGCTCTGCATTTTAATTTAATTTTAAATGAAGCTTCTTAAACATTTTAAAAACCTTATTTATTTTACATACAACAATAGTTTAGTTATATATTATAGACTTATAGAAAGAGACCTTCTAAAAACATTAAAATGTGTTACTGGCACGCGAAACCTTAACTTAGAGTGAATAAATGAAGACTCGGCACACCACTTCTGAAAGGTTGCCGACCCCTGCCCTAGACACTCTACTCCCTGACAAGCCATGTGCACTTTTGGGGCTGCATCAGTGGGAGCAGGTGTTGCACCATTACCCCCAGGTAGCTTGCCTGTACCAGAGGCCTAACCTGGGTTTGGCCGTCTTGTGCTAGGGGAAACCTATGACTGAATAGAACCCAGACAGCTACATAGGGTATGCATTATGGCTATTCAGAATAATTTCAAAGAACTAGTAAAGAACCAGTCCTTCAGAGTGGCTGCTCTAATTAATAAACAAACACGTAGTAAGGTAATAGTGCTTTTATGGTATTTTTACCTGCATATCCTATTAAGGTTGCAAACTTTCTACTCGCATAAAACCCTTGCCCTGCCCTACCCCTCCTCCTAGGCCTTGCCCCTTCTCCAAGGCCCTGCCCCCCACCCCTCTGTCACTCACTCTCCCCACCCTCACTCATTTTCACAAGGCTGGCTCATGGGATTGGGGTGTGGGAGCGGGTAAGGGCTCCAGTTTGGGGTTCAGGCTCTGGGGTGGGGCCAGAAATTAGCAGTTCAGGGTGTGGGAGGAGGCTCTGAGCTGAGGCAGTGAGTTGGGATGCGGGAGGGGGTGAGGACTCTGGCTGGAGGTGTGGGCTCTGGGGTGGGGCTTGGGATGAGGGGTTTGGGGTACAGGAGGGGGCTCTGGGTGAGGCAGGAGGTTGGGGTGCAGGAGGGGGTAAGGGCTCTGGGATGGGGGTGTGGGTTATGGGGTGAAGCCAGAAATGAGGGATTCAGGGTGTATGAGGGGGCTCTGGGCTGGGGTGCAGGGGGGTGAGGGCTCCAGTTGGGGGTGTGAACTTTGGGGTGGAGCCAGAGATGAGGGATTTGGGGTACAGGATTGGGATCCAGGCTGGGATTGAGAGATTCAAAGGGTGGGAGGGGGATTAGAGCTGGGGCAGGGGGTTGGGGTGCAGGCTCTGGGTGGCTCTTACCTCAGGCAGCTCCCAGAAGCAGCGGCATGTCCCCTCTCCAGCTCCTACACGAAGGCACGGTCAGGCGGCTCTGCACACTGCCCCATCTGCAGGCACCGCCCCCACAGCTCCCACTGGCAGCAGTTCTCGGCCAATGGGAGCTTCAGAACTGGCATTTGGGATGGGAGCAGCTGCCCCTATGTCTAGGAGATGGAGGGGTGACATGCCACTGCTTCTGGGAGCCGTGTGGAGCCAGGATAGGTAGGGAGCCTGCCTTAGCCTCACTGTGCCACCAACTGGACTTTTAATGGCCCGGTCAGCAGTGCTGACCAGAGCTGCCAGCGTATTCTGGTATTCTGGACATCTGGGAATCCTATATCCTATATAGGATGTCCTATAGGAGTCGCTATGTAATCTCAACTGTGTAAGTGAACAAAAGTAGACCTGAGTGTGTCATATGGGGTAGTCACTCTCTGAAGGAACTAGTTTGCTATCAGACATAAAGGAGAAAGAATTGTATATGGGGCTCAGGAACTGAATAGACGACAGATCTCAACAATGCAGGAAGAGAATCACAGTTGTAGTGTTATCCATGGCAATGGGCAAGTTTTTAAAGTTGAGCTCTCTACCTGATGTATGTGGGGAAAAGAGGATGGTGCTTGCATACGCATGCGCACGCACCTTAGTTTTTAAGTAGTGGGTTCCAGTAAGTTTCAGTGCACTTAGGATGCAACCCTGCTCCCACTGAAGTCAATGGGAGTTCAACGTGTGGCGTTAGAGATTTACGCTATTAGCTGCTTTGCTGTACTGCTATGATATTTCTTTCTGGAAAACTATGAGCTAGAGTTTCCCCAGTAAAGTGATCAGCAAAGAATATACAAGTATTTTGGAAAGCTGGTGTGTTCTTGCCTTACCTAGCACAGTACATAAGAGCATGCCAGGCCTCTACGGATAAAAGTCTTTCTCTGAAAAAAATTTAAGTGAGACACATTTGCAGCTACAGAAGTTCATAAAACATTTCCTTAGATGACATACGATCACTCTCTGGAAATTAAATGGTAATTTGCTACTTTTCTTAATTCTGTACACTGAAAAGCAATATACTGTACAAGACATCATTTTGCAACTAAAGAAACAGCCCCAGTCCTTGGACCTATACCATGACTTTCTCCAATGAAATGTCATTGCAGGCTAGAGAGAAGTACACAGCGAAGCAGTGAATTAAGCATGAAACTTACCAGTAGGCACTTGGCCTGCCAACCAGAGAGAAGCATCCTTTCCACAATGGATTTGCTTGACTACCTTCTCTATTACCGAAACAAGGTGAGTGATGTAATAGCTTTTATCGGACCAACTTCTTTCAGTGTCAGCTAAATACAAGGTAGAACAGTATCACAAAAAACAGTGTGACATACACCAACAATTTGAAATGCATTATAAGGAGAAGGCTAATTCTTTCCCTAAAACTACTGTTTAAGTGGTGCAGTAATTGCAGCAAAGCAAGTAAAATCAATACAAAATAATACATTGCACTGCGACTAAATTTTATGTTCCTTATATTTTTATACACTTCTTTAATATCTTTCCCTATAACTACTTTTGTCCTTTATAGCTTGTTCCTGAAAAAGACCTCAGGGTGGAAACATAATGCTGACTTTATTTTCCATTATCATCATGAATTTCAGATGCACATTTTCTTCCACTTGCAGTTGAGGCAGTGCCCTCTGGTTTCTTGTTTCCATAGAAGTAAATTAAGAATACTGGTCTTTCACACATGTGGCCACTGCTATGTCACAGCAAGTAGCCTATTCTTCATGTTAATTTAGGATTAGAATCTAGCTTTCAGGAGCTAGTATGTTACGTGGAAGAGAGGACATAGGAACAAGTTTTCCTCCCAGCAATCCCACTCAGCAGGCACCCAGGATGAGGCAGCCTGCACTCTCGGCCCAAATTCTCAACATTTTACATGATTCCTGCAGACTAAAGGGGTCCCAAAGCAGCCAGATGGTCCGAGTTGTGAATTTCCATTGTGCATCTGATGAAGTGGGTTTTAGCCCATGAAAGCTTATGCTCAAATAAATTTGTTAGTCTCTAAGGTGCCACGAGTACTCCTGATCTTTTCATTGTGCAAGGAGTTTCACCAGGTGGTACAAGGTTGGCATAACAGCCCTATGCAGCTTCTCCTCCTTGCAGTCCCAGGGGTGGGGTGGGAAGGAGTGGTGTGGGGTGGTTGGAACACTAGAGTGACTACTCTGGACTGCCAGGTGGTCTCTTGTGGCCTTTTTTCAGCCCAGGCCTAAGTTACAGCAGCCCCCTGCAAAGAGAACATGATTGACCTCGTTGGATGAACACCACAACTACATACCTGCTAGCCCTTAGGACAAGGCCAGCGAAACGTGCTACAACTTTTCATAGGTTACAACAGTTCCCAGTGTCTCTAACAGTATTCTACTTCTAGTTGCCCTCTGTGGGCAGAATAATGCCTATGTCCCCCATCCCCACTGCTTGGGCTACACCTCTGCAGGCACAACCCAACATGACTACCTTGGGAACACTGAATTTATCCCAAAAGACTATGACATCTGGGACTGGGATCATGTTGCAGCCGTCTGTACAGCACTTAAATCATATCACTGAGTCTCTGAATATTGTATTTGTCAACCGTAGCCTCCTTATTTCTAGTTCTGAAGACATCACTCCCCCAAATACCTCCATTCCTTGATACCCCAAGTGAGCCTGCTGCTCTTCTCTGGACACTTAGAGATGGACCCAGGCAGCAGTGTTTGGCTTTGTACTTTCCAAACACTTTTCCTTTGCTGCTTTCATGCCTAGTGCCCTGGTCTTTGCATTATGACTCAGTACATTAATGATACTAGGCATTTTACCAGCCAGGACAGAAGACATTTTCAGTGACATCCCCAGAATGGCCAAGCAAAAAAAACCAAAAGGCCAGCCAACCAGCAGAGCCAAGAAAAGAGTCACAGTGATATAGCACCCCCTGGAAGTTGGCACCCAGGGCAACCATCCTGATAGCCCACTCCTAGAATGGGCCCCGAGTCAGTACATTTTGATACTAGGCAATTTATTCCTGTTTTCAGGTCATTTAGACAAATACCTTAAGTAGGATTGGTCC
This sequence comes from Mauremys reevesii, assembly GCF_016161935.1. NCBI lineage: Eukaryota > Metazoa > Chordata > Testudines > Geoemydidae > Mauremys > Mauremys reevesii. The sequence continues at coordinate 58,053,433 of NC_052633.1, read as the reverse complement.
AACCTTCAGGGGAACTCACTAATTCTCTTTTGCCAAGTTACTTGTTCTACTTTACTATCCCCCTTTGAATTTTTCATTCATCAATGACCTACCTATATCATCTTCCATTGATTGCACTTAGAGGTGGGGCTGAACCAAAATATTTCAACAAATGCTTAAAGTTATGCCTATATTTCAATGCTTTGCTGGACCAGGTCCTATATTCCCTAACCTTTGTGAGGGCTTTGGAATCCTAACCAGGAACCAAATTTTGCAGCTGGCCAAGTGTATAGTGGGTCAAACCAAAACCATGGATCCAAATACCTCTGAACTTTTGGGGGTTTGAAATCCTAATCCAGATCTTGCAGCCAATTTTTCAGGCCTCATCTCCAATACTGATAAGTTTATCTGCATACTAACTTCTTATGCAAATCTCTGTTGAAAGCTGTGCTGAGATGAGAGGAGTTGACATCCACTGTCCATAGGCAAAGGGTTAAAGTATTCTATGGGAGAGGGGGCGAGCACTGAGTGACCAGGCTCCACGGTCTGTGGGGAAGGACTCTCTAGGTGCATTGAGTGAGCAATCCCACTCTACACCCCCATGCGGGACAAGCCTGCACTCTCTTGGGGGTGGGGGCAGGCCATGCTCTCTGGTGTATGCAAGCTCACCCTGCATTCACCCCAGGCAGCGGTAGCTCTGGTCCTGTGGGGCTGGGCCCAGGAATTCAGAGCAAGCCGGCCCCAGACAGTGGTGGTTCCTGCCCAAGGGGCTAGGTCTGGCTCCCGGCTTCAGCCCATTGACTCTCAACACTAGGAGGAGCCCACCACAGCATAATGTACATGTTTGCACACAGGCAGCACCTTCCGCCTGCGATACCCTGTCCCCGGCACTGCTGGACATGGGGCTTTGCCCACAGTTGGTCATGTGTGAGCTGGTAGATAGATTTGGTGGGGCTGAACCCCATCTAGCTAGCAACCCGCTGCCTATGGCACTGCCTCATGGAACTCGGCAGGTTTGTCTGTTGGGATTTGTACCTCATAAACCTGTGCTGTAACTTTTTCCACACTCAAAGTTATATTACTCTTTACTCAACAATATCTTTCTTACCCCTGGAGATGGATTAAGCAAATCGGAGTGACTGGGCAACAAAATGGCAGATGAAATTTGGTTTTGATAAATGCAAAGTAATGCACATGAGAAAACATAACCTCAACTACACATACAAAATAATGAGGTCTAAATTAGTTGTTACCACTAAAGAAAGAGAACCTGGAGTCATTGTGGATAGTTCTCTGAAAACATCTGCTCAATATGCAGTGGCAGTCAAAAAAGCTACAGTATGTTAGGAACAATTAGGAAAGGGATAGATAAGACAGTAAACATCATAATGCTACTACACTTCTACCTCGATATAACGCCACCCAATATAACACGAATTTGGATATAATGCGGTAAAGCAGTGCTCCGGGGGGAGTGGGGCTGCGCACTCCAGTGGATCAAAGCAAGTTCAGAATAACACAGTTTCACCTATAACGCGGTAAGATTTTTTGGCTCCCAAAGACAGCGTTATATCAAGGTACAGATATATATATATTCATAGTACACCTGCACCTTGAATACTGTGTGCATTTCTGGTCGCCCCATCTCAAAAGAGATATGGAAAAGGCACAGAGAAGAGCATCAAAAATTATTAAGGTTATGGAACAGCTTCCATATGAGGAGAAATTAAAGCGGCTGGGACTGTTCATTGTAGAAAAGAGACAACAGCTAAGGTGGATATGATAGAGGTCTATAAAATCATGAATGGTGAGGAGAAAGTATATAAGGAAGTGTTATTTACCCCCTCACCTAACACGAGAACAAGGGATCACTCAATGAAATTACTAGGCAGCAGATTTAAAAAACAAACAAAAGGAAGTACTTCTTCACACAATGCACAGTCAACCTGTGGAACTCATTGCCAGGGGATGTTGTGAAGGACAAAAGTATAACTGGTTCAAAACAGAATTAGGTAAGTTCCTGAAGGATAGGTCCATCAATGGCTATTAGAGAAGATGGTCAGGGATGCAACTCCATGCTTTGGATGTGCCTAGCCTCTGATGACCACATCATAGAATAGAATATTAGGGTTGGAAGAGACCTTGGGAGGTCATCTTGTCCAATGCCCTGCTCAAAGCAGGACCAACACCACCGGATGCTGGGACTGGACGACGGAGGATGGGTAACACAATAATCACCCTGTTCTGTTCATTCCCTCTGAAGCATCTGGCATCAGCCACTGTCAGACAGTATACTAGGATGGGCCATTGGTCTGACCCAGTAGGGCCATTCATATGATCTTATGGACCTACATCAAAACACCCTAAAACTTTGGATCAGATTCAAACTGAAACATTGCTGGAGCCCATTTCTACTTAAAGCGTGCTGTCAGTTTAAAAATCATTGATTGTAAACAGATACTTCTTTATGTATGGTACTAGGGACATCTTAGAGTATTGAAAGGTAGAGAGAATTTTTAAAATCCAGAGTACTTATAAGTAACCCAGATCATACTAACATTTTTCTTAGCTTGGTCCATGAACATCAACTGTTCCAGTTTCACTTTTATTTATAGTCAGTTTCATTTGCAGGCCTTAAAGCTGCAATACCTTGGTCTCATTGTTTACTTGTTTAAAACTAGCAGTTTTCAATGGAATTAAAAAATAAATTGTGGAAACATTTCTACTGGTATTAGGTTACAAAAAGCTTGTTCCCCTTATCACCCCCTCCTCGAAAAAAAAATCAGGGCCCAATTTAAATAAACATTATCCCTTTAAAAGAGAAGTACAGTATCAGTTGCTGTCATCTGTCAGCCCCCTAAATCCTGTCAGTGTCCTCACTATAATGACTTCCCTACAGAGAGAAAATTACTTTTGGGGCAGGAGGGGGGGGGTGAAGTTTTTCCAAGAGGTTTTCCTTTTCACAGCCAATTAGATTAACATAGTGTCGTTATTAAGAGGGAAAAAAAATTAAGTAACCCTAGCATTATAGATATTACTATAGAGGCAATGAAAATGTTGTTACAGTTCCCAACATGCAGCTGCAATTCTATCAGAGACATTTTATAGCTGCAATATACATGCTCTTGCTGTATTACTAGATTTCTGTCTTGTTTATGGAATTTAAATGGTCTTGCCTCTGCCTACTCCACATCCATAAGAGATCTCAACACAAATTCTAATCTTGTATTTTACCAGCAATAAGGCTAAATCCCGCGTACTGATCCTCTGTCTCTTTCAAATACAAGATATTTCAGAGAGCTGAGGTACTCTGCCTTGACAAATACGTTTAAGACCAACAAACCCACCAACACAGAACTGAAAATGGTTTCCACTTGTGGAAAATCCTAGTTATTAAACACATCTATTTGGACCCAATAGGCCAAATTCTTCCCTGGCATTACTCACTGATGCCACTGTGGGTGGGGGTGGGGCGGGATGTCACACTGGGAAGAATTTGGTCTGCTAACTTCAAGATCTAGATTCTGTTCTAAATTAGAGTGTGAGATTCTCACTTCTGCTTCAGCCCCTTTAGGCTGGAGGCCAAAGCGACTGTAAAAGCCAGTTCCATCCTAAAGCATCCTTAGTCTCCCTCCACCTGGGCTGAAAGTTTTGTGCTGAGCCTCATAGAGTATGAGGTGTGATTCCCAGCCTGGGCAAACAGACACGCAGCAACACAAGTAGCCACCCAAGTACAATCCTGCCCAACCCCCCTTGGCACATTCTCAGGCAGCTAGTTTGAGCTGTGCAGCTATGCTGCTATTTTTAACATACTTGCTTGAGCAGAAGTAGCGCATTACCCGAGTTCAAAGTCACACCTCCCAATTGCAGTGTAGACACACTCTGAGTGGAGCTACAGAGAACCTCATCCATAGTTTTTCCGGACAAATTCTGCTCACTGGCACCTCCACACTGGATTTCAGTACTAGGAATGGGTGGTTTCAATGAGTTTCTGTTTGTGCAAGTGAGAGCAGAATTTGACCCATAATCTCCTTTAAGAGCCTGATTCTGAACTCACCCTGTGTAAATAACCCTTTTGCCCTGGTGTTGTCAGAGCAACATGGGTTCGGTTCAAATAGCTAGGGGTCCTGCTTACAACTAACGAACCCCACCAGCTCAAGCCCCACCCAGAATTTCTGGGATCACAAAACACTTTCGTTAGTTGTCCTCAATAGACAATGCTTCCCCACCTCCAAACACTGAGTCTGAGATCAGGAAAACTTTATTAGGGGGAAAGGAAACAGCATCATCTAGGGAAAATACAACAACAATCGCTATATGAATGATAAATAAGACACCTTCCAAAATAACATTGGCAGTAGTCTGTTCCCTCTCTTTTGTACCTGCCAGTGTGAGCATATAACAGATATCTCCTTTACTCCATCTACTAAACCCTACTCACGGGTTGGTGGCAGTGGGCAGCATAGTCCTGAGGTGTGCTCCAGTAGGCCTGTCTCCAGTCCCTTAGGAAGTGCTACCTAATCCTATTCTGAGGTTTCACCAACTAACCCAGCTACCGCGATTTCAGCTTTAATTAGGGCCATACTGGAGTTCTTTCAGCTCTGCTACAGTCCTCTCCTATCAAAGAGTCCTCCCAGTAGAACAAAATCATTAGTAGAGAAGACCCTGTAGCACACAGGCCCTTAACAGACTTGTAACCACTCCAGAACACACTTGTGAGCATAAAGTAGGAGCCATTTTCCTTTCCCTTAGTTCAGCTCCACCATCAAGAAGAATTTTGGGTAAAAAGCTTGCGCAAATTAGGCAATTAGTGTATTCCCCACTCCAGCCCCCATGGGGCAGAGAGTTCCTTCACCTATGGAGCTTCTCTCCATCTAAAAAGTCCGGGTAAATAACTTATGCAGCTGAAGCAGCTCTGAGGCCATTCTGCACCCCGTTCACCAACAGACAGACACAGAAAGCTCTATGCCTTTGAAAGCTTCAGGCCACAGGGCTTACATGTAAATCTGGAGTAAATCACTGTAAAACTGGTATAAGTGAGATCAGAAAAAGCCTCTGAATCTTTAACCTCACAGTACTGGGACTGCTAGTATTATTCTGTTTATTCAGCCTGTCTTTCAAGAAAACATCCAATTTAGATAATAGCCAGTGGGAGAAGCAAACCCCTTTAGAGATCCACGGTGGTCTTTATATTATTTCTTAACAACTATTTTCTCAGCAGCATACAAGTCTGCTGCTGAAATAATTCATTTGTAGCACATGAGAATGTAGCCTCCAGAATTGCTTGTGTCTATTAGAATAGAGACAGATCCCAAAAAATGTGAGCTGAGGATTTGTCATGTAAGATTTAACCATTCATAACAAATAATTTATCCAATTAATTCTACCTCTTTTTCTCAGGTCACAAATGGTTGTTATTTTAACACACTCACAGAAAAATCTCTTGGTCTGTAGCTTGTTCATGAGCAAATATTAGATCATCTAAATATGAATTGTTTTGACTGGACACGTGGTCTTGCCTGGGGGCTAGATTGTACCCTTAGGCCAGGAATAGCCGAGGAGGCTTTGCACGTCAGAGACACCCCTCCAATGCAATTTCCTCCATTTCCCTTTGGTGACAGAGAGGGAAGAAACATGGGGAGGGCACATTGTGTGTAATAATTTGCTGCTGGCATATACCAGCAACAAATTCACCACCCATACCCCCACTGGTTCAGCTGTACTGGCCGGAACGTCGGTGGCAGAGCCAAGACTGGGGAGGTTCAGAGAGACTATTTATGTGTGCTCAGATCCAAGGTCCAAGGAGATTGTATGGGGATGTAATAGGCTTCCTACACCCCTGCAGAGGCATGTAGTCCATGTCTAGTTCCATGTGTGCTATGAGCTCAGAGTGGTGAGTCTGACCGTGTTGTCACCTACACTCACTTGGCACCTAAGTTTTTCCAGGGTAAATGATTCTTTGGTGCCTATCTTCCTGCCTCTGGGCATGCATGTTGCTGCCTCATTCTAGGTCTCCACATGCCTATCTCCTGCCTAAGCCCCAGAGCAATTCACAAAGGGGGGGGGGGCAAAGGGAGATAGGTATTCAGCTGCCTGAGTCACATGCAGTTCCCATGGAGTAGGTGATCTCTGAGCACACCTACCAGATCAGATCCCAGTCTCTCTCTCACCCTATCCCCCTCTCGCTCCCAAATGTTATTGGTCAACTATTTAAGTATTTATCCACAGTGGAAGAGTCAGTGGATCAGAAAGACAATGACTTTATAGCCCAGGGGTTAGGACATCCACCTGGGAGTTGGGAGCACCAGAATCCACTCCCCCTGCTCTAAATCCAATTACTCTTTAATTATTTGATCCAGAGTGGAACAGCTTCAACAGGAGAGACTAAGGGAGGCCCATATCAAAATATCCTATAACTTGGTAGTTAGTGACCAAATGGTCAGTGCCTTAGGCAGAGGGGGGAATTGAACCTAAGTATCCCACATCCAAAGCAAGTGTTCTAACCACTAGACTAATTGTTTAACATGGGGCACCAGCGCCTCCTCCAACTGTTTTGTGTGGAGCCAGCCAGGCACCTAATTCATTCCCACGATAAACTACTTAGGCACCCAAGCTGACTGACTCCCTAGGGTGGGTCCTGTTTGTGGATCACTCAGAGAGATAGTTGCCTAAGTTCAGGGTGCAGATAGGTGCCTATTTCTGAGAGATGGTGGGTGGGGCTTAGGACACACCCCTGTCATTTGCATCTCCTATTGGCTTAGATTACTCCCACCTAGCCTGCTGGCTTTTGTGGATCCCATTCTAAGGTGCCTTTCTCTCCCCATTCATTGGATGGGAAGGCCAAGCACCTAATTCAAGTTTTTGTGGATCGTGGTGTTGTTCCTATGATTTTATAGGTGCTGTGACACTCAGCATTGCCACACGTAAGTCCCTTCATGGATCCAGGCCTTAGTCTCTCTGTCCCTCAGTTTGTTCATCTGTAAAATGGGGATAATAGCACTTCCCTACTTCCTGGAGGTGTTGTGAGAATAAATACATTAAAGACTGATATACTCAGATACTATGGTAATGGGGAGTGGGGGGAATGTAATTATCTTGGCTACAAAGGTGTATTGTTCCCAAAACATTTTATGCTACAGCACAGTGGTAAACTGCAAGGAATGATCTGAGTTTGCAAGATTGTAATTAGATCATACTTGAGAAACAACAACAGAAAAGAGGTAGATAAAAGCTTTTACAATGAAATCCTCCCTGAAGGAGACATGAAAACATGTGTCCGTCATTATTAATACTTATCCATAAGCCGTAGTGTGACAGCTTTAGCACTCACATTCACTGACTCACTGTATTTCTACAAGTTGGTAGAGACAGACATCACCTCTAAAGGGAAACTTAAAACTACACGATAAAAAGAAAAACTTTGACAATAAAGAATTGATTTCATTTGGAGAACAACTGAGCAAAGGAAAAATGAAATAAAAAATGATGGTCATAAAAGCCCAAGAAAAGTTCAAGGCATATAGCAAAGTCCTCATTCCTGCTGACAGGAGCAAATTCATAATTGTAGAGGGAAGGGAAAGAAAAGAAGGTAATAGAGAAAATTGAAGGCAGGGAACAAAACATTATGGTGCAAAGTTAATTTGGATGATCAAAGTCTACAACACATACTCCCCTCACCAACATACTTCCTTAAAGCACTAGGTCACAGTGAGCTTCTTTGGCCCAGGTGAGAGTGACAGGACTTAAGCTGTTGGCTGGACGTTAATCAATCTATCCATGAGATACTGGCTGTCCCAAGGGAATTTTTCAGCAAAATGATTTTTAATGGAAAAATGCAATATCCACAAAATATTAATTTCCCCTAGCTCCTATGGGCTGGGCTCATTGGCTAGATTGCAGTGCATCATGGAAGATGCAGTTGCCCCTCTGAGCCTAGGCAATACATCATGTGAGCCACCCGAGTGTGGTACATCATGGGATATGTAATCCACCCAGGGAACCTATCCCACAGGGAAGAATAAGGGCACGAGGCCTGCAATTATCATGAAAATGCCTACAATGGCATGTAGCTGATCTGCATCTGCTAGTAGCAAATATCCCCAATGGCCAGTGATGGGAAACTAGATGCGGAGGGTTCTGGGTTAATACAGAGAAGTCTTTCCCAGGTGTCTGGCTGGTGGGTCTTGCCAACATGCTCAGGGTTCAACTGATTGCTATATTTGGCATCGAGAAGGAATTTTCCCCTGGGTCAAATTGGCAGAGACCCAGGGAGTAGGGGGAGGTTGCCTTCTTCTGCAGCGTGGGGCATGGGTCACTTGCAGATTTAAACTAGAATAAATGGTGGATTCTCTGTAACTTGAGGTCTTTAAATCATGATTTGAGGACTTCAATACCTCAGCCAGAAGTTAAGGGTCTATTACAGGAGTGGGTGGGTGAGGTTCTGTGGCCTGCGTTGTGCAGGAGGTCAGACTAGAGGATCATGATGGTCCCTTCTGGCCTTTAAGGCTCTGAGACAACTACCACAGCACCTTTTTGGCAAATGTCAAAATATTTCATTTTGATCAAAAATGTTAGAACATCTCACTTTGACATTTCCAAATTGAAGTTTCGCAGAACTTCGTTTGCTGAGAATTTTGATCTTTTGACTATTTGTCCCAATTCCAGATGTAAACAACTATCAAAATTTCCCATGAGACAGAAACTGATTTTCACTCTGCATTAAGAAGCATAGTGCATCTGCCAACAATACTAATTTGTTACGTTTGCAGAGCTGTTCCCAGTGGGGTACGAGTGGCACCCACTAATAATTCTATAGACAACGTGTCTGTACTTCCCTTGTGGATTAGGTCTCCTAGCTTCTACTCTTTTACATTTCCATTTACAATTCACAGTTTAACTGCAAATAGCTTACAATTTAAAAAAATGTTCATTGTATTTGTTATCTGAAATTACTCCCTGAGCAATTTGGGCTACTGATTATTGGTCTGCACGTGGCATTCTAGTAGTTAGTGCTAAGTATTCAGTATTCAAAAGTGTTAGATTTTGTTTTATATCTTTGGCCTAGTCTACACTACAGAGTTCGGTCGACGCAAGGCAGCTTACATCAATCTAACTCTGTAAGCATCGGCACTAAAATGATGCTCCGACCCATATAACTCGCATGCTACACTGACTTAACTCCATCTCCTCAAGAGGCATAGCACTTAGGTCAATGCAGTATCAGTGTGCGTTGACTTTAGTAGCCTCCAGAAGGTGTCCTACAATGCCCCACTGTGACCACTCTGGTAACTGTTTTGAACTCTGCTGCCCATCAGCCAGATACAGAAGTACACACCTCTCCCCTTTTAAAGCCCCACGAATAATTGAAATTCCATTTCCTGTTTGCTCAGTATGGAGAGCTCACCTAGCAACTGCCCAGCTAACTGAATGAAATTTTGAAGGGGAAAAAACCTTTGAAGGGGAAAGAGCAGTCATTTCCATTTCACAAACACATACACCAACTGTGTCTCTCACAGGTCTGTGTATGTGCGGCTGTGATTGCGGAGTGGAGTGATAGGGGTAGTGCAGCAGCCCTGGGCACCATGTGGAATGTGGGGGGTATAGGGAGGTCCCTGAATGCAGTTCTCTATGGGCTGCAGAGGGAGGCAAACACAGATCTGTTGAACCTAAAAATCAACAAGAGTCTCCAGCAAGTCTGTTTGCTGCTCCTATTGCATGTCTCTCTCCTTTTCCTGTGCCTTTCTCCTCTCTGTTCTATCCCTGTCCATTCTATCCACGAGGATGATCCTCCAACCCCTGTGCTCGATATCTGAAATGCCAGAGGCTTGCAGCACGGCTGCAGTCTCAGACATGGTGAGTACGATCTGTGAGGAAGAGGGGGTGAGTTGGGACAATAAGGAGGGGGTAGCTCACAGACACGAGTATATGTGAATTGGGCCATTGAACTGAATACTGGCACTGTTTTCCACAGGTAGTGATGATTTTTAGCTGCTATCTCCCTCCTGAGGGTAATGGAGGCTGAAAGGGAACAGCTTCTGCAAGTGTCTGGCTGGAGACTGGGTCTGCTAGCTTGTGTGCTGCAAAGGTACCTGCTGAAGTAATTGTTGAATGGCATGGGAAAGTGTCATACCGCAGCAGAAGAAATGAGGCAGCCCTTCCCAGAAACCTTTGGCAGAGGATTGCAGACTAGCTCCAGGAAAATTTCATAGAAATCTCTATGATGAATTCAGGTGATATCTCGATGCACATAAGCTGTTCTGCAGGACCCCCTTTGCCTAACTGTACAAGGGAATGAGAAGCAGATAGCGACTCTACCTCTATTCGTTATTTCACTACCTCTTCTAGCATGATTAAAGAAGAGTAAATGAACTGATGTGTCCCTACAATATCACACCAAACTGCATACTTGCCACAGGTTCCTTCCCCTGCATCAGGCTTGCCTGTGCTGGTCTCTAGGGACTGTTTCAACTACTCTAGAGTCAAAAACAGGTCCTGGCTCCCTGTGCTACTGGAACACCAGGTCACCTGTCCCCCATTCTCTTCCTCCCCTTCCTTGTCCAACACCACCTGCTCACTGTACACTCTGGGGACCCGTGACTCCAGCTCCCGAAGTATCCAAAGGGATCTTGTGGGTGGTGATGGGATTTCTGCCAAGGATGGCATGCCCTCTTTGTAAAAGCTCTGCACTAGAGTGACTGTTAGCCTCCCTGGCCTTCTGGTATGCCTGCCGCAGCTCCTTGGCTTTCAGAAGACAATGCTGTGGGTCCCTCTTGTAGCCCTTCCCCTCCATGCCACGAGGGCTCTGCTCCTAGATATCAACGTTCCTGTGCCTGGATCGGAGCATGTGTCTGGAATAAAAGTTTATTTATGGAAACTTAATTCATCTATATTAGTTCACAACATATGATGGCTGGGGCTGACATCATTCAGAGATAATAGAAAAACACACAGCACTCATTACAAGATTCATTCCTGGGTGCAACCAAAAAAAAAAAGAAGGCAAAGCACACCACAACCACACACATTACTGTGGCTCACTAATAAAATGTTCTTTCAAAGCCTCCGAGCTACATAGCTCCCTGTTGAGCTCTTCTTATAGCCTTGGTATCTGGATACTCAAAATCAGCATACAGCTGTTCCATCATCACACTCCACCCCAGTGGAAACTTCTCCCCCTTTGTTTCACAGATACTATGAAGTTCACAGCACACAGCTATAACCATTGGGATACTTCTTTCACCGAGGTCTAATCTTGTGAGTAGACAGCACCAGCGGCCTTTCAAGTGGCCAAAAGCACATTCAACTGTCATTGTGCACCTGCTGAATCTGTATTTGAAGTGATTCTTGCTGCTATTGAGGTGGCCAGTGTACAGCTTCATGAGCCATTAGTAATGGGTAGGCTGGATTTCTCAAGATCACTATGGGCATTTCAACATTCCCACTGGTGATCCTCTGTTCTGGAAAGAAAGTCCCCACTTGCAGCTTTCTGAACAGGCCTATATTCTTAAAAATGTATGTGTCATGCACCTTCCCTGACAAGCCTGCATTGATGTTGGTAAAACGTCCCTGGTGATCCACCAGCGCTTGCAGTACCATAGAAAAGTAGCCCTTTCTGTTGCTGTACTCTATGGCAATGTGATCTGGTGCCAAAATAGGAATATGCATGCCATCTATTGCCCCACTGCAGTTCAGAAAACCCACTGCTGCAAAACGATCCACTATGTCCTGCACATTTCCCAGAGTCAGTGTCCTTCATAGCAGGACACGATTAATAGCCCTGCACACTTGCATCACAGCAACACCATGGTGGATTTTCCAACTTCAAACTGATTCCCAGTTGATCAGTAGCAATTTGATGTTGTAGGCTTCCACCCAGTGCTCACCACTCACTTCTCCACTGTCAGTGCAGCTCTCATTTTGGTGTCACTGCATTGGAGAGCTGGGGCGAGCTCAGCACACACTTCCATGAATGTTGCCTTATGCGTCCGAAAGTTCTGCAGCCACTTATCTTCATCCCATACCTGCATAACAATGCAATCCCACCAATCAGTACTTGTTTCTTGGGCCCAGAACTGGCACTCCACCATCTGCAGCTGCTCCATGAATGCCAACAACCTTGAATGGTTTCTTTCTAAGTCCGACAGCAAGACAGCCTCCAAGGAGGCAGCTTGTTCCGCCACCTGGCTCCTCTGGTGGCTCTGCAAATACTGCATGATCAGGTGTCCCGTGCTCATAATGCTCGTCACAATAGTGCAGAGCTGTTCAGGATCCATGCGACTCACAGAGATGGCGGATGTGTGGGTTTGCAGGGCTTTTGAAGAGAGGCGTGAAACATTATGAGATGTAGATAAAATTATGGGATGGAGAAAATTGCATCATAAAATGTTGAAACCATTTTCCCAGGCACCCCTGCATGACTCGTTTGCTCCCATGAGACATTGCAAACCCTTCCCAAAATACCCTTCACTAGATGGTGGCAAGTTGCACAGTGGGATAGCTGCCCATGGTGCACTGCTTTCTGCATCAATGCAAGCACTGCTAGTGAGGATGCGCACCGCCCACACAAGATGCATAGTGTGGACATGCAAAAGCGATTTAATTACTGCAGCAGCTGTATGTCAACATAACTTAGGTCAACTTAATTTTATAGTGTAGACTTGCCCTTTCTCTTGTCCAGCATGAGCAATCAGGATTCTGAAAACCACATTTCTGATGTGAATACTCGCTTACTTTACAGGGTCTCAGCTTACTTCATCTACACACAGTTTTTGTACCATTATAGCTATTTCAGCTAGGGGATGAAGCTTTTACAAGTAAAGTTATATCAGTAAACCCCTTAATGTAGATGCAATTAGACTGATATAAATATGATTATATCAGTTTAGCTTATTTATACTGGTATAACTGCATCGGGGTTTATACGATTTTACCTATAATGGTACAATTAAAGCTGCACAAGTTGAGTGTGTAGACAAGGTCTGACATTTGCTTTCCATGAAAGTCCCTACTAGTGAATTTCTTCACTAGAATATTAATGGGAAAAGAACACATTAGAGGACAAAAGCAGCCAAAGCAAGATAATTTAATAATTCAAATAAATATATGTTGGGCTTTTATTTTTTTGGTAGTATGTGCAAAATGTATGTCACAGGCAGGAACCCAGGGTAATATAGGAGAAAAGAAGAAAAAGCTAACATGCAAGTAGATAAGAAATAAGGCAGCATTATGGGAACAGGGCTCCTTTGCCGAGCCCAATGAACATTTACTGAATTCTTAGGCACAAATTTGTAACTCTGGATGATCCAATAATTTGCTTGTTAAATGCTGAATGAAAATTGTCAGGGGATGACCAGAATGCAAATCATTTGATTCCTCAAGAGAGCCAAACAGCCCTGCAGTGCAAAGTGACTCAAAGGAAAGTGGGTAGAAGGGTCATGGAAGATATTGGTCCACATTGTTTTTTAAGACCAGTGTAAATCCAGACTAACACCACTGAAGTCAGTCAGAGCTAAATTTGGCCTTGTGACTTTTATGAGGGGCTCACATTCTGCTTCTGGTTTGACAAGACCATGAGCCAAAGTCTGACCTCATTATGCTAGGGCAACCCCTGGGGTGGTTGCACTTCCAGTTACAAGTTCACTCATTAGCTGATTTCCTTGCAGTTGCACCAGGATAAAGGATATGATCTAACAAGGGTTACTTTTAGATTAGTGAAAGCGGATTTGTCTCTGTCTGATGTATACTTGTTGGTTTTGTGAGGGGTGGGTTTTACACGTGTTTTAGTGAATTTGTGGGGGGGAGGAGGGGAGAGAGTTAATTTTATGAGGGGTTCAAAATGAGTCTTTTCTATTCCTTGTGTGTGGACAATATTTGTCATGATCATCCTCTCAATAACAGAGGCACCTCTTGTCACACAAGTCAGAATAATGCACCGAGGTAACAGGTGAGACGATGTAGCAGCAGGTGCAGAGCTTCTCAAGGATAAATATGCTGATCACATTATATCATCCACTAGCAAAGGTTAACCTGACATCTCAAGCTCCTTGATTCTTGATATCTCCAATTATAGGATAGTTTCGTAGGGGCATAGGGAACTCTAACATCTCACTTAAAAACTAATGGACAAATTCTGATCTCATTTACACAGCTGTTACTCTAGATTTACCCCAGTGATCTTGAGATCGGCATCTTTCCTTTACCATCAATAGTGCAAGACTTCAAGAAGATGCCATGGAATGTGACTGAGGGTAGTTTTTGTCTCCTGGGGTCTGATCTCTCTTTCTGACTGATGTAAATGAGGAAGTGAATGGAGGTACACCAGCATTGTGACTTGATTCAAAGCCCATTGAAGTCACTGGAAAGGCTCCCAGCGGATCACACTCCCATGGAAAGTAGAATGAGATCTTTACATTTTGAATGTAATTAGATAATTTGCATAACTTTATAAACCTTACGTTATAGCCAGCACACCGGTCCGACCCAGGCAGTGGCAGGGGTGAAACATAGTGCTACACACAGCTTGGCAGCCATGAGGCTCAAGCAGGTAGGGGATGGGTAGGTTAGGGTGTCAAGGGGCACTGGGATTGGAGGGGGAAATGGCGGTAATCTGGGATTAGACGGATGGATATTGGGATGTCTGGGCCAGTGGATGTTAGAGGGTAGGTTTAGTCTGGGGCTGTCTAGGGGTAACTTGATGCTCTCAGGAGGAGTGACTGGATAAGTGGGTGACAGCAGCGGGGTTAGAGTTGGATGGGGGTTAGGATGTTGGGGAGCACTGGGGTAAGTGGGTGGTTGCTGTCTGGGGTCTGTGGAGGCTGGTAGCTATGATCCCTTTAGAGGACCGAGATCTGGGTTCTCTCGTTGGTAGGGGACAGGTGTGTTGGGTCAGTCTCTGGAGGGGAAGGATCAGGAATCTGGCTGGGGGCTGAGTTTGGCTGAGGAGATTGGAGACACTATTTAGCTGCCTCACCAGCTCCTGTCACCACCAGCTGATGCTGTCATTGGCTGCTTCACTGCTTGGATCTAGCAAGGGAGGCAGACATGCCACTTAGCCACCTGAAGCCAAACTCCTCAGTGCGCTCTAGGGACTGCAGGAGAACTGCAGCTCAGCCAGATGTGCCATTTCAGCTAAGCCACAGGCAGGTGCGACAGGATGCCAAATATGTTACAGTCACACAAGATGAGTGACACTTCACAGTCAGGTTATATATTACATACACAGTTGTGTTTTCCATATTTCACATGGAATATATCTCTATATATTTCAGATACTGGCCTTGATTCCCCTGCGACAGAGAATATTGTCAAATAGCTGTTGGAGTTCATGTAATCATTTGCACTCTGAAGCTATGTTTAACTGAGCAGTAAATATTACAGGCCAGGTTTAGCTGCAGTAGTTCTGCTTTCCCACCCCCTGTTCACTTATATCAAATCACTCTCCAGCTTCAATATCACATTTGCCATTTAAAAAAATAGCAAAACCCCACAAACAACAATTACTTGTATTTCCAACTAAGCTTAGATTACATTTCAAAATTACCATAATGAATAGGCTGTCCAATATGTATGACATTTATAGTAACCAACCTAATTAAGTAATATCAAAGGCAAATTGATATGTCTTATGTCTTAATCTTGCTTCAGAAATTCACTTTATTGACAAAAAACACATGAAATTACATTGTTTGCTACCTTCCTAAAGTGCCTGTTGAGCCTAGCAAATGGCTTTTTTGGCATTACCATGCAATGGCCAGATCCCAAACTGTGTTTGAAGAGCGAGAGGTATGTGCAGGGGGATAAGGTAGGAGGTGCAGTTGCAAAAGGAACTTCACTGTGTTCCTTACCACTCTGCCCACTCCTAGGGCCAGTCTGTTCTCCAGCACAGCTCAGACCAGCCCAAAGGCCTATTACAGTAGCCATGGATCAATAGAGTAAGGCAGGGGTCGGCAACCTCTGGCACGCGGCTCACCAGGGTAAGCACCCTGGTGGGCCGAGCCAGTTTGTTTACCTGCCGCGTCGGCAGGTTCGGCCGATCACGGCTCCCACTGGCCGCGGTTTGCCACTCCAGGCCAATGGAGGCTGCGGGAAGTGGCATAGGCCAAGGGATGTGCTGGCCGTGGCTTCCTGCCGCCCCCATTGGCCTGGAGTGGCAAACCACCGCCAGTGGGAGCCGCAATTGGCCGAACCTGCGGACGCGACAGGTAAACAAACCGGCCCGGCCCATCAGGGTGCTTACCCTGGCGAGTCACGTGCCAGAGGTTGCCGACCCCTGGAGTACAGGAACTCATCAGTAAAATCCATTAGTCCAGAGGGAGGGAGGTCTAGGAGCTGTTTCTGTGGCTCAATGCCACTCCAAGCACCGCCACACAAGGGAGCTCCTCTAAGGGCTGAGTAAACTGGCTTTGTGGTGGATGCTATTCCCAGTACTACAACTGGGCAAGTCAGTTCCACTCTCTGCCTTATTCCCATCTCCCGACCCCCCTATAAAACAGGGTTAACAACACTTATCCTTCTTTACTGAACCTGTGGAAATCCTTGGACTATACAATGATGAGTGTTAAGTATTGTATCTGGGGACCATTCATGTTTCTTGTAAATAAACTGTTTACTTATACTCATACCCATGAACTTATCATCTCCTTGTACCCAACCCTTCTGTCACTTTGTGTTTTTTTCATCATGACATAATTTTCTTAATATTTTGACTGACTTTTCTCGCTTCTTGGTAGTTGTGCACACCTCTTGCTGTTATATTATCATATTTACAGACAGAGCCTACTTTTTTTTAACTCTAGTTAATTCTTACTTTTCCAGGATGTACAATAAAATCTATGTAGATTTAGATCTTTTTATCTAGCCTTTCAGCTTACACAGACTCAGAGGGTGAGGCTAAATTTGGATGTGGGGAATAAGAGCCTTGCTTTTACCCCTCCACGGGCTGCCCAGTTGCACAGGAGTGCATCTTGGGTCCAGATCACAGGAGTACACACCAGCTCACTCCCCCACAGAGCGAGTGGGTGGGGAGTGAGCATAGGCTGAGCGAAACTTTGGTGCAACCTCTACTCACTGAGCCAACATGGGGATGGGAGAAGAGTGGGGAATAATTTACTGCTGCTAGAGGCTTGGGCAGGGGTGGGAGGAGAGAAGGCATTGCAACTCATGGGGTGAGGCAGCTTATGCACCAACACTGTTAGAGCTGTGCCTACAGTCAAATACTATCCCAGCATTTGCTGGAGATCATCTCTGGGAATTGCCAGGAGCATATTTTGTGCAGAGTGCTGGGGTTTGTGCAAGTGTAACTTCAGATAAGCAGTGCAAGGTTCACTGGACTCCTGTGTCCTTTCAGTTGATTTGCTCAGTGTGTCTTGTTCGATGATATATAACAGATTGCAAACTGTTTCGGGGCAAGGATTCTCTTTTTGTTCTGCATACATGGCCTAGGACAATGGGGTCCTGGTCCATGACTGGGGCTCCGAAGCAGTATCACAATATAAATAATAAATAAAAAACAACAAAATGATGGCAAACAGTAGCCTGATGCTTCTGGGCAATGCTGACTAGGGTCCAGTTCTGCTTCCTTTGGGTCAATGGAAGTTCTGCCACTGACTTCAATGGAAGCAAGACCTGGCTTTATTTCTGACAAACCAGTACATATTCTCATATCAAAATGACTCAGCCTTTTGTCAAATAGGGCTGTAATTGCCCTAGTACCCTTCTGAAATACAGCTAACCTTGGCTTCCTTCACGCGCCCTTGTTTTTGGTGTGGGATGCATAATTCATATTGCAATCAATTAACTCACAGCAGTGCCCACAAAGGGAAGTATTTCTTCTAAATCAATGCCAGCTAAATTGCTGTAACAATTAATAAAGTGGTCAATTTGCAAGCAGAAATCTGTAGGCAGTTCATGTTCTGAATCACACCAAGTTAAGGGCTCAAGAGTCTCCTGTACAGGAATATATGTAGGGGACCATTCATGGATGGATCTTCCCCAGCATGTGTGTTGCTTTCACAATACCATTCAAGAAGGGGTCTCCAGAAGGTTTGGGGGAAGAGCCTGGGGCAGGAAGGGGTGGCACCGGGCTGCTTATTGCACTCCATCCCCTGCATACCTGCCCTATTTCCACATGAAAATCCAGTAGGGTGTTTGTAAAGCTTAGAACTACAGAGGCATCTAGCCAATAGCTGTTCAGCTCATACTGGAGATATACTGACTGGTGAGAAGGCAGTGGAGAAACACAGAAGGCCAGATGCCAACGTGGCTGGCTCATGCCTCAACAGATCTAGTAGTTCCACAGATCCCTGGATTGGGAAGTCTCACCCTCTTCCAAATTTTGTGGCCATCCAAACCCTTGAGAAGATAATTTGCTGGAAACTCCACAAGTTCAACCCCACAGGATTTTCTTCCTTCTCTCCGTATCTTTGCAGTATTTCTCCAGGAGGAGGGGATAGTTTGGCCCTTGATTTTTTCTTTCCTAGGATAACAAGCTAGGATAACATAGCAATCTAGTTAAATGGAAATTAAAAGTTACAGTCACAAGAGTGAAATGCATGCAAGCTGCATGGAAACTATTTTAAAACATCATAACAGAGGTTCAAACTAAATGTATACTCCAAATAAAAAACAAAAGAAAATACACAGTAAGAAGACCAAAAATTACCACCATGGCTAAACAGCAGAGTAAAAGAGCATGATAGAGACAAAAAGGCATTCTTTAAAAATTGAAAGTCAAATCCTAGTTAGAAAAATAGAAAGGAGCATAAATTCTGGCAAGTATAATTAGTCAGGCCAAAAAGAATTTGAAGAGTAACTTGTAAGACTAAACTAAACAGCAATTTTTTAAAGTACATCAGAAGCAGGAAGTCTGCCACATGATCAAGGTGCTAAAGGAGGACTCAAGGAACACAAGGCCGTGGCGGAGAAGGTTAATCAACTATTTGCACTGGTCCTCACTGCAGGCGATTCTTTTTAGGTGACAAATCTGAGGAACTGTCCCAGACTGAGGTGTCTATAGAGGAAGTTTCAGAACACATTGATAAATTAAATAGTAATAAGTCATCAGGACCAGATGGTATTCACCTAAGAGTTCTGAAGAAACTCAAATGGGAAATTGCAGGATTACTAATGGTTGTATGTAACCTATCACTTAAATGAGCCTCTGTACCAGATGACTGGAGGATAGCTAATGTAACACTGATTTTTTGAAGGGATCTAATGGCAATCTTAGCAATTATAGGGCAGTAAATCTAACCGCAGCACCAGGCAAATTGGCTGAAACTGCGATAAAGAATAGAATTATCAGACACAAAGATGAACACTATGTTGGGGAGAAGCCAACACAGATTTTGTAAAGGAAAAACATGCCTCACCAGGCAATTAGAATCCTCTGAGGGTTTCAACAAGCATGTGGACAAGAGTGATCCAACTGATATAGCGAACTTGGAGTTGAAGAAAGCCTTTGACAAGGTCCCATAACAAAGGCTTTGAAGCAAAGTAACCAGTCATGGGATAAGAGGGAAAGTCCTCGCATGGATCAGTAATGGGTTACAAAGGGTAGGAATAAATGGTCAGTTTTCACAGTGGAGAAAGGTAAATAGTGGGGTCCTCCAAGAATGGTCAGTTTTCACAGTGGAGAGAGGTAAATAGTGGGGTCCTCCATGCTGTTCCATGTATTTATACATGATCTGGAAAATGGGGGTGAACTATGAGGTGACAACATTTGCAGACGATACAAATTACTCAAGTAGTTACCAAAGTTGACTGTGAAGAGTTACAAACAGATTTCACAAAGCTGGGTGGCTGGGCAACAAAATGGAAAATGAAATTCAGTGTTGATAAGTGAAAAGTAATGTGCCTTGGAAAAAATAATATCAACAAACTATCCATACAGAATGATGTGGGTCTAAATTAGCTGCTACCCTCAAGAAAGAGACCTTGAAGTTAACATGTTTTCAGAGAACTATCCATCTGTTCAGTGTGCAGTGGCAGCCAAAAAGGCTAACCGAATGTTAGGGGCCATTAGGAAAGGGACAGATAAAACAGAAAATATCATAATGCTACTATACAAATCCATGATACGCCCACACCTTGAATACTCTGTACTGCTCTGATCACCTCATCTCAAAACAGATATTAGAAATGGAAAAGGTACAGGGAAGGGCAACAAAAGTGATTAAGGGTATGGAACAGCTGCCATATGAGGAGAGATTAAAAAGACTGGGCTTGTTCAGTTTAGAAAGAGATGACAACTAAGGGGAAATACGATAGAGGTCTATAAAATGATGAATGGTGTGGAGAGAGCGAATAAGGAAGAGAGTGAGCCCGGCTAGATTGTCAGGCTCAACCAGTAATGATCAAATGTTTAGTTGGCAGCCGGTACAAGCAGAGTACCCCAGGGGTCGGTCCTGGGGCTGGTTTTGTTCAACATCTTTATTAATGATCTGGATGATGGGATTCATTGCACACTCAGCAAGTTTGCTGGGAGGGACAGCAAGCTGGGGGGAGAGGTAGATACGATCGAGGGTAGGGATAGGGTCCAGACTAATCTAGACATATTGGAGGATTGGGCCAAAAGAAATCTGATGAGGTTCAACAAGGAGAAGTGCAGAGTCCTGCACTTAGGAAGGAAGATAAACAGCAGTTCTGCAGAAAAGGACCTGGGGATTACAGTGGATGAGAAGCTGGATATGAGTCAGCAGCGTGCCCTTGTTGCCAAGAAGGCCAACAGCATATTGGGCTGTATTAGTAGAAGCATTGCGGGCAGATTGAAGGATGTGATTATTCCCCTCTATTTGGCACTGATGAG
This sequence comes from Mauremys reevesii, assembly GCF_016161935.1. Taxonomy (NCBI): domain Eukaryota; kingdom Metazoa; phylum Chordata; order Testudines; family Geoemydidae; genus Mauremys; species Mauremys reevesii. The sequence goes on along the minus strand of NC_052633.1, from coordinate 58,032,651 downwards.
GCCACACCTGGAGTATTGCATCCAGTTTTGATCCCCCCCACTACAGAAGGGATGTGGACAAATTGGAGAGAGTCCAGCAGAGGGCAACGAAAATGATTAGGGGGCTGGGGCACATGACTTATGAGGAAAGGCTGAGGGAAGTTGGGTTATTTAGTCTACAGAAGAGAAGAGTGAGGGGGGATTTGTTAGCAGCCTTCAACTACCTGAAGCGGGTTCCAAAGAGGATGCAACTAGGCTGTTCTCAGTGGTGGCAGATGACAGAACAAGAAGCAGTGGTCTCAAGTTGTAGTGGGGGAGGTCTAGTTTGGATATCAGGAAACACTATTTCACTAGGAGGGTGGTGAAGCACTGGAATGGGCTACCTAGGGAGGTGGTGGAATCTCCATCCTTATAGGTTTTTAAGGCCCAGCTTGACAAAGCCCTGGCTGGGATGATTTAGTTGGTGCTGGTCCTGCTTTGAGCAGGGGATTGGACTAGTTGATCTCCTGAGATCTTTTCCAACCCTAGTATTCTATGATTCTAAGTGTTATTTACCCTTTCAACTAACTCAAGAACCAGGAGTCACCCAACAAAATTACCAGGCAGCAGGTTTAAAATAAACATAAGGAACTCATTGCCAGGAGATGGTATGAAGGCTAAAAGTATAACTGCATTCAAAAGGATTTAGATAAATTCATGGAGCATAAGTCCATTGATGGCTATTAGCCAAGATGGTTGGGGATGTAACCCCATGCTCCGGTTGTTCTAAACCTCTGACTGCTAGAACCTGGGATTCAATGAAAGGGGATGGATCATTCCATAAATGCCCAGTTCTGTTTATTACCTCTGAAGCATCTGGCACTGGCCACTGCCAGAAGACAGGATACTAGGCTATATAGACCATTGGCCATAGTGGGGCAGACCATTCTTACGTTTCTATATGATATATAGAGGGGAAACTAAAAAAAGTGTAGATAATATGGAAATACTGTTAAAATAGAAACACAATTGACTACAAAAATTGGAACATAGATAATTATTATGTATTCAGCATGATGTTGGGAAGAGGTGACAAGTGGAGTCCTGCCCCAAGGGACAATATTAACATAATTAAACACATTAATTTAGGGCCTGACTTTGCCATCCGTATGCATGAGCAACTACCAATTGAAGTCATTGAAACTTTATGAAGGCTGCAACATTTTATGGTGGCTGTTACACAAGGTACACATTGTATACAGCAAGTTGTCCCACAATGTCTCCCTTCTGACAGGATGGGTAATGACGGTAAAGTGGGGAAAGCATTTCGTAGCATGGATTTCTAGAGTTTACCCATAGTACAGCATCTCTGTTCGCTAGCCACTGGATGCCATTGTTTCTCCACATGGTCCCAGACAATATAATAATCTGACAATCAGAGTGTAGAGTTTAAGAGATCACATACCAAATAGCACATGTCTAGCTTAATATTAATACCATGGCACATCTTACTAAACCACAGTATATTTTTAAGGACTAGCCTCTATAGTGTCAAATCACATTTAATCAGATTGTTAGTTTTCTCTAGAGATTTGTCTGATTAAGCGGACCAAATACTACATTTTTAAAATGCTGGATTCCCTTGCAGTTACCTTATAAATAAATTTCTATTTCAGTGCTGTTATAGAGCACATAAAATTTTCATATAACTGATATGAGCTGTGTAAGGTAAAAGTAAATGCCAGCAGGCATCTAAATGTTATAGGCTCTGTTATATTTTACACTCTGATCACAAATGTTATAAATCTTCCTTGAATTTTAGACTGTGTTCCTCAAACTATTGATAGCTAGTGTAATTGACATTTTTAATATACCAAACTACTGGAACTCTCCCCTTGCTTTCTGCTACCAAAGTCTGTCCATCTTATGTTTCCATAAGTATAAGTTGTCCCAATAGACAGTTACATTACCTTCTACTAATATTTTTACATGTCATTATAGTGTTACCTTACCTTTTTCATCTCAATATACCCTCTTATGTCTATGTATGTACGTAAAAAGTACATGATAGTTTGGGGTAGTATACACCATGACCTTTGATTTTCAGAACACATTTTATTTATCTGAAGGAAATAATTACTTCTTTTCCTACTATTGAGGGATCATCTGTGCCATTAAGATGAGAAGATTAGGCTAAGCAGAGCTGGGCAACACTGATGAAAAAACTTTGGTCTGGAATTTCAGTACATTTTCACATCAAGCCATGCAAAAAAAGGTGAAAAAACACTTTCATGCAAGAGTTTGCAAATGTGAGTTTCCAGCTAAATTAAAACCCACTTATTCCACAGCTGGAGCAGCTTGCTTAGTCTGGAGTCGCAAGCACAGGGCTGAGAACCTCTCAGGTTTAGCTGTGCCTCTGCCACTCTTTGACCACAATATTTTTGCTCTTATAAAGCAGTAGATTAATATAATTTAGTTATACCTCACACTGTTTTTACAAGGACATAAATATCCTCTTCCCTGGTTTATACATGAGGAAACTTAGCAATTAAGGGAAATGCCTAATATCACACAACTGGCTAGAGTCAGAATAAGGATGAGATGACACAGGAGCAATTCAAGCAAAATATGTAGTTTTTATACATGCTGTGCACATTATATACCCAAAACAAAAAAAAATTGCTTCTATCTGACTCAACTGCCCTTCAACCTATCCTTACTTAGCTGGCTTATGACTTGTATGCGTCAAAGAAGAAATGGTTCTTGAGAAATGAGTAGTGGTCTGGTGCCTTACAGATCACCACTTCAGGAAGGATCCCACAGAGAAACAGATCATGTATAGTTCACTTTCTAGTCAACGTACAGTTGTAAAGTACTGACATATATCATCCAAACCTGCCCTAATATTACAAACAGATATTTGAAGATATTTTAGTGCTATGTCTGCCTCAACTTTAAGGCATCTTTTAATGAAACAAAACCTTTTTTCTAGTGGTGAAAGGACACCGATAGCCTCTGAACTAGCACGATCTTTTCATTTTACTGCCAGGAGAAAAGTAATCTAGGTTGCTCAAAATGAAAACCTACATGCAATTTTGACACACTGATGTTCATGGGATAGCACAGAAGGTTATTCAAGACACAATCTGGTCTTCTATTAAACCCTCTGCTGTTACAGGATACATTAAGTTATGGACCTTGGTAAACTATATCCAGTAACTAAGGTAAATGCCAATACTGGAGACCTGTTTACAAACGTTTGCTCATATGAGTACCATGGGACCATTGAAACCAATGGAACCACTGACTTCAACTGGATCACTTGTGACTAATGATTACGTGGTTTGCAAGAGTAGGTTCATGGTTCCGTTCTTGAGACAATCCATAGAAATTTTTCTTTTAACACATTCATCTTATAGTTGGAGGCATGAAAATATATCTTAGCACTTGTGGCTGCTAATATATTAAAAATTCTAGGTGACATTCGTCTGAGTAACAAACCTCTCTCTTTTGCATCTTATACTGTTTACAAATTTAGTTTATTAACAAATTGTACGTCTAATTAATTGAAAAAAATCAAGCAATAAAATATTAAAACATTGAACATCTGTAGAGACATGTGAAATGAGCAAAGACAATTGAAGGCATTCACTGTCCTAATTTCCACTAAGTTGACAGACAATGCCCCAAAACTGCCTTTCTGATCCAGCATTACCTAATAAGCTAATCAGAGCAGAAAAAGCCTTGTGAGTGACTTTAAAATAAAGAAATGGGAGTATATCGTTGAGACATACATAGTGGCTTGGGTTGGGGAGCTGTTTGTTTTACAAGAGGATAATTCGCTTTGCTAAAAATCACCTACTTATGCTGAATTTTGTGTTCAATATTATTATCCTGTTCAGTATAAAAGTGACCAGATTCTACTACTATTACTGTACATTCAATAGGAGCTGCAATAAACTCTACAGTGGTGTACTCTGGCCAACGTCCCTCTCAAAGCTCATGAGATGTACAATGCTGTCATTTATCCAATGAGCTTGTTTTCTATGGTGAGCCTCAATGTACCCGCTAGTCTTGCAATAATGAGTGCTTTACGAAAACATCCTCAAAGTGTGATGCAGCTTGGGAGCATTTTCTACGGAAGAAAAGCTTGCTTTCCGGGGGTAGGAAGAGTCTATATCCAGCTTACAGAGTATGTTAGTGACTCCACAGAAAAAATGTTAATAGAAGGCTTTAGGAAGTAACAATATAGACATTTTTATGTACAGTAAGAAGTCCTTGTAGTTTGAATTTATTTAATTGATAACTGAATTTTTGGCAATGAATTCTGGTTGTCCTTCCTATAGCAACTTGAGTTTAAAGCCAGAAGAGACTACACGAGACCATCTGTATATCACAGGCCAACACCACCACCTAGCACCTGCACACAATCCTTACAACCAAAGGTAAATATGGTTTGAAGCAATAATCATGGAGCTACCATGTCGTCTGCCTGCCATCACCCCGATTACTTGCTTTGTATCTCTTTCCTCTATGCTTCTATTTTAGAATGTAAGCTCTTTGGGGCAAGGATTTGTGTCTTTCTGTATGTTTGCAGAGCACCTGCCCAAATGGCCTCCAAACAAAACTGGGGCCTTCCAATATAAATCATAAATAAAATAATCTTAAAATGGCTAGTAATGATACCAAATGATAATCAATATTAGTTTATTTCACAAGTCATGTTTTTTTAATTGGATCTCTCTCTCTCTCTCTCTCTCGGCATAATGTGTCCATTTATGTATCTACTGAGGTTACCACTGTTCTATATAGGCATCAGGATCATAGAAGACTAGAATGGAAACAACCTATTAGACAGAGTTGGACTGATAACAGTGGAAACTGCAGTTCTCTCTTTATCCATCAAATACATACAAATAGAGCTGGGTGACAATCAAAATGTCTGTTCTGTAGGAAATTCAGGTGACTTGATGTTTGTTTTCATCCCAATCTGGATGAAAAGTCAAAATATTAAAATTTCTCAGATGGGATAGTAAAAGAATAAAGCCATTGAGTGAATGGACCCACCCTTGGAATAGATTTGGCCAGTGCTGTGTATCTGAGGAAAGCCTGTTAATGGTCAATTGAGAGAACTCCAAGCAGAAACAAAACTGTGGTTCATAAGAACGGCCGTACCGGGTCAGACCAAAGGTCCATCTAGCCCAGTATCTGTCTACCGACAGTGGCCAATGCCAGGTGCCCCAGAGGGAGTGAATCTAACAGGCAATGATCAAGTGATCTCTATCCTGCCATCTATCTCCATCCTCTGACGAACAGAGGCTAGGGACACCATTCCTTACCCATCCTGGCTAATAGCCATTTATGGACTTAACCACCATGAATTTATCCAGTTCTCTTTTAAACACTGTTATAGTCCTAGCCTTCACAACCTCCTTAGGTAAGGAGTTCCACAACTTGACTGTGCGCTGTGTGAAGAAGAACTTCCTTTTATTTGTTTTAAACCTGCTGCCTATTAATTTCATTTGGTGACCTCAAGTTCTTGTATTATAGGAATAAGTAAATAACTTTTCCTTATCCACTTTCTCTACATCCCTCATGATTTTATATACATCTATCATATACTCACTGAGTCACCTATTTCCAAGCTGAAGAGTCCTAGCCTCTTTAATCTTTCCTCGTATGGGACCCTCTCCAAACCCATAATCATTTTAGTTGCCCTTTTCTGAACCTTTTCTTATCAACCTCTTTGTACCTTTTCTGTGAGAATGCGGAAGTGTAAACCTGTGCAGCTGATTATAGACATGAGGCTAACATTGAGACACTCACAGCTGCCCTACCCTTAGGAACTCTAACCCTAGGGCGGGAAGCCCTACCCATACGAACCCTAACCCTAACTCCAAGTGTCCTACCCATAGGAACCCTAACTCTAGGGCGGGAAGCCGTGACATTAGGAACCCTAACCATAGCTCCAAGTACCCTACCCTTAGGAACCTTAACCCTAGGGCGGGAAGCCTTAACCATAGGAACCCTAACCCTAGCTCAAAGTGCCTTACCCATAGGAACCCTAACTCTAGCTCTAAGTGCCTTACCCTTAGGAACCCTAACGCTAGCTCTAAGTGCCTTACCCTTAGGAACCCTAACGCTAGGGCGGGAAGCCTTAACCATAGGAACCCTAACCCTAGCTCAAAGTGCCCTACCCATAGGAACCCTAACCCTAGTTCCAAGTGCCCTAGCCTTAGGAATCCTAACCCTAGAGCGGGAAGACCTAATTTAGGAACCTTAACCCTCGTTTCAAGTGTCCTACTCTCAGGAACTCTAATCCTAGGGCAGAAAGTCCTACCCAAAGGAACCCAAACCTTTGTTCCAAGTGCCCTACCCTTAGGAATCCTAACCCTGGGGGGGGGAAGCCCTACCCACAGGAACCCGAACCCTAGCTGCAAGTGCCCTACCCTGAGGAACCCTAAACCTAGGGCGGAAAGCCCTACCCATAGGAACCCTAACCCTAGCTCCAAGTCCCCTACCAATAGGAACCTTAACCCTAGCTTCAAGTACCCTACCCATAGGAACTCAAACCTTAGCTCCAAGTGCCTTACCCATAGGAAGCCTAACCCTATCTCCAAGTCCCCTGCCCATAGAACCCTAGTTCCAAGTGCCATACCCATAGGAACCCTAACCCTAGCTCCACATACCCTACCCATAGGAACCCAAACCCTCAGGTGGGGCACCCTATTCATAGGAACCCTAACCCTAGTTCCAAGTGCCCTACCCTTAGGAACTTAAACCCTAGGGCGGGGCACCCTAACCACAGAAACCCTAACCCAAGATCCAAGTGCCCTATCCTTAGGAATCTTAACCCTAGGGTGGGAAGTCCTACCCATAGGAACCCTGAACCTAGCTCCAAGTGGCATACCCTTAGGATTCCTAACCCTAGGGCGGGAAGCCCTACCCACAGGAACCCGAACCCTAGCTCCAAGTGCCCTACCATGAGGAACCCTAAACCTAGGGCAGGAAGCCCTACCCATAGGAACCCTAACCCTAGCTCCAAGTGCCCTACCTATAATAACCCTAACCCTAGCTCCAAGTGCCCTACCCATAGGAACCTTAACCCTGGCTCCAAGTACCCTATGCATAGGAACCCTAAACCTAGGGCAGGGTGCCTTACCCATAGGGACCCTAATCATAGCTCTAAGTCCCCTACCCTTAGGAACTCTAACCCTGGAGCGGGAAGTCCTAACTTAGAACCCTAACCCTAATTCCAAGTGCCCTACTCCTAGGAACCCTAACCCTAGTTCAGAAAGCCCTACCCAAAGGAACCATAACCCTAGGGCATGGGAACCCAAACAATAGCTCCAAGTGCCCTATCATTAGGAACCCTTACCCTAGGGCAGAGCGCTCTACCCATGGGAAGCCGAACCCTAGCTACAAATGACCTACCCTTAAGAACCCTAACCCTAGGGCGGGAAGCCCTACCCATAGGAACCGTAACCCTAGCTCCAAGTGCCCTACCCTTAGGAACCCTAACCTTAGCTTCAAGTGCCCTACCCGTAGGAACCCTAACCCTAGAGTGGGGTGCCCAACCCATGAGAACCCTAACCCTATCTCCAAGTGCCCTACCCATAGGAAACCTGACCCTAGGGAAGGGAGCCCTAACGATAGGAACCCTAACCATATCTCCAAGTACCCTATCCATAGGAACCCTAACCCTAGCTGCAAGTGCCCTACCCTTAGGAACCCTAACCCTAGGGCGGGAAGCCATACACATAGAAACCCTAAACCTAGCTCCAAGTGCCCTACCCATAGGAACCCTAAATCTAAGATGGGGAGTCCTACATATAGGAACCCTAACCCTAGAGTGGGGTGCCCAACCCATGAGAACCCTAACCCTATCTCCAAGTGCCCTACCCATAGGATCCCTAACCCTAGGGAGGTGCGCTCTACCATAGGAACCCTAATCTCAGCTCCAAGTGTCGTACCCATAGGAACCCTACTCCTAGTTCCAAGTGCCCTACCGATAGGAATCCTAACCCTAGGGCGGTAAGTCCTAGGCATAAGAGCCTTAAACCTAGCTTCAAGTGCCCTACCCATAGGAACCCTAACCATAGGGCGGGAAGCCTTACCCATGGGAACCCTCATCCTAGCTCCAAGTGCCCTACCCTTAGGAACCCTAAACCTAGGGTGGGAAGCCCTACCTCTAGGAACCCTAACTCTAGGGCGATAAGCCGTACCCATATGAACCCTAACCCTAGCTCCAAGTGCCCTACCCTTAGGAACTCTAACCCTAGGGCAGGTAGCCCTACCCATAGGAATCCTAACCCTAGTTCCAAGTGTCCTACCCATAGTAACCCTAACCCTAGCTCCAAGTGCCCTACCCATAGGAACCCTCAGCCTAGTTCCACGTGCCCTACTCAGAGGAAACCTAATCCTAGCTCCAAGTGCCCTACCCATAGGAACCCTAACCCTAGCTCCCAGTACCCGGTTTTTATGCAAAGGATTTGTGGACAAATTAATGTTGCAGTGAAGAAATGATATCTTAATTTTGCTGATAAAAATTATTTTGTAAAACTACTACTGTATCTTCAGTCAATTTTGTTTTGAAAAAGTAGCAAGCCAGATTGTGGCTCACCTTGCACACCATCTAGAAGAGTAAGGAGATGTAATGTGCATCTTGGCTGATGCAGGATATTTCCCCTGCCCCAGCGCAGAAGGAAACCTGATGCTCATATCTACTTATTAATTTAATTATCAATGGGTAGAATATGTTTACATGGGCTGTTAATGTGCAGCAAACTACTGTGTGAATTTACAGTACATTAGCTTCTCTGCGCTACCTCCCTGTGTGGACATTCTTACTGACCACTACAAGTACCTTTGTGTGCTGTAGCTTAGTACATTGTAAAGTGTACCTAAACCACCCAAGGGCACTTTTAGTGCAGTAAGAGCACAGGCAGCAAAAAAGTAAATCAGCATTTAAATATGGCATAGCTAATATGCTGTAAATTCACACCCTAGTTTGCTGCACACTAACTTCTCAGTGCAGTCAAGCCCTAAGATTGTGACCCTGATTCACAATTGCATTCCTGGTCTGCTGCTGGGCCAGTGCATCTCCTTGCAGTTCCAAACATGGGGCTTGTGACAAAGACAAGAGTAAGTCCAAGAGTTCTCTTTGGAAGCAATCAATTAATTAAAATGTAAAGGCAACAGAACAATAGGCTAGAAGAGTAAATTTGAGCATGGCAGTATGGAAATTCAGCTTTCTAATCTCAGGCTTGTCAGTGGCTTTGGGCAAATCTGCTACTCTGAAACCTGTCACTTAACCTCTGTGCCTCCATTTCATCATCTGTAATGGAGATAAATACTATGGACTTTCCTCACCATGGTATTGTGACAATTAATGAATTATTGTTGGCAACGCACTTCAATAATGTAAAGCACTATGTAAGTCAGTGATACTCAGACGGAGGCTCGCAAGCAGCTCTTTAATGTGTCTCCTGCGGCTCTTTGCAGCACATGGTATTAGAACCCTGTATGGTTTAATTATTAACCAATCAGGATGCTTTTACTATGGTATTAACCAATTGTAGTTGATAAAATAATAATACTTGGTCAGTCATTTTGCTGTGAGAATAATATTATATATTTGAACTAAATATTTCCCGTCATTCTGTTTAAATATGAATATATAGTCGTATAGTAAATGAAACAATGAATTCACACGACTGTGGCTCTTTTGGGTAATAAAAACAGGAGTACTTGTGGCACCTTAAAGACTAACAAATTTATTTAAGCATGAGCTTTCGTGAGCTAAAGCTCACTTCTTCGGATGCATTCTTTGGGTAATGTTTACTGCTAATTTGTCTCCTAACCATTGAAGTCTGAGTATCACTAATGTAAGTGATAAGTATTGTTAGGATTATTGAAATGCCTCAAAACGTTGACATATGGTGTATAGGTCTCTTGAAAGCTAAGGGTCTTACTGAAAGGGGTAGCTCTCATTAAAATTTATTGGGAAAAGAAAGGATGCATGAAGACTTTATTTATACCAGCACAGTAGTCTGCTGGAAGATTCAGCAGCTGCAGTATTTCAGTCTGCTGTGATTAGTTTTGTGGGTGACACTCCATTGCCTTGGTGGAAACCACAGTGGGGATAGGGCTCAGACACTAGAGGGAGAACTGGTGATATAAGAAGAAAACATTGAGAAGGAGGACATTTTTTGAGACTGTAAAAGAAAATCACCATGATAATTCCTGTGGGAATACAATACATCTGACCACTTGATGTCAGACTTGACCTACAATTCAATCAGCTTCCAGGGTAACAGGAAGTTTCAAATGGGCTTCACACAGACCAAATGCACATTCAAAAGGCTTTAAAATGAGTTTAACTAGACAATTCTTTTGGGAGGCATGGGTGGTCAAGGTCAGTAAAAGAAATAAAGTGAAAAGCTTTATTAAAATCTTAAAATGCTCCAAAGAATCGTATTATGAATAAAATCTTTTGGTCAGAGAGATCACACAATACACAAACCTTCACTATTTTGATCCAAGACGGATCTGGACAAAAACCCTGGATCCAAAGAGCCCTAAAATTTGTGGAGAAGGTTTCAGAATCCACATCCAAATCCAAAATTTTGCAGCTGGTCCTGCTCTCTGTAATCAGTTGAAATGAATCCCCTGATCCAGATCCCCACCCCAAAATTTTGTGGAAATCCAAATCCAAATCTAGTCTAGGTTCCAAATGCTCTTAAGGCTCCTATTCAAGAAATTACTTAAGTAATGCTCTTATCTGTAAGCACATGCTTTAGTTCTGTTGAAGTTTAGTGTTTTGTTGAATAAACATAAACTTAAGCACATTCTTAACTAATTTCCTGAATGAGACATAAATCTTCACAGGATCCTGAATAATCAAAGGCAAATAGATTGGTCCATCTGAGAAGTAAACACAATAGTTCATATCATCTTGTTCAGCACAGGCAGAAGGAAAGTAAATCAGCAATTAAGCATTAAGTTTATACATACTTATTTTGAGTCTGCCTTCATTTACTTACAAAGGGTATGTCCAGACTAGCCGCCAGATTGGTGGTAGCAATCTATCTATCGGGGATTGATATATCGCGTCTCATCTAGACATGATATATCCCCAAACGCGCTCCCGTCGACTCCAGAACTCCACCAGGGCAGGGTGAGAGCAGAAGCGGGGGAGCGGGGAAGGATCCATCCCATGCCGTGAGGATGGGATGGGGATGGGGTCAGAATAAGATACTTCAGTTATGCTATTCCTGTAGCTGGAAGTGCGTTGTATACCTCCCCCCCCCCCCCCACACCCCAACCACACCAAGACAAAAAGAAAACACAAACACTTACTTAAAGTTAAGCTTATGCTTAAGTTTCATTGGCTTCAAAGAAGCTTAAACACATGCTCAAGTGCTTTGCTATACTGGGACCAAAGTTTTGGACTCTAAAGCCATACACGTCTGAAGCTTTGAGATTCTCATTGCACTTCTCAGCAAGACTGCCTTGTACCTTACCTGCTGTTTGTGAATGCCTGATGATTTGTGTATTTTTCAATAGCACTATCATCATCTTTATCAGAGCATTCAAAACCAAAAATCATTACCCTAGCCTCAGTGACTACAGTTACTATTTTGAAATATGTAATGCCATTTCCTATCCTGTACACTGATTTTCAGCAATCATGAAAGACAGGCCCATCTAGCATCCAACAAAGCAATACAATAATCTGTATTCCCTGTGCTAAAGTAGGGGGAAAAAATCCAATTATTGAAATTGTACAGTGTCAGCACAGCGCATGAGACATTAAAAAATAAAATAAATAGAGAAGCTTATGCATTCAGCATGAAGAATGGCTAGATAATTAATAATAGTTGTAGTAATATTGTCAGAATAATTTTATTCATGCAAAAATATGAAACAAAGTGACCGGTATTTGATTAGTTAAAATTTGGAAAGTTATGATTTTAGTGTTTTACTTACTATCTGTAATTTACTCTCTAATTAAGGTAGCCTTTTATCTTTCTACCTCTAACACAGCCAGACAATGAATTCTTGCAGTACCTCCCCTTCTAGATTCAGCAAGATAGAAAAAGCGTGACCACATTGAATGCCTTGCAAATGTGGAACTTATTGTATTGATGGGATTCCCTCGGGCACTTCAAACAGGAGTTGTGGGGGTCTCCCATAGGCATTGGCTTAAGGCAGGCCAAGCATGGTTTGAAACCCAGAGACCTAGGCATCAGCCCGGGTACCGGGAGGGAGGGAAGGGGAGGAGCCCCTTACCCCCAACTACTATTTACACTAAAAAACAATAACTATTAACTACGACTAAAGAACTAACAACAACTACTCTTAAAACTATTTACAACTATAAACGAGTGCTACACTATAAGCTAGGAAAGTGGAGTTCAGCTAAGCCACGCTCCACAGTTCCAACGACTGTCACGGGCAGTAAGAAGGAACTGAGTGGGCGCTGGGTCCGCTGGGGTATATATCCGGTGCCGTAAAGGCGCCACTCCAGGGGACACCTCAGCCGACCCACCAAGTGTTGCTAAGGTAAAAATCTTCCAACGATTGTGCACGCGGTGCGCACACACCTAATTGGAATCAATATGAGCAAGCACTTGAAGAAGAACCTTACTTTGGACATTCAGTCTCTGAATTTTCCTTTAAAAGAATCTATAGAGGTCTGGCTTCTTTATAGCAGTCGGGTACAGCTAAACCCCAGGTCAGTTTACTTTCAATTCTTCCCTGAGGCAATGAGCTTGGACCTGCTCTGGTGAGTTTTTGTGGTCAGCAGAGGTTTCCAAGCTTTCCACCTTCAAGAGTCAGCAGCTATATCTACACTACAGCCTATGTCAACATAACTTATGTTGCTCATGGTTATGAATAAAGGAGATAAAAGGAGGCAGCCCAGTTCAGTCAGGGATGGCAGAGGAGAAGGAAGGACATATGCTGCAGGCTCCTAACAATGAACCATCAACTCTACAGACTGTAGGGACCATCGACCCAGACTATACTGTGGACGAGCAGCTGACTGCAGAGATTGACTGGGATGCTGAGCCACTGCCAGCCAAGGAGATGCCCAAGATGGGCTTTTTGGTCGGAAGTGACCCAGGTGATGTGTTAGGAGCCGATGCCTGAACCCTTAATAGGCAGTTTACTGGTGGAATAGGGTGGGCCCAGGTTCCCCTTCACACATCACCCCACACTTACCACGAGACGTGACTATCAGGGGCTCCAACCATAGACTGAGTGTTTGCTCTGCTCTTCCCTGGCCTGCCCCAGGGGCTACAGACTGATTGTTCTGCCCTGCCCATGGGGCCAGAACCCACCAACTGCTATTGCCTGCCCCAGCCAGGAGGCTCAGGGGACCTAAGCTGAGTGTTTGCTTGCACTGTCCTACCCCAGGGGTTACGGACTGCTTGGTTTCTCTGCCCCATCAGGGGTCCTGAGATACCCCGATCATGATTGACCAAACAGGGAACTCCGACAACCATGTGACGGGGCATCTCAATGGGCAAAATGGGGTGGCCCCGCTCGACAGGCCAAGCCCCCATGACACCAAGCACTTTTCCTGCAAACATAGCTTCTGCCACTCACGGAGGTGGTGTATTTATGCCAGTGGGAGAGCACAGAGAGTCTTCACCAGATGTGCTGCAGTGGTACAGCTGTATTGCCGCTGCAGCACTGTATGTATAGACATGGCCCACGCAGCAGGCTTCCCCTCAATGCACACCCCTTCCTGTGGGAAGTTCTCCCTTGTAAGCTGTTTCCTCCAAGTGGAGCAGACTCTGCAGTTGTGTCAGTTTAGAACAGGTTGAGCCTAAAGGAGTTCCGCAGCCTTCTCCTGATTGGGATGGGGGCATGCCCCACCACACAGACACCTAACTGAAAAATGGCTTGATTCAACTATCATTCGCTGCTGGTGCGCAACACCACTGACAATCAGGCCATTTTGTTTAGATGCCTAATTATGGATCTTGGTGCCAAGCTTTATATATCCAAGTTTGAACACTGACTCAACACATTAATGAGACTTTAGACTAAAATGTTCAGTTGAGTGAGTACTGTTTTGGGATGTATATTTGATTCACACAGATGCCGTTCCATAGCAAGTACTGTCAGATACATCATAAGCCTGAACAAACTTACTGAGGCCTCCATACATGAACAACATCTGTATAGAAACAAACCTGCCCTGCCAGCAGAATGCCACTATTTCTAATGAAGTTCCATGAGGAAGAGAGTCTAACTAGGGATAAGCCTAAACAAAAATGCAGCTCCAAACATCCCTGAACTTTGGAACCTGGATCTGAACTTCCATGACCGATGCACTTTTAGGCTCCTTTGAAAATTCCGGCCTTCAAGGTTTGCCTTTGGCTTCACAGGCTACGTCTACACTGCAGCTGGAAGCGTGTCTCCCCTCACGTAGAGACCTGCACAGCTACACTCAAGCTAGCATGCTAAAAATAGCTTGGGCTAGCAACCCCAGCTCAGACCCATGGCATCAGGCAAGACTGTACTCAGGTGGCTAGCCCAAGCCACCATCTGTGCTGTTATGTCCACAATGCAATGTAGACATACCCACCGTGGGCTGAGCCAAAACCCCAGGGGTGAAATCCTTGCTTCATTGAAGTCAACAGCAAAACTCCCATTGACTTCAGTGGGGCCCGGATTTCATCCCAGATCTGAACTCCCCCCTCCACTGAACATTGGGAACATGTGGCTTTAGATCCTAAGTGTGTAGAAAGGGCTCATATTTACTTCTAACCTAACAGACACTCTCTCAATGGAAAGTGAGGAAAGAGAAGAGAGGATTGTATCTTGGCTATTCATATTCAGTAGCAATTGCTCTGCCTTTGCTCAGTAAAAACAAAGGAGGTCAGTACAAGAAGTCAGGTTGATCAGAACAGCAGAACTATTTTTTTTCCTCACTGCAAACCTTTTTTGGCTGTGTATATAGATGGATAAAAGACTAATAAGATGTGTGCACCCTTGTTTAATGCCTGGTGCTCTTGCAGTCTGGGCTGATCACATAGCTATCTTTGTAGCAGATCAACTAACTAGCATGGGATGGTTGGTACCTAGGGTGGCTACTTTCTGATGGAAGGCTGAAGGCCTCCCTCTGCTGTGTAGGATGCAGTGAGCTATTATTGACACCATCACAACAAATACTGCACGTCAAAATGTTCATGATGGACACAGAAAGCTTCTTTCTCGAATGATCAGCCTGTAGCTATCAGATGGCACATTTTGGCTGTACAGAAAGAGAATTATACTGTATCAATGCTACTGCCAGACATGCTTGGAATGATTCTCCACACAAAGGAAAAATCCTCACTCAGCCTAAGGCAATCCAAGCTTTAAAGTTAGCATGCATATTTAAAAATGGGTCAGTGTATATTTTTCTTAACAGTGCTGAAATATTGTCTCTGCAGGGATGATGGCTCTTTGAAACACAGGGCACTGTGATTGTGTTTGGCCATGATCTAGGACTTCCCCAGACTCCTCTCCCTATACAACAATGGAAAGATGATTTGGATGAGATCAAACAGAGATCATGACACAACTTGTGCTTGCTTAAATTTGTTTCTCAAAATGTCTGTCAATAAATTAGGTGATGTCCTGGAAAACCTGTGTGTGAAGGAATTGAGGGGTGGGTGGGAGGATTTGGAGGGATCCATTCAGGAATGTTAATAGATGTTGCTGGCTGAAACAATGTATCATTTCTATGGGGAGTGGGTCCTATGAAATTACATTCACTATCACTCGAGTCCTTTTACTGAGGTTGCCATTGCACTTATTGAACAGATTAAAAGCCAACATGCCAGTTAATGCACTCCTAGAAGAGGCTGGGAATGCCTTCAGAGCAAAATGAAAACCCACTTCAACCAAGCCTTCCCACTAAAACAAATAAAAAACAAAAACAAGTACATTAAATATACCCACACACAATGGGCCTGGTTCTCGTCTGACACCAGCACAAGGCACCAGCTTCAACAGGACAACTCACACGGCTAAAGTTAGGCATGTGCTTAAATACCTGTCTGAATTGGGGCCCAAACCAGAAGTAACTTCTCTGATGTCAGTGGGGTTAACAGTAGTAAAACTCCAGGGCTATGTACACTCTACAGCTTAGGTCAGTATAAATTTATGTCATTCAGGGGTGTGAATAAGCCACCCCCTCCCCCGAGCAACCTAAATTGCACCAACCTAAGGGCCAGTGGGGACAACACTAGGTCAAGAGGAGAGCTTCTTCCACTAACATAGCTACCACTGCTCCCGGGGGCTGGGCTGCACTAAGCCACACTACAGCCGTGCAACTCCATCAGTGCAGCTGCACCGCTGTAAACTCTGTAGTGTAGTCATAGTCCAGGACAACCGAGAGGTGAAAGAGGCGGATGAGGTTCTGTTTCTGAAGACGAGGGAGGAGAAAGGAGAAATATCTCTGTCTTCAAACTCTATAGTTTTGTGAGTGGGTCAGATATCACAGTAATGAGCATAGTCCCTGTAGCTACAATGTAAACAAAAAGGCTAGAAAATGGGGGTCGGAGACCACTAAATACCATTTCCCTGCTTCTTATCTATCTACTGTCTCAGGGGAATATTAACCAATGAAGAATCAGATCCTTGCATGTTGGCTATCCTTTCTGACTGCAAAGTGAGCACACAACTGGGGGTAACATGGTACTAAAACTGAACAGTAATGTTTTCCTCCCACTTTTCACAGGTGTAATTGGCCACACAAGGTGTAAGGCAGTGAAGAGTCAGGCCCACTTTTTCTTTCTATACACTTGATTTAACAACATAGGAAGGAAGTTCAGTAACCAGATTTTAGCTGATGGGCTACATTGACAGTAACATGACCATCCAATCCTGGTTATTTTCAACCATACTCATTGTTCTTAAGAACTTAGCAAAAAGTTTGTTATAGTTTGTGAACGGTTCATTTTTACTGTTTGCTTTTTCAGTTGTGTGGCTTGTCACCTAAGTCACATGCTATTGGTCCTGCAAGGAGGAGGAGAATAATAAACAATTAAAAGATAACAAATGACAAATAATCAAAGGCACACTTCTGGTACAGCGTTTTGGAAGGACAATCTTTTGTGCTGAAATTCATGACAGTTTGAGGATGAATGAATTCTTTTGCAGTTACTAGGCAAGTAACTTAACACTTTCAATAACAAATAATATGAACCCATAAATCATAGCAAACGTAACTGGTTCACAAATACTTTTTCTTTCTAATAATAAAAGCAGAGCAACTATATTCTATCAAGTGGGACCCTTATATTAAAGTGATCATTTAGTTCTAGAAGGTATTTGAGATATTAGCTATTTTTAGTGGCATGAGATTTTTACAACCTTTGACTCAGAACCTCCCACTAAAAGCCTCCTTTCAAAAGAAAGGAATGCTTGAAGTTTGTCTATATTATTCAAACCAGCAATTAGTACCAGATGTTACTGCACTTTATATTTAGACACCAAATTTCAATATCTTAAACAGAAAGAACACTCATGAAGGACAGAAGAAATAATTTATAAATGCAATTACAGCATATTGTTTTGATTCCATCTCATTAATTTACCTGATTGCAAAGTAAAATTAAATGAGCTTTTATTTAAATTTAAAATTGTACCTGTGAGTAATTTAATGTCTCTTTGCTTGAACTATGTGTAAAAAGAAAAAGTAGTTTCAGCATATATTTAACGTTTCATTAATCAGCCTTGTACCGTAGATAAGACCGCCATAAAACAAGGAAACTTTACAACATACTTTTATATTTAATGGCACAAAAGATATTACACTTATTTCATAACTAAGAAATAACTATATTGCTATTGTTATTTAGAGGCTTGAAACCTCAGAGGTGTTTTTTTCTACAAGACAGATTAGTAATCAATTCTAACAACTTAATTTAGGGCATGCCTATGCTATAAACGTAAGTTATCTTTTGGGCCCAATCCTGAAAATCTTTATTTCTGTGAGTTGTCCTGCAGAAATTAATGGGACAAACCAAATGAGTAAGAATTGACAGAATTAGGCTGATTGGGCCTGCTTCTTCTCCCACACCAATATAATCCAGAAATAACTCCACTGATTTCAGTGTAAGTGAGAGCAGAATATGAGCCTTTCTTGTTGCTCAACCCATTAAATTAATTAGGAGATCCAGAACATTTTGAGGTTCTTCTACCCTAATCAGATTTGCCAATATGCTTTGGCCTTTACAAAATGTGAGTCATCATTACACATTTTGCTCAGAGCATTGTTCAGACAGTTCTCTCTGTGGTTATCTATTTTATTTATAGGCATTTCTTTGGCACTTATCACTGTAGTACCTTAGGACCTCACATGCATTAATGGATTTCTCCTACAACATCCCTGTGTGTGGAAGGAGGTCTTGCTGCTCTGCATTTTTGCCCCACGCTCTATGCGGGGATGATTTGCATCCTCATTCCACAACCCCAGTTGTACGGGGAGACTATGGCAAACCAGTAAAGTGCTTGAAACCACTATGGCTTATTGTTAAAGGCAGCCTAGTCAGCAAGCTGTAAATTGGCCATTCAGCAATCTCAGCTTGACCAAAGCAGGAGGGGAGGGGGTTTTGAGTGCCACAGAAAGGGTAGCTTGACCCCGTGTCCTTCCTGCTAAGAATTGTGTTGAAGGTGCTGATACATGCATTTTAAAAGAGTAGGATATGCCCCAGGAATGTCTATTGAGGTCTCAAGGCTGCAGACCCTGGAAAGACCCATACCTGGTTAATCAATAATCAGAAGGAACCTCTTGCTGGATCACTGAAATTGCTTACTTAACAAGGTTTCTTTAAGGGACATGTCATTCTATTACTAATGTATAAATAAAGGGAAAAAGCTTGAGATAGTTGGACTCATTTGGGGACTCTTTTGGACTCTCTTTGGACTCTCCCTCTGGATACATCTTGTTGTCCCCACCGGCAGATGGAAGATTTGGCCACAAGAAGCCTGCCGCTGTGTCACTCGGGAGCCACACTCAGCTTTGGTAATTATCAATAGTTGAGGGTGTTTTACTAATCTTGTTGCAGACATGTGTAAGTGCTTGAGACTAGTAAAGTTTAGCTTTAAGTGAAAGCACTCTTGTGCTGTCCTGTTTGTGCCAGCCATCTATTGGTCGGACAGCCGTGTCTCCCCTGATTTATTTCCTGACACCTCCTCGCGCAAAGTAAAAGTTACCGAGAGCTTTGGGTTGAAAGAACCCTGGGTAACACAGTGTACCCTGTCCTCCCCAGCGCCCCCGCCCCCATCTTCCCTTCTCCGACTCAATCCCAAAGACAATGCATTGCCTGATCTAGGCAAAGAGGAAGAACCAGGTGAGTCACTATTCTGCACCAAAGGGATAGATGAATACACAGTGGGTCCCTCCATGTGTGGCTCATAGGGGTACATTCAGGCCCCTAGTAAGCAAATCAATGGAAAATGTAAGTGCAGGTTTTGAATAAAATAACCTCTCATCTACTTAGTTAACTGTATATATGTATGGCATTCCCAACGGTGCACTATGATCTCAGAGATAAAGTGAGAAATTCCTATCTGGGTAATGAAGTAAATGGTTGATTTTGTTGTTCTCCAGTGTCCTTATATATATTTGAGTGCCCTTCAGGCAGAGCCTGAACAGTGTGGATCCCTTATCTGATTAAAGGGCCCGAATCTCACTGGTGTGATTGGGAACCCATTGCTGTAAGATCAGAACC
Organism: Mauremys reevesii; assembly: GCF_016161935.1. Lineage (NCBI taxonomy): Eukaryota > Metazoa > Chordata > Testudines > Geoemydidae > Mauremys > Mauremys reevesii. The sequence continues at coordinate 58,012,951 of NC_052633.1, read as the reverse complement.
AAAGACTGTCATTACCCTTTCTATCAAGACAACCAAAAATTGTTTCAAGTCATTGGCAGCTGAGAGTAAAAATTCTGGGTTCCAGATTATGACAATTTGTTTCTCTGCGAGCTGAAGTGCTCTGATAAGTATCTGTTTGTATTTGTCTGTTGTACGGCAATTTCTTCATCAATGTGCAGCAAACAAAATTTAGGAACCAAAACCTTGCTTGTTTGTTCTTTTTTTTTTTTTTTTTTAATAGGATGGAGAATTTCAATAATCTCTCTCACTGCAGTATACATTTATAATCAGTCTCTCCTTCTGAATTATTTCTAACTCTCTTCTCAGCTGGGTTTAGAGTTATTTCTGTTTCTGCCTTTCATTTTATGTTCTCTCACCATCAGGACAAAGAAAATCTGCTTGGATTACTTATAGGATTGTTTCCTCCTTAACATTAATCCATGATCTCTTGTTTTAAATTAGTTCATGACATGGAAACTGTATGTTGGCACCAATCCATTTTCATTTGTTCAGGATTGTATATACCTATATAAGAATCACCCTTTAATCTCCTGTTCCTTAGCTATAAAGGACAAATATGACCAATCTTTCTTCATAAATCATATCCTTGTTACTAAATCATTTTGGATTGCCCTCTGCTGCACCTTTTCAATGTCTTTCTATAGAAAGGTGGCTAAAACTGAGCATAGTATGTTTTAATGAGGCCAGTAGCATGCCAGAATAATTTCTGCAGGTTTGACACTTAGAAATATATTTCAGAAACTTGTTTGCTCTTCTTTCATTATTATTGGTGTTACCAGAAAATAGTGCTAATGGTTTACTTTATTATCTACAGTCCCTTCCTGGTCTCTCTCTCATATGAATGTGTTGTGCTTCTATATTCACTGTAATCTTTATATTTATTATTTGGTAATCGGCTACATTATTTCACATTATGCTGTACTGAATTTTATGAATCACTTATCCATCCAAGGGCCAATGTGTTTGTACTATAAATATTACTTCTGTAGCCATTTTTACTCTTTCCAGGTAATAACACTATCATCAGTGCTTAAATCTTTTCCAGACCGGTCTCCTATCCAAATTATAATCTCTGCCTGTCTGTCCGTCCAACATCTCCTCATGGATGTCGAGCTGTCAGCTCAAGCTAAACATGGCAAACACAGAGGTCCTAATCTTCCCCCCAAAATCTTCCCTGCCATCTCCTTCATCAATCACCATGGACAACACATCATCCCACCTGTCACTCAGGTCTGTAACCCATATGTCATCTTTGACTTGTACCTCTCTCTAGGTCCTCACACCCAGGCTATGTCTAAGGGCACATCTACACTAGAGCACTAAGTCAACCTATGTTAGGTCAGCTTACAGCCACCTCAGTAATTACTGCAGTGGCTGATGTCCACACTCCTCTCCTATCGGTGGTGAGCGTCCTCACTAAGAGCGCTTCCACTGACTGAAGAGGGGCAGTGGGGGGTGCAAGGGCTGAGAGCTCCCAGCTGGGAGCTTCCAATCGGCCCTTGGAGGTCCCCGTAAACATCTGCAAAAACACCTCATTCTTCTCCTGCAAAGCCCTTCTTAAAACTTTTTCCATGAAGCTGTCATAGGAAGACTCCTGTGCCTGTATGGAGCCCCATGAGAATCATAGGTGCGGTGAAGAAAGGATTAAATTAGGAGAGGGCAGTGGCCTTCCAGACCAGTTTAGGGAAAGTGATCTAGGTGAAGGTCTTCTATGTGAGGCTGAGGGTGCAAAAAGAGTGGTGGGAGAAATGGAACTATTAGCACTAGCATGATGGACAGAGAAGGGGGCCAGGTTGGTAAAAGACAAGAGTGGATAAGCTGTGTGGAGCACAGGTGTGATTGAACTAGAAGGATGAATGTTAGATTTAGTGAAGGGATCTGAGGGGAATGGAAGGTGACCTGGTTAAATTAATGGGCAAAGCAGATAATCTTAGCAGCTTCTTTTTGAAGGGAACAGAAGGGTCATTGTGAGAGCCAGGAAGACCAAATAGGAGGAGGTTACCAAAGGTAGGAAACAATGAAGGCCAGGCCATGAGTTATAACTGTGTGGGTTGAAATGTTATGGAAGAAAAAGTGACAAGATTTGGACATAGCCAGGTTGTCTGAGTCATTTCTTCTATGCCTAGAATTTTCAAATTCCTGTTGAACAGTGCTGTTGTTTTCACAGCAGAATAAGCAGTGTGTCTATAAAGGCCAACTCATTTTACAAAGAGAAACACTACCTTTAATTCTGAATCATCCCATTCTTCTTAGTGATGATCCTGTGAGGTGCTAAGCACCAAGTTTGAGGCACTGAGCATGTTCCACTCCCACTGAATGAGATCTGGGATTACTGAGCAGCCCGTAGAAAGTATTCAGTGCCCTACAGAATTGGGTCTTTATTTCCTTCATTTTAGCCTGGAGCTAGGAAAAAAGTGCCAGATTGCTTTTTGTTTATGTAACTCTAGCAATTCAATTACTTTCCCTCAAATAACTTTAAGCACTTCAGATGGCATCTTTACATTTTTCATTTTGATGCACCCACATTTTATAAGAGCAATGAAATGACAAATGGAAGGACACTACCTTTTTAATGAGGTGTTTATCACTGTGTTTATCCCTTTAAAACCTATTAGCTTTGCTACAGCTTATAAACCTATACTGAAAGTTGAAAGGAAGGCTTAGAATGAATGTATTTCAAAACTAGTATGGGAAGTACAGCTGGCTGGTGTTTAAAAGAGAAGATATATAGAGAGACTTATGTATACTATACATATGTATTAGTTAAAGATGACATTTTAAACGGAATAAATTTGATGACTGTTTTTAAAGGACTCAAATCAAAACCAACAATTTAAAATAGCAACAGTTGGAGAACCGGAAACTGCTCATCAATTGGAGTAAATTGACTTCAATGGCACTATGTTGATTTACACCTGCTGAGGATCTGGTCCTCAGATTATTGTAATACTTGTTAGACTGCACAGACTAGGTCCGTCATGGTTTAAAGACCCTTAAACCGGCTGCTCTTGGATTCGCTCGGTTTTCTTAAGGAATATGTCAAAGATCAGTTTAGTACTACTTGACCCCACAATACAGTAGCAGCATACAGTGTTTCTGAGAATAATGAAGATCTGGACAAGGCCGGTTGGCAGATGCTTTAATGCCATTCCTGTAAATACTTCTATAGGCAAAAGATCCAACAGTGATTTAACAAAACTAAAAGATAATCCAGATCCTCAACTACTATAAATCAGCACAGTTCTGCGGAAGTTAATGAAGCTACACTGGTTTACACCAGCTGAGGATCTGGTCTCTCATATTAAAATGTAGGAACTACTTTACAGGAATCAAGTCCAGTCACTTATTTCAATCCATTTCTCATGACAATATTTTAGCAGAGCTATTGCAGAGGACCCTTATGATTCCTTTTGCCTTTGTGGGATTCATTGCAGGATGATGACATCGAAGAGCCTGCGCCCTCTAGGCCTGTAGAAGTCAACGGCAAAACTTCCATTAACTTCAAAAATAGAAGGATCAGCCCCAGACTTTGTTGCAGAGCATTGTGCTCTCCTTTTACCTCCTCTTGTTTTCCTCTTCAGCCTTCCCCCCTTTTTCCCTTTGTAATTAAATCAGCAGCACATTTTTACACTGTAAATATTTTGGGCCAGGACTGTCATTGTCTATAAGCTTGTACAGCGCCAAGCACAAGTGGGCTCCATAACCCAGATGAGTGATCTCTGGTAAGCTTTTAGCATGCGTATAGGAACCTTTATGTTTTTAATGTTTTCTCTCTAATGATTAAGAATGAATGTGCTTGCTTATCAAGGTAACTTGTAACTTCTGGCAATAACATTGTTCATAGCCTTGGAAGAGAAAGCAAAGTGCAGACACTGGCCTGTTTGGCTTGCTGCGGGTATCACAAGGACACAGGGAAGTGTGCAGCCTCAAAAAATCCTGGTCAGGCCGAACAGGTCTCTGCCCAAGAGAGGTGATGGTTGAGGAGCCGGGAGTCGAGGATGGGTGCCCTTGGTGGACCAGGTGCAGTTGCCCTGAACTATGACATCAATAATAATTAATAATAAAAATAATAATAGAGGCTTTTATTGTGCCTTAAGTCATAGATGCAGTAGGGAGTGACCCTGATGACAGCAACTACTTGGTCTGAGGCCTGAGGCAGGCCCAAGGCTTCTAGGAGTGCTAGAGAACACACATCCCAAGGACCATTGCTACATCTTTAATAAGAGGCAGCATGCCCTCCTCCCATGCTGGCTTCTGTCTGCCAGCCAGTATGGCAGGCTAGTGAGGTCATCCTCTCCGGGGAATCTAGTGCCCCTGGCTCTAGATCCCTTTAGTCCTTGCATAGCCAGAGCATATGGACAGGACAAGCTATGCACAAAGAGCAATGGGGTCCATGGTGAACTCTTTTCCCTCCCACACCTTAGTGCACACTTGTGGAACCAGACACAATCTGGCCTTATCCAGAGGCAGAACATTCTTAAACTGATGATTATTACTATGGTTTGACAGGCAATGAACTTCGAGGCTGTCTCATTTCACAGAATCATAGAATATCAGGGTTGGAAGGGACCTCAGGAGGTATCTAGTCCAACCCCCTGCTCAATGCAGGACCAATTCCCAACTAAATCATCCCAGCCAGGGCTTTGTCAAGCCTGACCTTAAAAACCTCTAAGGAAGGAGATTCCACCGCCTCCCTAGGTCAGTGGTCTCCAAAGTGGGATGTGCAAGAGGATCCTTCGGGGGGCCTACAGAAGGAGGAGCCCTTTTTTTTTTTGCGCTTCGGCAGTTCAGGAGGGGGTCTGAGCGGCTTTTTTTTTTTTTAATTTGGCAAAAATGGTAGAGCCGGCGCAGCAGTGGGTGAATGCTCAAAAAATTTTTACTGATAGAGGAATGCAATCAAAAAAGTTTGGAGACCACTGCCCTAGGTAACCCATTCCAGTGCTTCACCACCCTCCTAGTGAAAAAGTTTTTCCTAATATCCAATCTAAACCTCCCCCATTGAGACCATTACTCCTTGTTCTGTCATCTGCTACCACTGAGAACACTCTAGATCCATGCTCTTTGGAACCCCCTTTCAGGTAGTTGAAAGCAGCTATCAAATCCCCCCTCATTCTTCTCTTCTGCAGACTAAATAATCCCAGTTCCCCCAGCCTCGCCTCATAAGTCATGTGCTCCAGCCCCCTAATCATTTTTGTTGCCCTCCGCTGGACTCTTTCCAATTTTTCCACATTCTTCTTGTAGTGTGGGGCCCAAAACTGGACACAGTACTCCAGATGAGGCCTCACCAATGTCGAATAGAGGGAATGATCACGTCCCTCGATCTGCTGGCAATGGCCCTACTTTACAGCCCAAAATGCTGTTAGCCTTCTTGGCAACAAGGGCACACTGTCGACTCATATCCAGCTTCTCATCCACTGTAACCCGTAGGTCCTTTTCTGCAGAACTGCTGCCTAGCCATTTGGTCCCTAGTCTGTAGCAGTGCATGGGATTCTTCCTTCCTAAGTGCAGGACTCTGCACTTGTCCTTGTTGAACCTCATCAGGTTTCTTTTGGACCAATCCTCTAATTTGTCTAGGTCTCTCTGTATCCTATCCCTACCCTTTAGCGTATCTACCACTCCTCCCAATTTAGTGTAATTTGCAAACTTGCTGAGGGTGCAGTCCACGCCATCTTCCAGATCATTAATGAAGATATTGAACAAAACCGGCCTCAGGATCGACTCTTGGGGCACTCCGCTTGATACCGGCTGCCAACTAGACATGGAGCTATTAATCACTACCCATTGAGCCTGATGATCTAGCCAGCTTTCTATCCACCTTATAGTCCATTCATCCAGTCCATACTTCTTTAACTTGCTGGCAAGAATACTGTGGGAGTCCGTATCAAAAGCTTTGCTAAAGTCCAGGAATAACATTTCCATTGCTTTCCCCATCATCCACAGACCCAGTTATCTCCTCATAGAAGGCAATTAAGATATTCAGGCATGACTTGCCCTTGGTGAATCCATGCTGACTGTTCCTGATCACTTTCCTCTCCTCTAAGTGCTTCAGAATTGATGCAGTGGTGTTAGGACCCACACCTCCTGCAGGTTTCTACTGCTACCAGGCATCCCAATGTGCACATTTGGTACAGGTAGGACATAATCTATCATCTAAAGAAAAAGGTACACAGCTTGATGCACGCACACACACACCCCTATGCAAAGAGAAGAATGGCTATCTGTCTATGTGCTTAAACTTAGTATTTCATAAGTCCTGTTTAACAATATGAATTAAAAGCATACTCCCCTCCCCAATGTGCATCTGGGTTAGTGTGGGTATCAGAGCCCAGCCTGAATATCTGTGGTCCCATGCATCCTCGAGGGAGGAATCTACTTCTGCACCCCTGGTTATGGACTAGTAGCAGAGCTACTCTGTAGCCTGTCCTGTAGCCTGTGGGATGCTGTAGGCTGCATCTCTGACACTTTGCCAGCTCCTTCCCTCCCTCCAAATAAAGAAGAGCTGGCAAATCCACATAGATATGGATCCACTGGTCCTGCCCCAACCCAGGGGCTTCCATCTCCTCCCCCACAGCATACAAAATGATTCCCTGCAGAGCTTTACAGAGGTGCAGAGAGCGTGTATCTTACTGCTACTTCACCCCAAGGCTGTGGAAATGCAACAGTTCTGTTGCTGATAGGGGCCTCCCCTGGCACTAAAAACAGGAGCAGCATTATTCTTACAGTTGAAAGAGCATTTGATTGGATAAACTGGCCCTATCAATAGGCAGCATCTGAAACATTTCCTTAGTGTACATACTCAAATCTTACCTAAGAACCAGCAGATTAAACTGTGAGCCCCTTACTAAAATAGGGGTAATGAGTCACGAGAAAACATTATTTCAGATTATTGTTGTGTCTTTCTGCATATATTTTCAAGTATCTGGTACCAGATTTTAGCTGTTGATTAGAAAATCTGAGCGTGGGGAGCCTAAAAACTCTCACTTATTCTCCACTTCTTACAGATACTGTACCTTTAACAGGTGTTATTAAAGAATCTGGCATACGCTTTAGTATATTTTCTGGTTTCGTGATTAGCTGATACAAAACTGAAGTGTAATCTGTACAAATGTAATCAAGTGGGGATTCATTTTTTGATTAGCCATTGAAATGATCTGAAGCATAATCAGATACGTGGCTAGTTTCTCAGCCTCTAGTATGAAATCTTTATTTCCAGAGCTGGCCCTAGTCTGTTCACAGATAGGAAGTCTGATTTAAGTACATGTGAGGGACTCTCTGACTCATCTTTAAGAGTCAAAACAGACAGAATAAAAAGGAATGTTTTGGTGTGAAACTTCTACTTTATGTAATACTCCTGCACACGCAAAGAGATGGCTATCAAATCCAAAATGACTTTGAAAACTATGTGACAAAATTAGATATGGAATTTATAGCATGTGAGAGAGATTTTATTAGGTCAAATGTCCTATGCAGGTTTAGCTGCAAAATCAGGGTCTGCAATACTGCGTGGATAAAGGCAGTCTCCTTCTAAGCGATTTTGATTGGGGCCAGAACTATCTAATATCAAGATTACCCCTGTCTACTCCAACTGATATGCCAACTCTTAGAGGCAAATCATCTGACCCACATTCAGTCCTCGTTGCTGGGCCAGGTAGATGTGCAGGGTGTTGGAGGGAGCGGTAGAAGGGAAGAGGAAGAGGACTACACCCTCCAGGCCAGAGAGAAGCTATTCTAGCCCACTGGGTGCAGTAAACTCTGCAGCCCCAGCAGGGGTGAAAGGACAGGAAGCCCCACACAACAAAGGATACTTGACACTGACCTTCCCTTGCCCTGCCACTCAGAATGCTGTCTAGAGTGGCTCGGCTGTCAAGGGAGCCTGCATGGCTTCAGAGGCAAGAGCCAGATTTGCATATATGAGTGTTTTAGCTAATCTCTGTGCAAATGTTTCCTAGGATGGTATCTCAGTGACCTCTCTTGGGCTGCCTCTCCACTACCTGTCTTCATACTCAAAACCCACCACTGGTGCTGCTCCACCAGTAGTAACATTGCTGGAAGCTGTAGTGCAGACAGGGCGCCCATGGTTTTATTTAACCCTCCTGAGAGATACTTGAGCAAACAATAGGTTATAACTGCAAAACACAATCTGATTTCTTTTAATTCGGAGGCATTTCTCTATTTGGCTATATCTAGAGAAAAAATAATATTTATTGCACTACTGAAATTATTGTATGTAGTAAGGTAGTTTCTAAAGGCCCCATTGTGTGAATTACTGTACACATGTAAGAACTAGAGCTGGGTTTAAAAAAATCCATCGAAAAATGCAGTTTTGTCAAAATCAAAATGTTTCACAGAAACATGTAGATTGTGATTAAACTTTTTGATAGGAAAAACTCAATGTTTCATTTTGACAATGTCAAAACCTTTCATTTAGATTTAACCGTCATATTAAAATAAATAATTTAGGTTTATATAGTTAGTGTATATTTATATTTTAATATAATATAAAAGTCCAAACAAAATGTGTTCACATTATCAAAATGAAATACAGTCCCAGATCAAATTTTTCAGAATGTTTGTTTTGTGCAAAATTTCATTCTGATTCGGAACAAAAAAAAAAAAAACTTTAAAAAGTCTTTTAAAATGTTGGAGTTTCCCCATGAAACAGAATTTCTAGTTCCCAGCCAGCTCTAGTAACAGCAGAAATAGTCCCTGATTCAAAGCCTTTTTGATCTTTACTCAGGACAAAAGACACCAAGTGGATACAAACAGGGAGAAGGGAAGGTTTAATATGTCACTGCCCACCAACACAGCATAACTGACTAGCCATTGTCAAGTGTCCATATATGAATTAATAGATAATTAAATGTCTAGTTAATGTCTTTTATCCAGCTATTACTTTTCTTTTCCACAATATTTCGCATATTCGCCTATCCTTAAACAAACATTGAAAGTGTATAATGAGCTCCATTTCAACATATGTTTGTAAGTTAAATCTCCTTTCCACAATAATTTACAGCAAGCAAGGTTTGTGTATCTGATTAAAACCACTGAGACTGAAAATTTACTACACAGACATATGAAATGACTGCATTTTTAGCATTGCTGCAGGATCTGAGTAGGATTTTTTTTAATACAAAGTATCTTAAGTAGTTCAGAGTTAATCCTGTTTGCTGCAGTATATTATCCTTAAAATTCTTCAAAATCACTGGCTAAAATTACCATATCGTTCTGATACATAAAACAATTTCACGTTGCAGTTCTTCTAAAACAGCCTCCATCAATCAAGGATAGTAGCTGAGGCATTTTATAAGCCACACATTATCACCTTAAATTAAAACATTGCTGACTGGTGACCAAAACAATTCTTGCTTTTCTGATTTCTGACACATCTTCTCATCAATAGCTGCTGTTTAAATCTCAAGTAAAGACAAAATGCTATTACAGTATTGCAAATATGTCCTGAACTTAGAAGGGAAAAAAATCCACTTGGAGTTTCAGGTTCAGATTTGTAAAACTGAAAATACGCTTGTATACTTCTAAACACGATTCTATTTTTTTTAAGTCTGGATGTATGAATACAAATTATTTAGAAAAACAAAAATATAAACTAAATGTAAATAAACTTAACCCCTGAAATCAAGTGTTAAGATTAATCAACAATTACCTACTGATACAATTCCCCTATGCCCCGAAAGCCAATTGAATGGAAAAGGGAAGCAAATTCAGCTTTCAACATCCAGCCTCCAACCCCAGAAATTCAAATCTAGTCACTGAACGCAAGAATGTACCACCTGATTTCAGCTGTCACTCAGGGTGTAGAGAGATAGGCAGTTTCTCAGCCTCCAGTGATGGAAAAAGCTTGGGCACAATAAGTGCTGAGTATTGTACTAACTGTCAAATACATTGTCATTGTAATTTCAGAGGATGGGGCAATACATCTAATACAGCTGGACCAGGGAAGAGGGACTGGGGAAAACTGCTTGGAGAGCCATATTCAGTTCTAGCATAAGCAAGAGCAACTCCACTGACTTCACCAGGAGGACTGAAATTTGTGCTAAGGGCTTTGCTTCAAATGAAGCTTTAAAAATGGGACAAATTCATCCTGGTGTAAGTCTGCTGATTTAGATGGAGTTTCCACAGGGATGAATCTGGCACTTGATTTTAGTTAAATATGATTCCAACTAAGCAACTCTCTAATAAGATTTTTTACCAGCCAGGATGGATAGGGCCAAGCCATGCCGGAACCATGACCGAAACCTCTGGCAGTGTGGCAAGGAGGGGTGCGGAATGATTAGTTTTTCTCCCCAAAGCTAATTATATAAAAAACTAAATTAGTACTTAATCCTGCCAGTAGAAATTGACCAAACAATTTTAGAAGCTGATTTAGCTGGAAGCATGCTTAAGCCACTTTACATGAAGCATATTGAAAAAGGAGAGTGCAGACTGTCTCACCAGTATTGAGCAACAACCTCAAGGACACGGCTGATGGGAAGGCATGACACTCACTCTGATATCACACTCTCTCACATGGTATGGTACCTCTAATCTCTCGCTACCCCTGCAAAACATAATATGGAGTTCTAGATGAACTATGAAATTGCAGGGCTTAAGGACCCAATCCAATGCTCACTGAAGTCAATGGGAGTCATGAGCTATATTGCTCATACTATTTTTGGCATCATGAACATGATTCTGCAACTGTCCTAAACATTCTCCAGTCATTTACTTTCAGAGGGGTCGAGGTCACTTGGCTACTCTCAGGATCACGGCACAAGAGCATTTGGGAGATCTTTAGGAAATGAAAGACCATATTCTCTCCCACAAAATGTATTAAAGCTCATCTACATTTATGGGGAAAGTGCAAGCTACATAAAGATATTTAATGCATAGATACTAACAAACAGAAGCAGAAGAAAGGAAAGGAAGGAAAGAAAAATCTGGCAGTAAAGATAAAAAAGAAAAATTGAATCAATGACAGTTGAAAAGAAAAAAAAACAATAAAATAGAACTCCCACTCCACTTTGCTTTGCAGTCCAATAGCTTGGAACCAGAATGGCTCATGAGACACCCTATAATACAAACAAAGGAACCCTCGGGGCACCACATACATTTATAATCTCAGAAATAAAACAGAGAAAACTGAAAAATATAAATTGGAAGAAATTCTAACAGGAAAATGTTTCCTATCAAGTATTATTTCCTTCTAAAATGTAATCCGGGATAGATATGTATTTGGAAAAAGATCTTGGGATTTCCTCAACAGAACAGCCTTCATCATCACTGCATTCAACCTGACATTGTAAGCTGCAACCAATTCTCACAGGATTCAGTAAAAGTGGACACTAATTGGAAAGGTCAGTGAACAGTGGAGGACTATGAGTAAGATTGATTTCAATATACAAAATAATCCTTAAAGGACTCATTGGAAACAATGGTGCCACGTAAGCCTTTCAAAAAGCTCACTATATGACAAGGCATCTCTAGGGTATTCATGTACAATGCTAAGCAGCCAATACTAGGTTGAGCTTTAAAACAAAGTGAAATACAGCAGAACCATTCTAAAGCCTCCTCATGGCTTCCTGGTAATAATCAGAAGTAAGAGGGCAGTGGAAAAGCTTAAGGGGCCAAATCTTATAGTCATTACTGCTGAAGTTGGTCCAAAATTAATAAAACTATTTTCACTTAGTTTTATTAATTTAACCCATTTTCAGCAATGTACATGATCCCCAATGGAACAGTATGAGAATGCTCCAGAAGTGCCAGAGAACCTAGGGGACGCATGTATAGTTTGCATATTTTACTAGCACTTGACAATGGGTGGTTGCATCCACCTGTTGTCTCATTTCAAACTTAGATTGTATAAGCTCCTTGGGGCAGTGTTATGTGTTTGTATGGTGCTGGGCCCATGGGGCCCTGATGTGGGCCCCTAAGCTTTTCTATTCATACAGTAACACTCACTTATGTGAATAATTGCTGAATGAATAAAACGTCTATGAACAAAACCTTTAAATATGCCTATCAGGAATATCTGCAACCTTTAGGATGATGCCCAACCACAAGGAGGGGAAATATACACATGGAAAAGTATATCCAATTTGAAACTGAGCTTGTCTTTTTGTTCATTTTTTAAGAGGATTTTTGGTTATTTTAGTTCTTTAACTGCCTCTCTCTCAAGGAAATCCCCTTTAAACTCCAGGGCAGAGTAATGTTTGCAGGGGTTAGGAAAGATGGAAAAATTCTAATATGGGCATGTCAATTGCCACATTTTCTGAATGGTACAACTCATATCCAACTCTTCCGGTATCATATATGTCCTACATGCAGTTCTTTGGAATTTAGCTTTTTAAAAGTAATGTCCACTAGAAAATATTTTGAGTCATATGCCAGGATTTTCCATGCAACTCTTGTATCAATGGAACATTCATTGCTCTTTTAAAAAGTATCCCAGTGCACAAGAATTTACACTTGGAACCAAGGATCTAGAACCTACTTGCAAAAAGGATTTTTTTCTACGAAGTTGCATACATTAATGGCAAACAATGAAACCAATTATGACCAAATTTCCTATCTAATTAATGTCACTCATGATTTTTCATTTTCTTCCGATTAATGATTTCAGAGCTATTGCCGCTTCAGTTGCATTTAAATTGAAATTCAGGTGTATCTTTTGTACGTTATGTAAATTCACTGTGCTCAGTTACAGATTTGTTTATCTGAGAACTTTTGAACAATTCTGTTGCAATCCCAAATAAGCTATTAAATTGCAAATTCTAACGAGTAGAAAAATAATTTCCCTTAAGCTGAATGCTGAAATTAGCAATTACTACATATCTACATAGAAACCAGGAGGGGAGGTGGTGGATATGTCCCAGTTTTTTCCTTGGATGTGGAAACATGGATAAATTTGAGGCTACCCAGAAAACTGATATTTATTTTAGAAAGTTGAATAATAGTGAGAAAGAGACTCACTGATGGACAGAACTGGTGACTTTTTTTTTTTTTAAATTACGTTTATAAATAAGTCCAGACTTTTCAAACCCGAATTTGTATTATTATAATCCTAAATTCATAGTTAGGAACTGAAATAGAAATAGGCTGATTTGCAAAGGTGCTGATAATCTGCATAGCCCATAAGAGTTGGCATTTCTCAGCATTACTAAAAATCAGGCCACTTCTATGAGGAATCCAGGTTTGCAAAATTTGGATCACGGCCTACAATGCTCACATATTTGATTCAACTTTGCTGTCCTTCTTATACAACCCTATAACCTCCTTTAAACTTTCCGTCTATAGTTTCCTAGGTTGAAATCTCCTTGAGCAGGAAATATCTAGTTTTGTATCTTCTACAATGAAAAGTACACTTTTGGTGTTTCAGAAATAAACTCTATTATTAATTATTATTGATATATGATGCCATGGTAATTACCATTCCTAATTCTTAGCCTACCCTCATACTTTCAGGTTGATAATTTTTAGTGTGTTATCTTCCAATAAAATTTTTAAGGAGCTTATCCTTGAGAGTGTTGAACAACTTTGGGGACAAGCCACAAACCTGATACATTTCCAACCTCACTTTAAACCAGTCTACCATTTCAGCATCAATTCTCAAACAACTCATCATTCTTTTGTATATCTATCCAATCCTTCTAGTGAGTCCACAGAGTTCCATCAATTCCCAGACACAATCTTTCCATACTGAGTAATACAGTTGTTTAAATTCCAAAAAACATATCCACCTATCATTTCCATAGTCCCAGGCCTATTTGTTTATTCATCTCAGCAAAGCACATGCATTCTCTCCTGCAGACAGACACACTTTCCTGCAGCTCCTAAGAGCTGTAAGAGTACTCAAGAGGCACAATGAGGAGATTAATGCCTTTTGAATTCCTGTATAGATTCCTGTTCCCTTTTTAATGCAGCAAAAGACAGTTGCTATCACATTTTTTCATTATTTTATGTCTATAAGTAATTTAGACATTTCACACGCATACAGCTCCATGTGCTATTTCAGCTCATCCTCTGCCTGACCACTTATTCTGCTTTCTGCAATTCATATCCTTTTCTGAGGTTCTCACTGGTCCAAGTCTTTGCTTTCCTTTTCTAACGGAAGTCTTACTTAGATTGGCAATACACTTCAATAATAATTTTTAAGTGATATCATCTCGTACAGCGCCTTCTTTAACCTGAAACGAAAGCTTAACTTTTTCTTCTTTTTGCATTTGCCCTGCAACTCACCAGATCCGAGACAAGGAATTTTCAACACTCACAAGCCCAAACATTTTCTAGCTACTAGAACCCAGTATGTCTTGGCACGGGTTTTTTTTATGATGTCACTCACAGAAGTATTGTTTCTGATTTAATGTCCAGGAATTACAAAGTGATCCAAAGCCCACTGAAGTCAATAGGGTTATTTCCATTTACTTTAATGGAATTCCATCAAGTCCTAAAGCATCTAAAATCAAGAGAAACAAGTTCAGAGGCATTGTAGGAGGTTTAAATAAAATAATTGACCTAGCTCTTAAAACTCAGGAATGCTTGGGCAAGGAAATACTCAGCATTTGTACCTGTCTGACTCACCCCTAATTGTAACTTCCAGTCTAGGTTTCGAAGTTGGAACAGCTAGAACGATATTATGAAGTGTTTTCACTGTGCAGGATTCACTGTCACTAAGTAGTTCATTGAAATATTCATTTTCTTTATCTCCCTCAATGACTAGTTTATTGTCTTCCTTGCAGCTCTTTTATTCGCTCATTCAGCCTCCCATAATCCTTCTGGGCAGCCAGTATTTCCTTGTCCAAGCATTCCTGAAATCGTGGATGCTCAGCATTTCTTCTTTTTATATTCTTTTTATTTTTGTGATAGTTTATTCTTGTTTCTAGCTTTTTCTACAATCTTGACTTTGTTCCCACTTAAATCAATGGCAAAATTCTCAATGATTTTGGTGGGAACAGGAATAAAACCATCATTCATAAATATAGTCACCTACTTTTTGCAGTGATCACAATAAAATGAGTTATGTGTATTAACACAGTGACGAGTGACAGTTCCAGTATGATATATTTAATAAAGAATGAAAGCAAGCATTACATACATGGTCATCCCAACAAATCGCTCTGGTTGGGCTCAAGCATACAACTGGAGGCTTCCCTTCAACTTTTCTTGCAGTGAAAGGACCACACTTACTCTCTTCATTACAGCTTCATGGTAGAAAATCTTGACATGCCTTAATCCTTCACCAGACCAGCTAGCTAGCCGAACAAATAAAATAGTACTACAGTTAGCCCACCTTGTTCTATTAGGTCCTTCCAGTCAGAGCTCATAATCATGACTAATGCTTTGCATTTCCATAGTGCCTTTTGTAGTGGATCTCAAAAGTACTTTATGAAGTCTAATGAGAAGCTTCTCAACACTCCATGAGGTAGGTAGTATTGTCACCCATTTTACTGCCCCAGGGCACACAAAAAGGGATTGAGCCTTCCATACGTACTTAAAAGATTATATGTTTTAAGACTAAACATTGGTGATGTGTAGGGGGAACTGTTATGTCCACATATCAAGGTACAAAGAAGCCGATGTAACCTCACAGCAATAAAATCATATAAACAGTGAGATAATTATAAAAATATGGGCCTGAATCTGCCACTCATATTCCCATGAACAAGCCTTATTCGTGCAGGTAGTCACATTGAAGTCTGTGGAACTATTATTCATGTGAGTAAGGATTTTCTGTGTAAGTAAGGGAAGCACATGCCACTGATAGGTCAGATGTTAGTAAATTCAGAAATAACATAGTATTTTCTAGTCTTTCAACTGCCAAATAATAACTAGCAATTATTGTTTATCCATTCACAGATATAGAAGGTGGATGTTAAAGAAAGGTTACAACCCAATCTTTTAAACTCCACTGAGGGGACTAAGAAAAGTTTCAGCAGGTGGCATTTTCTGGTCCTATTCTTCATCAATGTTTGGATCCTCACCAGAGGAGTCAGTCCTTATGTTATCCAGCAGCTTTAAAAGACCTATCCCATTTTTGCTTTTGTAACAATTCCATTATGACCCAAGCATTTAATACAATCGTAAAGTCCATTCCCTCCCAGATGATAAAGCTGTCCCTAAGGAAAACCAGGTCATCTATGGACATTCTCAGTTGGAAATATTGCTCTAATATAAAAATCCACTATCTATTAGGTGACCTAAATGAGCTTCCTGACTCTAAGAAACTCAGAAAATGCTCAAGCTATTAGACACCTAGGGTCTGGTTATGTGGTTAGATGGCATAATGCTCAAGGGGAGGCAACATTACTCTTTGAAGTGAACAGGAAGATCTGTCATCATTATTGTTGCCCTTTATAACCATACTTGAACAAGTGATCATACGACGCCATAAATCTCTCTAATTTGTTTGCATGGAACAGACATTCAAACACAAGAGATATATATTTTTTCATATTTTTCTATAGATGTTTCACAAGTATATTTGACATGCTGAACAATAAGTCCCTCAAGAAAATACCTATTGTGTTTAATTTACAAACAAAAGTTCCTTATTTATATGATTTATTTTCATTGCTACAATTCTTTTTTGTGCAGATGTTGCTGCAGGATCCCCTTTACCCTATCCAAATTCCCTTCCCAAAAAGTGAGTGTGTGCTCACACATGCATGCAATGAAATCTCCACCTTTGATGTAAGGAAAATCTATTAACTGGCAGTAGTAATAAAGTTGATATTTCCTTTTCAGTACTCAAGCTAAAAGAGGTCAAGAGAGAGAACAATTAGAAACTGATAATCCACTTGATACAATAACATTCCCTCCCTTAGAGCATAAGGTTACATACTGTCTCCCCCTTTGGTGTTGCTTTTGATGTTAAGACATGAACAAACCGCCAAACTCAAGCTACCTTCAGCTGAAACCACTTGAGTCAGTCAAATCCATAATAAAGCCACTGAATAAGCAAAAACAATAATAACAGTAATTAGTAATAATGATGATTTCTATTTTCGTACCATCCAAAGGCCCCGTCAGGACTGAGGACCCATTATGCTGAGCACTGTACACATGGAGATATAGGAGAAATCCCTAGTTGTATGTGTTTCCACCTGAAACATTAACAGCTCATAGTCCTAAGAACCTTTTCCCAGGTTTACTCCAAATGTAGCCCCTGGTTGAGGAACAACAAAGAAGCCGGCCTGAGTTTCAGGAATTTAGCAAAACATGAAATAAGGTAAGATTTGCCTGGTTTGGGATTTCTTTCTGAAAATTTCCCGTAGCGCAACAACAACACAGGAGAGACTTTCTTAAAATAGATATGCCCTCACCTTTCCTTATTTTGTAGTTCATACCAGCAGTAATTGGTATTTTTAGGCTAAATTGCTACATTTCCAAATACTGAACAATAGATTTCCTCTGACTATCCAAAATGACTGAATGCCATGTCATTTTTAATAAATGTGTGTTAAGATGCTTAGAGCTAGTATAATGTCTACAATTAAAGTGTAACCCTACACAAAGTATAGATTTTTGGAATTCTGACAACTATACTTTGATATTTATGCAAATAAGCTCTTTAGTGTACTGCATCTGTTGCCTCAGTCACACAAAGTGTTAGCTTGTTGCAGAAAAACATACGTAATTACATTAGGTTGGCTGCCAAGAAATAATACTCCTAAAAGTAAAACCTATTGATCAGACAACTGGTACATCACTCTGCATGTCATATCACAGCTGCTGCTAGAGGCTCTGGGATCATTCCTTTGTTATACTTCTAGCTTTTCAGTTTCACACACTGATTTTCTTCACTCTATATAGCAGTGTATCTTAATGAGGTAAAGAAAGCACCCTCATTTTTTTCACACTAATAATGACAATTGTTTAAATCTTACAGATCTTTCTTTCTCTGTATTGTATATGCAGACTTGCATATGCAAAATATACATACTCTGCAGTATCAAGTGGATTTTCAAATTTGGGTTTGGGTATACAGCAGGGAATTTGAGCAATCATAAATAAGGAAGGAAGGAAGGAAAGGCAGATGGTGTTAAAGTATTGAAAGTTTGGCTTGTACTCATGGTGCAAAAGCTGACTGCATACTCAGCTACCCAGATTATCAGAAGCCAGCTGCCCCATAAGGTAATGGTAGCTAGCTACTGTTTTGCTGCTGATTTTAAAGGGTGCAGGATTTAGTCTTAACTTCTCAGTCATCAGATGAGATGTTCACATTTCCACTTCCTTTAGTGAATGCAGAAAAAATTACATGTTACAAAAAGCAACTTAGGGTTGTCTACACTACCAAGTGTTGTTGACAAAACTTATGTCGATGCCCAAAAGTCGACAAAACAAAAATCGCGAAAGGGTGTTCACACTTGCTCCCTCTGTCGACAGATCATGTCCACACTGGGGACACCATCAGCAGCAGGGCGAGCAATGCACCATGGGTATGTATCCCACAGTGCAGTGTTGTGGGAAGGAAGAGCTGATCGCTGTGCATCTTGGGATTCTCTTCAAATTCTCCCACAGCCCCCTCAGCTGCAGAAAGCAGCATCATGAGTAGCTCTGTGAGCTCTCAGTGCTTAGGAATGGCAAAGCAGCACAGCAGTCTGTCCCCCACCCTCTGCAGCAGCAGTCTGCCTGCTGCTGTGTTCCTAGTGCCGATCAGAACAGGAGCATTCCAATGATTTGTTCTTTGTTCCCCAAACGGAGCAGCACACGGATACTTCCCAGAGCTCCGAAAGGGGAGGGGCGCATTTTGCAGGGCAGCAGAGATCAAAACACTGAACAGAGCAATCAGGGCAGGCATTGTGGGATACTGGCAGAAGCCAGTTCTGTCAACAAAACAATAAGCAGTGTCTACACTAGCTCCTTGTCGACAAAGGGAGGGGGAAAAGACAAAAGTCTCTCAGAGGGGTGGAAGTTTTTTGTCACCAAAACTTGGTGTTTTTTGCGACAAAAATCCCATTGTAGTGTGTACGTGCTTGCTGTTTTGTCACCAAAAGGCAGTTTTTGGTGACAAAACTTGCCAGTGTAGACAAGCCCTTGTTTTCTTAATTCCTTCTTTGAATGGTGGAATGTTAATGATATTACAGTCAGAACATTCTCACCTTGTTTACAAAGCTGCACAATTACCAGGTCAATGTCTCCATTTCAAAAAGATAGGCAAGCAAAGACAGATAAACATAGATAAAAATCAAAACAAAAAGGGAAAAGAAACAGTAACAGGAGCACTAAGGCATTGTCTACACTGGAACTTCCTCGGCAAAACTTTGTCATTCAGGGGTGTTAAAAAAGACACACCCCTGAACGACAAAAGTTTTACCAACAAAAAGCGCCGGAATGAACAGCATTTTGTCAGCAGGAGCACTCTCCTGCCGACAAAGCTGCTGCCGCTCATGAGGGGTGGGAGTTTTTTTGTCGGCAGGAGAGCTTTCTCCTGCCAAACAGCAGCTAAACTGCACACTTTTTAGCGGCACAGCTGTGTCGCCACAGCCATGTCGCTAAAAGTGAGGTAGTGTAGACAAAGCCTTAGATACTACAGAGGCGGATGCTATAGAAACCTTTAAAAGAGAAAGGCTTTTACAGGTTCCCAATCTACAACAGAGCTCTTATTTGTAGGAGAAAAAATATATACAATATATATATATAAAATAAAACAAATCAAGGTTACAGCCAAAGGGCTTATTTACAAGTATTGATTTAAAGTAAAGTAACGTAAGCCCTGTGGTCTGAAGCTCTAGAAAGTAAAGAGTTCTCTGCTCCCATCTGTTGGTGAACAGAGGAAAGAACAGCCATAAAATTGCTTCATCTGCATAATGAATGTACCCAGAACTCCAGATCGTCAGCAGCTCCACAGGGGAAGAAGTTCTTTTCCC
This sequence comes from Mauremys reevesii, assembly GCF_016161935.1. Lineage (NCBI taxonomy): Eukaryota > Metazoa > Chordata > Testudines > Geoemydidae > Mauremys > Mauremys reevesii. Next base: position 57,993,068 of record NC_052633.1, on the reverse strand, counting down.
TCTTCTATTAGTTAACAGGGGAAGTATGGCTACTTTACAGAGAAGGCTACATTTGCATAAGATTTCTACCCAGAATTCCTCCAGAATACTTTGGGAGTCACCATAAGAGCACAAATTCAGAATTGGTTGGGTAGTGGTACACAACCAGGGGCGGCTCTAGGCACCAGCAAAACAAGCTGTTGCCTAGGGCGGCAAAATCTAGGGGGCGGCAAAAGGCTGGGGGCTCCTGCCGCTGCGAGCCAAGGAGTGGGGCGGGGGCGGCAGGCTGGGCCAGCGGACCTGCCGCAGTCATGCCTGCGGGAGGTCCACCGGAGCCCCGGGAGGAGTGGACCTGCCGCAAGCATGACTGCGGAGGGGGCGCTCGTCCCGCGGCTCGGCTGGACCTCCCGCAGGCATGACTGCGGCAGCTCAAGCGGAGCCGCCGGACCCGCGAACCATCCGCAGCCGCGGGAGGTCCAGCCGAGCCACGCGGGACCAGCGGTCCCTCTGCAGTCATGCCCGCGGGAAGTCCGCTGCTCCCGCGGCTCCGGGGCGCCTCCCGCGCATGACTGCTCGGGGCGGCCAAAAAGGTAGAGCCGCCCCTGTACACAACGGATCTTATTCTGTGACTATATTTCCATACAAGGTTTCTATATACTAGTGGTGTGTCTTATCACTGAAAATTTCATGCTGTAGGGAGATGACAGTGCAGAGGACAACAACAGAGCTGAATGAACTCTGGTGAGGTTCTTCTTCTCCAGCCACTAAATAAAGCTGAAATCATTCTTGGTGGGTTAGCTGGTAGACCTTCAGGACAGGAACATCTAGTGCAGTGGTTCTCAAACTTTTGTACCGGTGCCCCCTTTCACATAGCAAGCCTCTGAGTGTGACACCCCACTCCCCCGCTAAATAAAAAAAACTTTTTAAAATATTTAACACTATTATAAATGTGTGAGGCAAAGCAGGGTTTGGGGTGGAGGCTGACAGCTTGCGACCCCACATGTAATAACCTCTTGACACCCTGAGGGGTTCTGACTCCCAGTTTGAGAACCCCTGACCTAGTGCTTCCCGAGGGGTTGGAGACAGCCCTGCCTTTGTGCACCTCAGGATTCTGGTCCTAGACTACCCACTGACACCAAAGTGCAAGTGGGGTTGAGCAGATGTGTTGGCTGAGCAGTCTAGCTAAGGGAAGTTGGATGTGGCTCATTCTGAACAGCAAAAGCACTGCAAATGGGTCAGCCAAAGGGAGCTGATATAAAATAAGAAAAGACGTTTTCTTCCCACAGCAGCTGAACACATTTTGTCAAATAGCAGCCCCTGTCAGCCTGAGAATGAAGGACTGAGCTTGAGTTGCTGATACATTGTACTACACTGAAGTCTGGCCCAGACCCTGAATATTTTGTTAATATTTTTTGCATGGCACTTATTTGTTGGCTAAGTTCAATATTTTTTGCCCAGGGTCTCCCACTCATTAGAATGCACAAGAGGAGTCTAGCTGCAATGTTGGTCAAGGTACAGCCCCTGAGACAAATGAAGCCTACAGAGCCTGGCCCATACCAGCCCTCAGCTTTAGTTGACAGGGGGTGCAGTTCTTGTAGCTGACAAGCCTGCAGAACTCCAAAGTGATATTGATTAGAGGATGCCTGACCATGCTGGAATGTGTTGTCTTAGCAGACCAGACCACCCTATTAGAGATGTGTGTGGCTCCAATCTACTCCGTTTCATGCAAATTATGTCCTCTCTTGGGTTTCTGGTATGTTGCCAATGGGGCCTCATTCAAAGTGTGGATGCCTTATCTGTCTGTATTTATCTTTAATTACATCTGATCATCGGCTTCCAGAACTAAATAACTACAACACAGCGCTCCAGGACTGACTGTTTCCCGCGATTCCTGAACTTGCTTTTTCAGCAGAAGACACATTAAGGTATATGAGAAACAAAGCAGCTATTTAAGAACTACTTCCACCTTTTGAAAGAAAGGCTGTTAAAGGAAATTAAAACATACTATATAATGTGCTGATAAATAAAATCATGATGCCTACCAACATTAGAACTGAAGGGTAGTTTGCTAAATGAAGACATATTTAAATAAGCCTGATAGTTATATAACTATTAGTTCATTCTCTAAGACAGCTATGGAGCCATAATACTACAAAGATAGAGTATTACTGCAACAATCCCTGAGAAATTGATCATTATCGATAGTTAATGCCTACTTTATCAGCTAATGGACTGGTGAGAAATCAAGTGTGATTAATATTCCCAAAAACTAATCACGATCAAGCTATGGCAACACTAATTATGCAAGGGGGTTACTATAATCTAAGAAGAAATAAATGAAAAACCATAGTTACCACTTTAGGAACATTAACAAATACCTTTTTAAAAGTTGTTGGATGTGTCCTATTAAGTTAAAAAAGGATTGTCATTGTTACTCCAAACAGAGGCTCCTTTTTATGCCTTCAGCACTACTGGGATTAATTTAATCTGTAAATTGAAGTAGCAGGCAGCCTCCTGACCTCAGTAGACCAGGGCAGGGCAACTACCTACTACTCTGATGACAGTGGCAGAATTAGGGAGAGAGAAGGTAGCTGATGACCCAACTCCTCTGCTCTGAAAATAGCAATATTCTCTGACTTCTCTTAAAACCTGATCCAAGTCTCATTTAAGACCATGTAATGGCTCCCATTGAGTTTAATATGAATTGGATCAGGCTTTTATTCAGACATGGTTGCTTCTGCTATATGGCCCTGACTCAGTACAGCAGTAAGCTCATATTTAAAGCCATCTCTACTCCAGAAATCAGTTGGGCACATACTTAATTTAAAGCATGGGCTACAGTCACATTAAACTCCACAGGACTGAATGACATGCTTAAAGAGAAGCACATCCCCAAGTGATTTCCTGGATGAGGGTGCTCTCCTGAAGTGGGGCCATGGTAATTTACCTTTTTGCACTGTGCTCAGCGTTTTGACTTGAAATAATAGTATCTGAAAGAATCATGCATTATTTTCTGTTTTCAGATTAATAACAGATCTGACTACTTTTTTAAAAGATATTTTAATTTTAAACAGAAAAAAGAAGACAAGTACTGGAATATATGGCAGTGCATCTGTTAATCCCACACAACTAAGAAAGAGGAATGATGAGCCCAAATATATCAATTTTACTTTGAAGGACTTACTAAAAATCAGAAACTAAAGAAGCTTATTTTCCCTTGGAGACTATTTTTTTAATATAGTGATATCTGACATCAGTGTAACCAAGCAAGTTTCCTCTGTTGATATAATGATGTGCCTCAAGTACTGTGCTAATTACACATTTGGCAGTAAGTAAACTCCTCCACATTAGAGAGTACCTATTAGTCACTATGCAAAATCCAGAGTACAGATCTACAATGTAGCACAAATGCCGCAAAGCAAAAGGAAGGGGGTCATATGACCACAGCCATCAATGGCAGAATGATCCGATCCCTCTGCAAGTGGCAGGAGGAAGTCTGCAAATTAAATGTCAAATCCTGCCTCTAAACTCTCTTCTCCCATGAAGCCCCCATATTAATATAAACACTGTCAGGCCCCCACCCATTATTAAAAAGAAAACCTCTCTCTAGAGGAGAACTTTTCCCTATGCTCCCCATGCACTGTTGTCTGTAGTCCCCATCCTAAGTAGTGTACAATCTTTCTTTTTTTCTGTCTCTATTACAGAGACAAGTACATTATTGGAGCTTAATGTCTTTAACCACAAAACAAAGCAAAAGCAAACACTTACCTTTGATGTAGGTCTTACATGCATTACTGTTCCCATATAAAGTAATAGGAGTTTTTGAAATCTTTGGACGTAGAACTGGACCAGTAGAGAAGATGCTAAATATACTGAAAGCTGGTGGTGGTGGGGACTAATATCTTTTATAGGACTAACATCTGTTGGTTAAAGAGACAAGCTTTTGAGCTTACACAGAAAGGTGACAGACAAGAACTGGTGCTACTTCTGCTGTGAGCTATGTGGCTGGATTTCGTTGTACTTAGTTTAATGATTGCATTACAATTTAAAATGCTAGAAAATCCTATTATTAAGCCTAGTGCTCGATCTGAGATAACACAGAAACCTCTTTTCTTATTGGTGCCAACTTCTAAAATGTCAAATCATATTGATGCAAGTCTGATGCTCCAGAGAATAAAGTGAGAGAGAGAGAGAATATGAAAAGTCCTCATTTTGCTGTTTCTGCTTTTTTAGGTACTTCCCACAGCTCCTCCTCTATACAACTTGGGGCTTCTACATACTGGCATCCACATTTCTGTCCATGTTTTTTTATAGGGAACTGCAATACCTAAGAACCAAGGGGGAAAAAATCCTCTGGTGATGAATTCATTAGTAATGCCCTAGATAGAAATGCTTTAATTATTGTCTTTTACTGTTATATTTAGGGAATGTCCATATGCCCAGCCGGATGCATGGTCATGTTGCACTTGGCACTATACAAACACATATCAAGACACAGTCCTTGCCCCAAAATACTTACTAGCTCTGAAGTCACCAACACCTAAAAAGATTAATTCTATTTACTTCTCATGAACTGAAAGCCAGACAACAATACAGTTTAGCAATACTGGATAAAGCACTTGCATATGGGTTTTTAAAATAAAAATCATGGCCTGTCTTGATTATGCCAGTTCTTATGGTAGGTAAATTGTCCTCCTTCCAGCATTTATTCAAAACTCACTTTCACTGCAGCTGGGAATGTTGACAGTAGCCAAGCAACTGACCTCTAAAAGGATAGCAACAACACAGAGACCTTTCACCCAGAAGATGCTGCTACTGGTACAGATGGTGATGTAGACTTTGACCGAGTTGTGCAGTTTATATACAGTCATATCAAAACCAGACACTCCCTCTTAACATTATTCCCATGGTTTCATACCATCATTTGCAAATAAAACCTGGCTTTCCCAAATGGGACATGATGGACCATCCATGCTAACCTTTCATTGCTAGATGGTTTTTAAAATACATTAATAGCAAAACACATACTAGCTTGTTTGGAAAATTTACCCCATTCTGGTACAATTACTTCAGTATAAAGGGGCGACAACTGATTATAGTTGGCAGGGGCGGCTCTATGTTTTTTGCTGCCCCAAGCACAGCAGTCAGGGAGCCTTCGGCGGCGTTCAGGGAGGTCTGCAGGTCCCGCGGACTCGGCGGCGGTTCTGCGAGTGATCTACCAGTCCCGCGCCTTCGGCATCCCCGCTGCCGAATTACCGCCGAAGCCGCGGGACCAGCAGACCTCCTGCAGAAACGCCGAAAGCTCCCTGACTGCCGCCCTCATGATGACTGGCGGGCCACTCCCCCGGCTTGCCGCCCCAGGCATGCGCTTGCTGTGCTGGTGCCTGGAGCTGCCCCTGATAGTTGGACAAAGGAATAAAGGGGCTATAAGCAACACTCCTGGGCAAAGGACCAATATTTCCAGCAGTCCTATCAAAAAGAAAGGTTTCAGAGTAGCAGCCGTGTTAGTCTGTATCTGCAAAAAGAACAGGAGTACTTGTGGCACCTTAGAGACTAACAAATTTATTTGAGCATAAGTTTTCGTGGGCTACAGCCCACTTCTTCGGATGCATGGACTGGAACATATAGAGAGGAGATATATATACACATACAGAGAGCATGAAAAGGTGGGAGTTGCCCTACCAACTTTAAGAGGCCAATTAAGTAAGGGGAAAAAAAACAACTTTTGAAATGATAATGATAATCAAGACAGCCCAGTACAGATAGTTTGATAAGAAGTGTGAGAATACTTACAACAGGAGATAGATTCAATGTTTGTAATGGCTCAGCCATTCCCAGTCCCTATTTAAACCTAAGGTGATTGTATCTAGTTTGCATATCAATTCCAGCTCAACAGTTTCTAGTTGGAGTCTGTTTTTGAAGCTTTTCTGTTGCAAAATTGCCACCCGCAGGTCTGTCATTGAATGACTAGAAAGGTTAAAGTGTTCTCCTACTGGTTTTTGAGTGTTATGATTCCTGATGTCAGACTTGTGACCAAACATTTCCATTATATAGCCAACCATTCTATTAGAGGGCAACTGTATGTGTACTGACATCTTGCTCCAATTTTCATAGGATTGTCTCTCTCCTTGCTATAATAAAGCATCTGACCCCTCAAATCTATAAAATGGACACAAATCAGACATTAGGAATGGCAATATACAAAAACCTGTAGGAGAACACTTCAACCTCCCTGGCCACACAATAGCAGATTTTAAGGTGGCCATCCTCCAGCAAAAAAACTTTAGGACCAGACTCCAGAGAGAAACTGCTGAGCTCCAATTCATTTGCAAATTTAACACCATCAGTTTAGGACTAAACAAAGACTGTGAATGGCTTGCCAATTACAGAACCAGTTTCTCCTCCCTTGGTTTTCACACCTCAGCTGCTGGAACAGGGCCCCATCCTCCCTGATTGATCTAACCTCGTTATCTCTAGCCTGCTTCTTGCTTGCTTATATATACACACCTGCCCCTGGAAATTTCCACTGCTTGCATCCGAAGAAGTGGGTATTCACCCACGAAAGCTCATGCTGCAAAACATCTGTTAGTCTATAAGGTGCCACAGGATTCTTTGCTGCTTCTACAGAACCAGACTAACACGGCTACCCCTCTGATACTCAAATCTATAGTTAGCATAGAGCCCTCTGTTTTCTACCATAGTGTTAGCAACTGATCTAATCGTTTTATATATATTTCTTGCTGACCTGATCTTTTCCAGATTTCATTTTTAAACCTCTCCTGCCTTAAATTAATCTTGCACAGAGTTTGTAAGCCCAGGAAATTCATTGAGTTTGAAAGAGATTGCCTATAAACACAATGGATGGTAGTAGAAACAGTAAACGTCTTCTCCCAAGTTTATTTTCAGTCAATTTCAGAAAGGTTAAATACCTCGGGTATGGCTACACTGGCGATTTGCAGCACTGGAAAGCCTCCACCAGCGCTGCAATTAGTAAGTGGCCACACCTGCAGGGCACTTCCAGTGCTGCAACTCCCTGGCTGCAGCGCTGGCCGTACACCTCACTCAGCATGGGGAATAAGGATTCCAGCGCTGGTGCTGCAGCACTGGTCATCAAGTGTGGCCACACACCAGCGCTGTGATTGGCCTCCAGGGTATAAGGATGTATCCCAGAATGCTTTTATAAATTACTCTCTTTGTTTTGTTATGCAGCCTCTCTTTGTTTTGTTGTGAACGAGCTCCCCGGAGCTCTGTTGCAGTTGCTGCTTATCTAAAAAACAAACAGAGCTCCTGTTTGCTGTGATCATCTGTACCTGGCTGTAAACAATCAAATGAGAGGCATGGAGCGAATGAAACAGCAGGGAGTCCTGTTGGCTGCAGGCTGTTTGCAATTAAGAGTTAAGACTAAGGGGTCGGAAAAATGTTCTGATTTTTCAAGGCAGGAAGCTAAACACACAGTGTTGGCTCCAAAAATCCACTCTCTCTCTCCCCCCGCTCCCTGTCACACTAGACCCCACTCCATCCCCCTCTTTTGAAAAGCACGTTGCGGCCACTTGAATGCTGGGATAGCTGCCCATAATGCATCACTCCCAACAGCACTGCTAATGCTGCAAATGTGGCCACACACCAGCGCTGGTAGCTGTGAGTGTGGCCACACACCAGCGCTGCTCCTACACAGCCGGATGACCAGTGCTGCAAACCGTAAGTGTAGCCATACCCCTCGTGCCAAATGTAACTGACTAATATCAAATCAAAACCCAAGAATGGAATGAAAGATGGCTAAAGAAAAACTGCACATGATCAGTCATTTCAATTCAGGTGAAAACCTCCTTTTGGAGGTTACAGTATATTTGTTGCATGGGGAAATTAACCACACACTTGTCTCTACAATTAAGGCATAGCCATATCCTTATCCTTGTGTGTACAATTGATTTCCTTAAATAAACTCTTTTCTTACTTAGTGGTATGTTATGAAGGCAAAATAAATATTGGTTGTACGTTGAACTCCTGAAAATACTACTTAAGCATATAAGTGGTAGCATTTGCTGTTTCTACTACGATCCATTGTGTTTATAGGAAATCTCTTTCAAACTAGGATTGAGACACACCATGATACAGAAACAGTGTTTCTGTTCACATTGCCCCTACAGTCCCTGGCATTGGTAATAGAGCTGTGATGTGAGTTCCTGATGAATATTGTAGTTGCATTTTATAGTCCTATTTTCTAGGGAAATGAATGACGTTTGAGACATTTACTGTAGTAAAATAATCTCTTGTTGATTATGAAGAACCTCTATTCATAGTAATAACTCCTAACCTTTCCCTATGTCCTGTAGAGAATGAAGGTCCAGATACTTCCATCTGTTCACCTGGGTAAGAGGATTATAAAAAGCCATGGGCTGTTTTTAAACCAGTGGGAAATACTCTTGATCAACGGAACATAGTGTTATACATCAGTCAATAAACCCAGATGAGGGGCTGCCTACCAGTTTGCTAACTTTCTTAATAAATGGCTGCACATTCATTCTGTAAAGCAGGGCAAGTTCAGTACAAGACTCATTGATTAAAGGGATACTGAATGGATATTGAATTGAGGGAGAGAGGGGCAGACAGATATAGCGATTACACCGTATGCCAGTTACATGCTCTGTTTCTTACCACCAATACAGTAACTGGAATATTCGGAGCTGAGGAACTCTACTGCTAATAAAAGAAGGGTGCTGGTCACCAAACTCCGCCCCCCCTATTCATTTTATACTCACATTAGCAGCGTTAGGGAACGCAGAGTTTGAGCAGGCCTGTGCAGTAGTGTAATTAATTTCCATGCACGTTGAACCAGTTTGAGCACCTGTTCTGGGTTGGCTGTTAACAGCAAGGTTCCACCTATTACACAGATGCAGAATTTGCCATGGAAATTACCCCTTGCTTCAGAATTCTCCCTTGGAATCTCAGCTTTCACTTGTTAAAATAAATAAGCCTCTAGGCCTTATGGTTATGAAGAAAACAGTAATCTAGTGGAAAAAAACAGGAGTACTTGTGGCACCTTAAAGACTAACAAATTTATTTAAGCATGTTCTTCGGATACATCCGAAGAAGTGAGCTGTAGCTCACGAAAGCTCATGCTTAAATAAATTTGTTAGTCTTTAAGGTGCCACAAGTACTCCTGTTTTTTTTGCGGATACAGACTAACAGGGCTGCTACTCTGAAACCAGTAATCTAGTGTAAATTGATGCAGTGATGCCCACTGCCTAAGCCTACAAAGAGCTGAAACAATGGCTCTGAGTGGTGTGAACTGCTCCCATTCATCTCAATCAGCACCACATGCACTTGGAGATTCTGTGGCTACAGAACTATGCAATTCAGCATTCCTATTTCCCATTCGACATTTTGCTGTAATAGATGCCCAGCATTTTTCTTCCTGGCCTGCTGGGACCTTCCTGCAGCTGCTCCTTGTTCTCCAGCTTTCCTAACAAGGTAGAATTCATTGGAGTACAGCATATATGCTCACTACATTGTTCCATTGAGCCACAGAGCAGGATGGCGGCAGAGCTAAAGCTGGAGTCCAGCGTGCAGTGAGGGAGCAATGGAAGCCAGAAGCGTAGGCTGGCACATAGTGGGTGCTCACAGATACTGTGGCGATAGGTACAAGAAAGACCCAGTTAAACTAGGTTCCAGTTGGTCTCTCTGGGATGGATAAGTGGGTCTTTACAAAGTGTACCAACTGCTTCTATAAACAAAATGTATGAGGCTAGGCCTTGGGTTACTGTAAAGTGTTACTAGTTTCAGACAAACCCTAACATCTAATCTTGAAACTTCTCCTCTGCAAAGCACTTGATATGTTAATTACAGTCATATTAAAAGAGGCATTCTGGAGATTATGTACACTACCTCTTTTTCCTTCTTTGCTATTAGTAGTCTGACTCTGAAAGCTAGTTTAGACTCTTCTAATGATTATCTAGCTCTGTTTAAGTGTTTTTATGCAATACCCACTGAGATGACTACCAAATTAAAAAAAAATCACTCATATTTAACTGCAACAGCAATCCTATTACCTTATTGCTATTCTGACAAGACATCAGGCTGACAAGATTGTGCATATAAATTACATATCCATTTATTAGCTAAAAACTATTAAAATAAGCTTGCAGAATGGACCTTTAAGAATTGAGAAGGTAAAAGAAAGTAAATGATGCAGTTATGCAGGTGGAACAAAAATGAACGTTTATTGATCTTAAAGTTGTATTCAATTCACGCAATTTCACTCTACAAAAATGTTTCATTGTTTTAAATGCCATTAAGATATCCATCTTAGTTGAGAGTTTGTGTCTGTGAAATATTTAATTTCTCCTTGTCAACTTTTCAATATTTGCACTAAATACATATCAAATTTACTTCCAAGATCTTCACTTCAGTCAACTCAATTTTGTGTATGGCTTGTTTGTTTTTCCACATCACAAATAAATTTAAATGAGACCTTTCCTAATAGATATAAAACATCAATGTATTGCTTGCAAACAGCCTGAAATAAAGCTAAATGGGCTCTATGGCTTCAAATGAATTTCAATCTAATCAAATTATCATGGGCCTGATCCTGCAGAGCTCTGAATGACCACAACTCCCAGGGATGTGCTAGAGGATGGACTCTACAAGTAGGTTCTTGTAGCCATGATGCAAGTGGGGTGGGTCTCTCCACCACCTCCAAACTGTGATGCAGGAGTCACACTGATCCCAAAGCTCCATTTTTCTCTCAACTTTGTTTGTTTTAAATACTTCAAAGCCCAGCCCTCTACTCATCTCCCTGGAACAGCCCAAGAGAGGCGTGCAGTTTTAATGCTCCACACAAAGGCTCTAAAATTCAAGTTGCCAGTTTTCAAATCTTGGCTGTGGTTGCTGCATATTGCTGCTGCTCCTTATTCTGCCAAATTCACCCACAGAAGGAGCTTGGGGCTCTTAACTCATTTACTTGCCCCTCTGAATAACAGAGCCAGTCAGCCAAATAGCCAAAGCATGCATTAAGGAGAGAACCTTGGCTTTCCTAGATGATCCATTGGGTTGACAAGCCTCCAAGACACCAGTTTGGTTTAAATGATGAGCCAAACAACTTTTGGATTCAGTGAAGCAAGTGCTGTTTGGACTATCGTTAAATTAACAACAATGGAGCTTCTGTAAATGGATAATGGTAATCTCCTACTTATCCACTTGCCATTACTGACTGCTCAGTGCTGTGATGCTAGAAACCACTTAAGATACTCTGTACAATGCCAGATGTACCATGACTCAGAGGCAAGCGCTGAAGGCATTTTAGCAGCTAGATAGGCCCGAGTTTTGGTAGGTCCCAATAAGCACATAGCTACAGTGAAGGGATATTTTACTAGGATTGGCAAGAAAGAGAAAGTTTGCAAACAACCCAGGGTACAGTGGCTTAAGCAGTTACTCTTCAAGATAAAACAGTAGCAGTTCATAGTTTGACCCCTGGGGGCATCCAAAAGAGGGTTGGGCTCCTCAGGCCTAGTCCCAGAGGTACCTGTTCCAGTCCATTTATCTATTAAAGGCAAGTAGGTGTCTGCATTGGGGTGCCCTCTGTGCAGGGCCAGCTCCAGCTTTTTTGCTGCCCCAAGCAGTGAAGAAAAAGAAAATATATATATATATATATATAAAGCCATGATCGGCCACACTTCAGCAGCGGTTCTACCACGCTGCTTCATTCTTTGGTGGTAATTCTGTGGCCGGTCCTTCCCTCCGAGAGGGACTGAGGGACTCACCGCTGAATTGCCGCCCAAGACCCGGACGTGCTGCCTTTTTCCATTAGCCGTCCCAAGCACCTGCTTCCTGCGCTGGTGCCTGAAGCCAGCCCTGCCTCTGTGTTGTTCCCCTGCTGCTGCAGCAGTGCTTCCTGCACAATTCCTTGAATGAAGTAGCTTATAAATAATGACCCTCCTCCCCCATATTAACTTGATTCAGTTTTTGTTGTTATTCATATCCATTTAAAGTCATTATAATTGATTGAAGGCATGAAAGATTTACTGGATTCTGAAGATAAATTTGGTCAAGATAAAACACTCTCCTATTCTAGTCCAGACAAAGCTGAACTACCAGAACTTCTTGCATATAAAGAACAGGGGTACAAATCTAGTCAAAGCCTATTTTCTTTTGAAATTTCATATGCTTCCTGGTTTCACTTGGTCTACAAATACTAGGAGAAAGAATGATCTGGCTCCAGGTCAGAATCAAGAAGGGAAGAAGCACATGAGAATGGAAATAATAAAATTCAATTAGGTTCTAAAATGTTTGTAGTTTGTTTTGTTTTTAACTGGGTTGATTCAGATTAGTTCTGTTTCTGATGAAGGTTCAGATCAGTTCTTCTTTTATCCTAACCACCTATCACTATTTAACATATGCTTAAGATCTGGACCTGTAAAAAAATCAAACATTTTAGATGACTCAGGTGCACAGTACTATTGTATATGTTGCAACTTCATCCATCAATATTGTGTTTGATTTAGCACAGCCATGTTATAATTTTGTAAATTCTGTATCATTAAAAACACCATTGACCAGCTTAGTTGAGCGTTCTAAGAATCCATATAAGTTATCCTGATCATTGAAATAATAAAAGACAGCAATTTTTGCTGCCATAATAATATAGTCTCTGGAAGAATTGTCTTTTCATGGGTATATAATCACATAATGAGATTCTGCTTGCATTTCAGAGTAAAAACTGAACTAGGTGAATGTCAGGAAAGAACCTAGGTATTTTAAAATCATAACTACCCATTCACAGCCAAACATAATTCACTGTCATTTGCTAAATTGGCAAGGAAAAGATTTAAAATTTCCTAAAATGTCTTAGGCCTATTTATCTTCCTCCTGGCCTAACTTGCTTCCTCCTTTTGTAATAGGACTTCTAACTATTATCTGCTCTTGTCTCTTTTCACATTATCTAGCACTCCTCCAATGATATCAACCTCAACCACTTTCATTTGCCACTTCTTCCACTCCACCCCTTATATATGGAATGCCCTCCCTGAACTGATCCCTACAACCACCACTCTTCAAATTGCTCCTCAAGGTCCACATTTACCATGACACTTGCAAGCTATGAGCCAACTATTAATGGCTCAGAGGGGCAACTGGCAAGTACTTCATATTAAAAAATATGGGTTTTTTTTTTAAAAAAGCCTTTGTATGGTTTATTCCTTTTCCTCTCACCATTCATATGTTGCCTGCCTATAATACTTAGTCCTGCCATGAGTGCAGGGGACTGGACTAGATGACCTCTCGGGGTCCCTCCCACTCCTATGATTCTTAGAGACCAAATCTGCAAATGCTCAAGCATATAGTTAACTGTACTCATGGGACTAATCCCATTCAAGAGCTTAGGAGTTTGCTCCTGTGAAGTGCTAAGTACTTACGAGTTACTTAGGGCCCTAAACTCCCACTTGTCCTAACTTGCACCTTTTAGGATTAAGCACCAAATGCTTGCAGGGATCGGCCAATAGATTGTAACATTTTTGGGTTAAAGGACTGAGTCTAACTATACATGGACTAACAGTGCCTAGCACATTGTAGGCCCTCCCTTAATGGAAATAATGAATAATGACTTCTCACATCAGTCAAGATAGCTCATGTCACATGAGTGAGTATTTGCAGGATTGGGATTTGAATGTGCAATTGTACAAAAGAACAAGGCAAAAGTTACCCAGGGTCAGAAAATGTCAATAAATTATGGTACATTATCAAAATCTTGTCCCTTCCCATCTTTGCCTCTTCTACACCTCCCTGAAAGAAAAGCCCAAAAGGAAGAAACTATGCCATGGGTTGGCAGAGGAGGATTGGCTCTTTAAGGCTATAATATTATGTGATTAACAGTACAGCTGGCACTGGACAAACAGCAGCAGCATCTTCCAAAATTAAAAGAAGTAGCCTTTCAGATGGATGAGCCATAGCACTTATGGGCCCAAATCCTGCAAACACGCATGTGAGTAGTCACAATGAAGCCAATGGGACTGCACATGTGAGTAAAGATACTCATATGCATGCCTGCAGAACCAGGCCCTGTAACTGCATGTTGTGCCACCGATGAAAATTATCTCAATACAAACCCTGTTTACAGGACTATGTCTCTCCACAGGCATGACTATAGTATGACTCTCAGAAGTATGGTTGTTGCTCATGCTGCATTTTACAGGAAGAATGAGAAATGGCTAGTGTTGGAACTGAAGGAAAGGCAATGCAAATCTACTGTACGTGACTTGAAATAGTGGTCTGAGGTCTGGTCTATGCTAGAAAATCAGGTTGGTTTAACTACTTCAGTCAGGGGTGTTAATAATCCACACCGCTGAGCAGTGCTGTTAAGTCTCCATGTAGATAGTACTAGATAGCACCTCTTGGTAAGTGGATTACCTATACCAATGGCAGAACCCATCCTTTTGGTGTAGGCAGTGTCTACACTGAAGCACTACAGCAGCGTTTTAAGTGTGGACAGGCCCTAAGAATCTGTGTATTATGAGATCTACACATATCCATAGTATAGAGAAACAATGTTTTCTAAGAACAAGTAGCTAGAAAACTCATATTGCAGTAAAGGAAATCCACACAAGGTCTGAATGTCACAGAATGGTATAAAGCACAGGAGTAAGTGAGTTAGCCTCACAGATAAATAGAATGTGGGATTATTTTCAGGAAATAATGTCCTTGTATACAGGACTATATGATTAACTAAATTGTTTATAGTAAAAGTGATTTGCTTCTTAAGATCTAAAACCTTTTTAAAGATTTATAAACTATAGTGTGTGTGCACATGTATATAGGTATGATATATACATAAATAAAATGTTAAATATGTTTAAAGAAAGTTATTTGTCAACATTATTGAATCTACAAACATTAAGGGCCAAATCTTGCCCTGAGGTGTGTGACTGCAACTTCCACTGAAGTCACGGCTACCTATGTGGAGGCCACAAACTGTGGTACTTGGTTTCCAGAGGCAGATTAGGGGTTTGTGGGGCCCTGTGCCAGAGCAAGTGGGGGCCCCTCCTCACCCCTTCCACCTGACCTGCAGGCCCCTCCACCCTCCCACGGGTGCTCCCGCTGGGGAAAAGTGGTCAGGGCATGGGGGCTTCCTCTGCCTGCCCGGCACTCCTGGTCAGGGAGTGGGGTAGGGGCACGGGGGCTTCCCCTGCTCCCTGGCAGGACTGTTGGGTGGGCAGAGCAGGTTGGGGCAGTACCCATTTTTCCAGGGGCACGGGCCCCATTGGCCCAGTAGCTAATCTGTCACTGTCAATTTCCACAAACTGCTAGGCTGTTTTCCCCTTATTTTTCATTTGTAGTAAGACAGCTTTTGAGATTGATCAGATACCTGAGCTTCACTGCAACACTTCCTCTTGACATCTGTTTATTGCTTTTTCATACTAGAAAATGCAGGAATAAAAATATTTTAATTCAATGAGGGTTTGGTATTTGATTTTTTCTAATAATGTTTCATAGAAGTTTCAAAAATATTTTTATTTTCATCACCTAAGGTGCAAACACATTTTTAAATACAAATATTAAAGTAGCTAAGCAGATATTTTGAATGTCAAATACATATAAACAAAAGGTACTTTGCCTCCGGATCAGGAAAAATATATATATTGAGTGTGTAATGTTGAATTAGATCAACAAAGCAGCAATAATGGGAGACTTCTACCACCCATATATAACCTGGTCCTATGTCATGTTGGGACAAGGTTTAAGGAAGCAATGTCTCAACATCTTGAGACATTGCCTCTTGAAACAGCTACTTCTACAGCACAGTAGAGGAGAGACTATTCTCATTTCATGCTCTGTCTACATTAAGGAAATTAAATTAAGGGGTAAATTTAAGTCCTGTCTATATTAAGAAAAATATACTGGTGTAAAAATATGCTTTTCTGTACATTGCTGACTAAAGCAAAACTGGTGTGCAAATTCCACTTTATGACAATGCAGTGTATTTACATAAGGGTTTTGTATATATATGCACATTTCCGTAATGTAGATGGGTCGTAGTATGCAAGGAATTTGGTTCAAGAAGTAACTATTTTCAATCACAAGTATTAGTGACCGGACTATCAACTACAGCTATATAGCTTATGGCACTCACTCCACAAAGGGATTTTAGCCAGTGCATCTGGCTGTCACCACTCTCCCAACCCACTTTAAAATCCCCCTGTGAAGTTCTGCAGAGTTGACTACTAAAGAGCCTGGCTCCATTGCACACAGGAGACTTTAGAGTTCCTCCACTAGGCCCTTTCATATCTCAGTTCCCTGAAAAACCACCATACGCAATACAATGTACTAGTCTTAATCTCATTGTTTGGTTTACACTGAGGCCTCCCGAATTGCTTCATGCTGGGGGGCAGGAGGGGGTGACATTCTTTTGGTAAAGCAAAGTTCTGTGTGGAGTCAAAAAGGGCACCCAGCCTCGTGACGGGTAAGTTGGGTGGCTCCCATGTTGTGAGAGGGCATTAAAGGACAGCACGGGCCAAGTCCCTGTAAGATTTCCAGCTCCCATAAGACTTCTGTGTCAGGCCGGAGATCTCGCAGGATTTGGAACCATAACAGGAACCCTGCATTCAGGGCCACTTTCTGTTTGCCAGTTTGCCTAGCAGTCAGGAGGACCAGAGCATGCGGAGCAGCTCTGTTTGGCATGGAGCATAGGCAGCTGTCTGGCAACAGCCCAAACCTGCTTGACTGTGCTGGGCACATGGCTGGCAGGCTGCAGGGCTGGGACCATGGGCGGCACAATGGTGTGCCAGGGCTAAGCAAGCATGAAAGGCAGCCACACCCTGTGATGCTACAAGACCAGGTGGGCAGCAGGATGGGCTAACTGACCCGTTACAGCTGCTTGATACAGGGGGCCATTTGTTGCCTATCCTGGACCAGGGAACAACTGGAAAGGTCAAGAAGGAGAAAGAAAAGAGCAAGAGGCCAGGAAGGGAGCCGTGTCCTAAGCAGCCAGAGATCGGGCAATTTGTGAAGATGATGCAGTCCATTTCAGATCCTGCAGCAGGATGAGTTCACAAATAGTCAGGGTCCAATGGGAGTGCAGGGAAAAGATCCAGTGGTCCAGGTGTTTTGGGTTCAGCATATTCCCTCAGTGTGGCTGCATGGTCTCAGACTGGCAGTTCTGGTGTGAGGAATGGGCGGGGTTCCAGACTGTTTCAGGGTCAGGCCTCTGGGGGAGCATATGAGGGAATATGAACGGAGGATCGTAGAATAAGCCAGCTGCCTGCAGGCATGCAGCGTGGGAGCACCCAATGCCCAGGCACTCTAGCTGCCAGCTCTCCATCTGACGGCTCCTCATTTGGCAGCCTTACAGCTTCCAGTATCACAGCCATTGGCCCCACAGCCCAGTGTTCCACCACCTCTGGTTTCCTTGTTCCTGGACCTAACGCCTCAGGATCCCCACTCTCTGCCTTTATTGCAACAACCCAGAGGGTCTACTAATGTTGGTCTGAATATGGTCTCATATGCAGCCACTTCTGATCATTGGTGGCGCATCTTCTCAAATCAACACATGAGAAGATATGGCGGATTGAGTATATGGACATATTTTCCCTGCTGTTCTGGAAACCTATAATGGAGGAGAGGGATGAGGCCCAAAAGGAAAGAAAAAGATAGGATAAGGCACCCCAACATAGGGAGGAATTGCAGCCTTGTAGCAGGGTGGACCCTGCTCCGGGGTTTTAAGGCGTTAAAAGTGGCCTGACAGAGCTGGGCTGATTGGGAAAGTGGCTGCAGCTGGGGGCCACGCCCCAAACTGAAGCCCTGGGGCTTATAAGAGGCAGGGAAGCCAGAGCCCAAAAGAGTCTCTCTCTGCCTCCAGAGAGAGATGGGCCTGGCTGCTTAGAGGCTGAGACTAGGTACCTGAGTGAAGCAGGGCTGGGGAACAGGCTGAGGAGCTGGGGAGGCTCCAGCCAGGAAAGCCCCAGGCTGCGGCCTAGCAGTGGGCCAATAGGTATTGGGGGTTGCAGAGGGCAACCCAGGGGTAGGACGAAGCAGCAGGTCCAAACCCCCTTTGCCTGTGATGAGTGGGCTGATACTGCAGTCTGCCCCAGGGTGTGGGGCTAGACCATGACTGACAGTAGCCACTACTGAGGCAAGGCGGGGATAGTAGCGTGGGGTCCCCCGGGGAGGGGGAGACCCAATTATAGATAGCGGGCACCGGGTCCAGGGAGGGACGCCGGGGCCAGAGAACAGGCGGGTCACCAGCCTGCCGAGGGCGCTCCAGGGCCGGACCGAGGGACATTCCGGGACCGACCAGCAGGAGGCGCGGCAGGGGTGAGTACCGCCCTGTTACAAGCCTACATGTGGGTGATGGTGCAGTTATGGCATGGTGCAGTTATGGCAATGTATGGGCCTGTGCTGAAATATTTGCTTATTATATGTAGAGCATATAATTCATTTTCAGGCACTTCAGGGCTTTTGCAAGATGAGCATGTTAGAATGAGAGCCACCCTGAACGCTTCTTTGCATTGGGATAAAATTGATCAGGAACTATGACAGGAGAGCATGGCTCAAGTGCAGGGGCGGCTCTAGGCACCAGCGGGCCAAGCGCCTGCAACGGCATCCTGGGGACATTTGGCTCGGTGGAGCTCCGCCCGGCATGCCTGCGGCAGGTCAAGGTCCGGACAGCGGTCTTGCCAGCTCAAGTCCTGCGGGAACCAGCGGAAGGCGGGACCGCCGCAGGCATGACTGCGGCAGCCCAGGATGCCGGCGGAGCTCCACACGAGCAAAATGCCCGACTCCCCAGACGCCGGAGCGGGACTGCGAAGGCGCAGCGCCCGCGCTTGGGCTGGCCTGGGGCAACAACTGCCTTGCTAGAGCTCAAGGCTTGCTGCAGAACAGGCACAACAATGGGACAACAACAATGACCAGCCCAGGCTTTCATGCTGGGAATACAATGAGACATGGGGGAAAAAAATGTGCATCTGGTAGGTTTTGGCAGGAATGTGGGCATTGTGGAGGTGGGCACACATCTCCAGGTTGCCGGTGTGTTAAGTGCATCTTCCCCAGGGGATGCGGGCAGCAGCCCAAGCCTATGCAGAGTGGGGCTTGGGCCAACATGGCTGAAAAAGGCAACATATCCAATTAACTTGGGTGTTTTAGCCTCCCTTTTAAGAGATAGTCTCAAGAAGGAGAAAGCGATATACTTGTGGGATGGCTTTGTTCAGGATTTTAGGATCCCCTATGAAGGGAAGAGGGTTCACATCATGGCAAATAATCTCAGATCTGTTAGACATACGGGGCCCAACCAGGGACAAGATCCAAAAAGGAGGCTAGTTTGGGCAAGCATGCAGGTCCTTTCCAACAAATATCATTATCTAATCTCCATATTTCCCTTTTTTTTCTTAAGTATCTGGTGATTATCACCTCATTCACCATCTCTCATACCTAGAGCGGGAACGGTAAACAATGCAATTAACCCCAAGCAGTGCACCATGTGCTACGCGTCATACAACACAGTGGTGCACATGATCAACTCATGCGGTCCTGCTATTTTGCTTTCAAAGACCAACATAAAGTTGGCATTCTGCTTCCTGGTCTATCCAGCAGACTTTGACCTCCTGGGCTTTTTCCCCCCCCTATTGTCAGTTTTATGTGGACAAATGCCCAAGGGCTGTGCTATTTTGTGGGCAGCCTTTGAAAAATTCAGTACAACGCTGGACTGGGTGGTCAGGAGGCACCCAGAGTACCCACAGATAATGCACTATCTGGACAATTTCTTGTTTGTGGGGAGGGCCAAATCAGGCGAGTATGAGGGCTGCTTTGGGTTTTTCAGGAGTGGATGGGAGAATTGGGCATGCTCTTAGCTAATGAAAAAAACTGAAAGCCCTGCTATCACATGACGTACTTTAGCATTGAGCTCGATACAGTCCAGGGCAGTCACAGACAAGGTCACAGCACAAAACCATATGGTTGTCAGTGGCAACAGGACCAAAGAGGTTTGTCTGAGGGATCTCCAATCTCTGTTGGGCCATTTGAATTTTCTGTGCAAAGTCATAGCCCCCAGACATGCCTTCTGCATGCAGTTTGCTACTGTGACAATTGGGGCACAGGCCCCACACCATTTGATAAGGGTAACTCTGGAGATGAAGGAAGACCTGGCACCATTTCCCCATTCACTGTAAAGGGATGTCCATCTGGAGGGTTGTTTACATGTTTGAGGTTGACCTGCAGGTCCACTCAGATGCGACAGCTGTGAGAGCTTTTGACTTGTATTTCAGAGGCACTGGAGTGCCTGAGAGTGACCCTGGGAGTGGATGGAAGCTGAAATTTTGAGGAACATCCACTTTTGGTGGTAGTCATCTTCTGGGGTGGGTTGTTCAGAGACAAGATGGTCAGGTTTGGATGCCACAATCAAGAGGTTGTCCATATAGTGGACTCTCAGTCCGCTAAATCTGCCAAGGTAATTAGGTTAGTGAGGCCTTTCATTCTCCACGGGTCCAGTAAAAGATATTACCTCACCCACCTTGTCTCTCTAATATTCGTTTCACTGTCAAGCATGTACCTGGGCTTAACAATGGCATCACCTATGGTGCTTCTCGTTTGCAGGTTGACAAATTCTGAGCACTGGACTCTGTGGAGGTGCCTGAAAAGATATCAGCAGCCCTATGGAATCTTGGTTGCTAGAAGCAGTATCCGTGGACAAGGGACCACTTAAACCACACACCTTTTTGGCTTACGTGATGATGTTTGAGGAGTCCTTGTATATTCCAGGGGGTTGTGGGTCTATCCATGGCCTAGCCTATACCCCAAATTTGTTGGTTTGGGATCTCACTAATTAGGCAGGAGCTTGCACCAATGACAATAGCTAACCAAGTATCAGAGGGGTAGCCGTGTTAGTCTGGTTCTGTAGAAGCAGCAAAGAATCCTGTGGCACCATATAGACTAACAGACGTTCTGCAGCATGAGCTTTCGTGGGTGAATACCCACTTCTTGCATCCGAAGAAGTGGGTATTCACCCACGAAAGCTCATGCTGCAAAACGTCTGTTAGTCTATAAGGTGCCACAGGATTCTTTGCTGCTTCAATAGCTAACCAGTTAGCCACGATGCCTTTTCCTGCAGGTCTGTGGGTCTTTCAGATCCTTGTCAGGGATTCATGGTCTGAAGGATTGGGCCCAGGCTGCCTGGACACTGAGTGATGCCAGAATGCCGATGACCTTGCACGTCCTGAGGAAATTAGTTAAAGTTCTTCCTCAGATCTGCCACTTGGAGGTGGGGGATTAGGCGGGACTCTTCAAGGCAGCTTTTCTGTTGGCTTTTTTCAGCGCCTTCCAGGTCAGTGAGCTGGTCCCTTCAACCAGGGGACACTTCCGGATGGGCTCCCAAACTAAAGAGCATGAAGCGGACCCCATCTGACTCACAGTCCACATGTCAAGAACTGATCAAGTTGGGGGTTGGCAAGGCTATTGCTCCACTCCACTGTGGTGAAGGGAACCTGTGACCTGTTCGGGCACTGTGGGCATATGTGGCTCAATGGCCATCCAGTGGGGGTCCCCTGTTCAAGCATGGCAACTGCTCCTTCCTAACCAAACTCCAGTTTGTGGGAGTGTTTAGGAAGGGACTGTCATTTTGGAGCTTGCTACCCAGAGAGTATAGGTCCCACTCCCAAATAGGAGCTGGGAGAGTCACAACCCACTTGGGTCTGTGCACACGAGAGCTCCAGGCTATAGAACACTGGCAATCCAGAGCCTATATGTCCTACATGCAGTTGCCTAATGGGAGGCCAACACAGGCGATGGGCTGTAAGTATCACAGCTTTTAACTACATCTGCTTCCTTCCTCATGTCTATCATATAGGCTGTAACGGCATATGCTCTAGGCTGAGAATATGGATTTGTGGGCACACCCTTGTGCCTAGGGCATAGAAGAGAGCATATAGAGGTTCGCAGCCTGGTCTTGGGAGGGATGTGATTTTGTCATTGTTCTCTCCATGGAGAGAACAACCTGGGAACATGCTCTGGGCTCAAGATGATTCAGAAGGCTTAAAGAAATATTGGACTGCTGGCAGATGTGTTTCCTGGTATGAGGATAGTTTGGTTGGAGATGCTGGCCTGCAGGATTTGGTGGACTGCAGTCCACCCACAAAAGGTGGATAGGGCCAGGGGAAAGTCCAACCAGAACAGTGGTGGGCGGCATGCAGCCTGTGAGCTGCAGGTTGCCCACTGCTGAACCAGAAGGTATCAACATGGCTGGAGTCGATAAAGCTTGGCTGCATTCATAATAGGATGGAGAGTGCCTCACCAATACAGGTCCTGATTTGTTCCTGGATGATTTCAGTATTGAATTGGCCAAACTCCTAGATAGCCTATGCAGACAAGCTTATGCTGACATCTCCTTGTGGCAGGTGCCCAGTCAGGAATTAACTGAATTACGCTTCCTATCCAAAAAAGGTAACATAGTGGACATTCTGAGGACATCTCCTTACATCACAAACATCTCAGATGAGTGTCCTCCCTATAAGTTAGTTGGTCAGAATTTCATTCTTCTTCTTTTGTATGCCGTGTTGTACCTGTGTTGGTCCCAGGATATTAGAGAGATGAGGTAATATCTTTTATTGGGCCAACTTCTGTTAGCTCAAAAGCTTGTCTCTCTCACTGTCCCCACCTTCACAAAATACATTTTTCCTAGTGTGCTTGTTATTCGCATTCTGGCATCTAATTTCCCCAGGTGGGTTGCCTGAAGATTGATTTAGAGTGTGCTCTGAAATGACTCATTTCTGCATTAATGTGATAACTCTGTTAGATGTCACTCATTCAAACAGATCCAGATGCCCACTTTTCCTCTCATGCTGGAGGCCCTACCTCATTCCTTGAATGTAGTATGAGAAACAAAGATAAGCATTACCAGTAATTATAGATGCGTTTACACTGCTCTAATTAAGGTGGTATCAGTGGTTCCATTAACCTTTAAGTTGCTGGTATTTTTTGATTTTGTCATCTAAGTGAATAAATAACATTCAAGAAAAAATATCAGTGGATTTAGTGCATATAAAGACGCTAGAATATCAGCACAAGGTGCAACATATCCCCAGTGCCGGAACAAGCATCTCTCCACAGTGCTTTTACCTGGAAGGACCCACAACTCTCTCAGGACCGGATCCTCAGCTGGTGTAAATTGATAGTGCTCTACTGTGTTCATTGGCACTATGGCTGTAAGGCCAGATCAGTTTTCGTTCCCTTTCACTTCTTGGCCTCTTTGCTGAGACTAATAATCAGGATCTCAAAGTGAAGTTTTGTGCACTGTGGGCACCTGTCCAATAGGAGCTGGTCAGAAATGTCCAACATATTTCTCATAGGCCACTGAATGGAAATTGGATGATAGAAATTGCTACTGACATAGGCCCAAATAAATAAGTAATAAAAAAAACCCATAAAAAACTAAACATTCAGGAATACAAAAATAGAAATTGTTTCCTTTTTTATGGTCCAACATTTAGCTGTCATGAAGTTGCATTTTTTTTAGATCCAGTACAAAGCCTCCTGTATTTTTGCTGCAACTGACCTTTGAATGGAAAACTTGCTCACATTTAGAGAAGTTACAGAAAGGACATACATGACAGAAACAATGGATTGTGAAGTAGAGGAACTAAATCTTCTGAATGTTCTGAAAAGGATGTTTGCAGATGTAGCTGTGTTTAAGCGAGGGAAGATTTTTGTCTTTCCATATTTCCCAAACTCTCCAAAAACCAAAATTCATTCTTCAGAATGAGTCTGTGAAAACACTTCCCATGAGCATATGAACATCCAGGAACAAAACAGAGCCTTTGGTGGGATTTTTTTTTTTTTTTAATTTTTTTTTAAAAGACTGTTTCTGCCAACAGTGCCTTTCCCCTGACTGAATGTCCTGCTCCGCAGGTACAATGAGAAGAAGCACTCCTGCAGTGATGTAATCTAAAATTCTGTTTACTGTAGTGCATTCAGCAGCTTTGTATAGTGAGACTACAGGAGCATCAACAATGGAATAAAACAAACCTGCCACCTTATAAACCACTCTAAAAACCAAAATAACTATTTCCCTGAGAAATCATCTACCTGTATTTTATTTTTCTGACAGCCCTAACTCTAGAGGGAATTGTCCAGAAAAAATGGTGAGGAGACCCTTGTGGAAATTTCACCTCACTGGATCCTACTGCAAGAGGTAGAGATGTAACCTATGGTCCTTATCTAAAATTGAACAACACTCACAGTGTCTTGTATCACCATAGACTGACTCTAGTGTCTTTAGCAGCACATGGATGATTTGGACATCCTATGGATCATCCCGTCTTTCCCTCAAATAGTATGGTGAGCTTGTGTAACATGAGACTCGCTGTTCTCCTTTCTTCAGTGTCCACAAGGTAGTCTAGGTTCTGCCACACAGACCCCTGCCACCCTTTTTCTGGCAGGACCCTCCACCAGCACAGTGAGGGGCAGCAGCAGGGGAGGAGGTGCACATGTGATGGCAGACCCCCCTCCCCCAGCACCCAACACAGGGTAGGTGAGGGGGTCTTCCTGGACCTGAGAGAGGCCCTAGGATAATGTGCAGGGACAGTAGTGCAAGGTGAGTGTGCTGCCGGTGGAGGGAGAGAGAGGAGGACTCCCCCCAGCAGTGGCCCCAGCCCCGGGGCAGCCTGCCTGCACCCTAAACTCCTCATCCCCAGCCCTGCCCCACCCTAAGCCCGCACTCCCAGCCAGAGCCCTCACCCTGAACCCTAACCCCCTGCCATAGCCCTGAGCCCCTCCCACACCCCAAACCCCTCATCCCCAGCCCCACTCACAGCCCTCACCCCTGCACCCCAACCCTCTGCCTGAGGCTCTCCCACACCCCAAACCCCTCACATTTTTACATCATTTTTAAATTTAGAGAGAGAGAGAGAGAGAGAGAGAGGCTTACAAGGCGGGGGGGCGGTGGGGCTGGGAAGGGAGATTGAGGCTTGGACCTGTTCTGGGCATCACCAAAAATTATACAAACCTGCCATTCCTGATACCACCTAGTGTACAGGAGCTGAATACCAAACTCTCAAATAAAGGCCAATGGCCAGAGAAAATACCTATGAAGCTAGAATTCCTACTTTCTAGGGTAATTCCATGATATCACCCTTCAAGATTTCCAAGCACATGGCTAATATGGTAAACTATCACACTTCCCTCCGTTTCCCCTTGTCACGGGTTCCACTCACCATGAACGGCACCTCCTGCCAGCTGTCCTGGGGATTAGTTCTGCCATCTTGTGTTCTCCCTCCGGTGTTTTCTTCTCCCATCTTGTCTCGCTCTGCTGCCCTGCTCACTCCCAGGTCTGCAGCTTCCTCTCCATGGCTAGGCCCTCCAGCCAGATCACTAAAGTCTTCCCCTTCAGGGAAATTCAGACTTTCCAGACTTGCTGACTGGCTGGCACCTCCAACATCCTTTACCACTCTACAGGGACTGGTAGGGGAACCCAGGTCTTCTCTCTACACCAGGTTCCAGCCACAGGTACCAACTTTCCAAAGTGCCGGGGGGTGCTGGACCCCTGGCTCTGCCCCAGGCCCCAATCCCACTCCACGCCTTCCCCCAAGGACCCACCCCACTCTGCCTCTTCCCACCTCCTCTCCCCTCCCAGTTCCACACCTCCCCCTCTTTCCCACCCCCTCCCCCAAGCATGCCACATCCTCACCCTTCCCCTCAGCCTCCTACACACCCCTGCAAAACAGCTGATTGCAGCTGGTGGGAGGCACTGGGAGGGAGGGCAACCGGCAGGAAGGAGGTGCTGATAGGGGACTGCTGGTGTTCAGCACCCACCATTTTTCCTTGTGGGTGCTCCAGCTCCAGAGCACCCACAGAGTTGGTTCCTATGGCTCCAGCCCAGAAACCCTATAACAAACAGCTACAGTCCCCATGCAGTCCTATCTCTTACTGCTGTTTTCCTGGGCTTCTTCCTACATAGCTGGCTTTCCTTCTCTGTGGATTTGCCAGCTTCCCACTCCCTCTACTCAGGAAGTGACTGCACCCTGCAGCCAGCTACTTGGCTTTATACCGATCCTGCCTGTTCCTGCACAGATGAGCCTGTCCTTAATCAGCTGTCTCCAGCCTAAATCTCCCCTGCTTGCAGCCTAATTAGCTGATTGGGCCCACCTGGCCTAATTCAGCTCTTGCAGGGCTAGTGTGAGGAGTCCACCCTATCACAACCTTCCCACTCAAGACTGCAACCCAGGGGTGGGCAAGTATTCTGTAAATCAGCTACTCTTTACCTCTCACAGCTGGGCTCTCAGGTCACCCCTTTCATGTCTTAGGTCCTTGACCATGAGCCACAGCCTGTCCTCTTCCTCCATTGCATCTCTACACTTTTTCTCCAGGGTCTGTGCCCCCACAGTAGCCCGTTTCACCTCTATGGTCGTTCCCATTTCAACCTGGGCCCCTTCTGTCCAAATCAAATTATCTAGAAACCCCCTTCTTCCTGTCTCACTGTAGTCCATGCCTTCCTCTTTCCTAATCTGCCCTTTTTTAAGAGGGCAATGCCTCTTTATATCGCCTACTTCATGGCACCCGAAACAAACCCTTTGCCTCCCGTTGGCTGTAGGCGTCTCTTTGGCCTATGACCAATTTACACAAAGTCTCTTTTCATAGACTAGTTGACTTATATAACTGAACTCATGCTGAAAACCAAGAGCCAGTAACAACGTAACTGAGGAACACCTGTGCTGAACTAAACTAGCTTCCCTGTGAACAAGCAAAATCCCTGCCTCCCTTCAGACACTGCACATACATATGCTAGGTTAGAGGTCAAAACTAATTATTTTAGTGGGGTTTTCTTTAGGTTTAATTAAGCCTAATCTAGAGGTTTTTAGGGATTCCTCCCAAAAAGAGACCAACAAACCCTTATTTGTACCATAGATTAGAGCTCATAGGTGGCACATAACTCCTGCATTTGGGGAGGCTGAGCATGAGCACCGGAAGCTTCCTAGAAGTATGGGGGAGCCACCAGTCATTAACAGTGTGGTCGGTGGTGCTGTGGGGCTAAGGCAGGCTAGTCCTGGCACCGCACTGCACCCCGAAAGCGGCCAGCAGGTCTAGCTCCTAGGCAGGGAGGCCACGGGGCTCTTTGCACTGCCCCTGCCCTGAGAACCTGCTCCGCACTCCCATTGGCAAGTTCCTGGCTAATGGGAGCTGGTGCGGGGGGGAGGTACCTGCAGGCGAGAACAGCGTGAGGAGCCTCCTCATCCCCCCTTCTAGGAGATGGACCTGCTGGACACTTTCAGGTTACAGCGTGGTGCCAAGACAGGCAGGGAACCTGCCTTAGCCCAGCCCTGTAGCACCGCTGACTGGGAGCCACCTGAGGAAAGCCATGCCCCAACCCCGAGCTCCACCCCCCTGCCCCAGCCCTGACCCCCCCCAAACCTGTATCCCCCTCCTGCACCCCAAATCCCTCATCCCTGGCTCCAGCCTAGAGCCCTCACCCCCCTACACCCCAACCCCCTGCCTCAACCCGCAGCCCCCACCTGCACCCCAAACCCTTCATCCCCAGCCCCATCCTAGAGCCTGCACCCCCAGCTGGAGCCCTCACCCCTTCCCTCACCCTAACCCCCTGCCCCAGCCCAGTGAAAGCGAGTGAGGGTGGGGGAGAGCGAGCCACCAAGGGGGAATTAGTGAGTGGGGGCGGGGCCTTGGGGAAGGGGCGGGGAAGGGGGAATGGGCAGGGTGTTCGGTTTTGTGCGATTAGAAAGTTGGCAACCCTACTTTGCCCCCTCCCTCCCAGGCCCCCTGCCTGCTGCTCACACTTCTTCACCCTCCCTCAAGTGCCCCCACCCTCCGCTTGCACTTCTTCGCCCCTCCCCTGATGTCTCCCCTCTCACTGCTCACGCCTCTTCACCCGCTCTCCTGAAGGGCCTCCTGCCTGCCACTCACACCTTTTTGCCCCTTCCCCCGAGAAGCCCCCCATCCCTCACAGAACCTGAGCAAGTACAAAAACTGGGGGAGGATTCACAGCCCTCAGGCACCCCTAATTGCTGCCTGCTGCTTACCAGAATGTTCTGAAGGGCTCTGCGCCAGGTGGAGGTGGCAGGAGATCCTCCTGTCCTGGCCATTGCAGTTGGTATTGCTCAGCCACCCAGCTTAACTGGCACTGGCCCATGAATGGCAGATGGGAGGGGCCTCGGGGGAAGAGGCAGACCGGGGGTGGGAAGAAGAGCAGCATGGGCAGGGCTATGGTGAAAGAGCGAGATGCAGGAGGGGGGCCTTGGGGCAGAGCATGGGCAGGGCCACTGCCCAGGCACCTTTTTGGCAGCAGCACTCCAAAGGCAGCAGGCCTCCAAAGGGAGATGTGCTACATCCTGTTTGAGGAGGTTTAGCCTCCCCTGGCCTTTTACACCTGCCATCCATGTTGGAGCAAATGAGATCCATTGGGCTTGCACGAGTCTGCAGAATAGCCCTGCCTCTCTGTTCAGACTCCTAGTCATGTTCTTCTATGGTGGAGGGGTCATGTTACCCCTCCCTCTGCAGCAGCCAGTTTAATGTATGCTGCACCTGCAGCTCTACCACTGCAGCATATGCCCCCTGGAGTCCTAAGAGAAATTCTGGTTGGGTCAGCTGCAATTCAATCTGGAGCATGGACATTTCTACACTCCGTTCCATAGGGATGTTTCCAGGGCTTAAATTCAGCTGGAGCCATCCAGAGCAGAGTTCCAGTAAATATTTTCAAACCAGCTGTAGCCCCGGCCCCTCCTGCAGGGCTGAAAGTCCTGAGCCCAGGCCCTCCCGTGGGGAAGAAGCCCTGAGCCCTGGCACCTCCCACAGGGCTGAAGCCCCAAGTCCCAAATGGGGGGGGGTGTTCTGGGAAATAATCTCTGAGAATTTAAGCCCTGGATGTTTCAGTTTTGGAGAGCAAAGTAGGAGATGTTTGAGATGGGAATATACATAAATGCACAACTGAGGTACTCCATCTTTGTTTGTTTGGATGGTTAGTTTGGTAATATGTACTGGGTCATGGTTGGGTGATGTGTTTCTGATACTGTGAGGGGGGAAAAACCCTGAACTAGCAGGATTTATAAATTCTAAGATAAAATGATATATGATTCATTCAAAAGCTTCTCTCAACATCTTAGAAGCTGTTCTCTACTATGACATATTGAGAGACTCCAGTACAATTTGTCTTTTCAAGCTGTCCCTGAAAGAAGATTCTGGTGGATATTTTTCAAGTGCAGAAATGTGTGCTGTCTTCTTAGTTTTCAGTTTATATCCAAGTTACAGAACAGAGAAAATTTTATATCCTGTCAGTTTTAATGGCATTGGGACTATTTTTATAATTGTGTCATTTGTGACATTTTGTGTGAGCAGAAACACACTGATTTGTAAAACTGTGACACAAGGAAGCCATTTGCAATGATTTAAAGAGAATTTTCTTTCAGTAATCACTGAAACAATGGGTCATAAGCTATAAGTTCTCCTATGGAGGATCTTGGAAACTGTGAGTTTCCTCCAGTTCTCCCATCTGGGTGATAGGATTTGCCCCCTAGCCCTGTGGCAAGGGGTTCTGCTCCCTAAATTTGCAGGTGTCCTGTGATCTGTGGATCTCCGGATACATTCAGAATCATCATCATAGAAGCCAAGTGCTTCCATGCAACTGCCTGGACTTTTTTCTTATGTGGTGTCTTCCAGTAGCTGCTGCAGAATTCCTCTTTGGAGTGTAACAGCATGAGGGAGCTACTGCTGGCTGAACCAACATTAAATCCTGGATTAAATTCTGTGTGGAAATTATCTGACACCCAAAAAGCGCACGCCATGTCCAGCAGCTGCTCTCTGGCTCCCTCTCCAACTCCTGACCTGCCCACTCAGCGTGGGAAAGCCCACCCCCATGAACGACTTTCCACAGTGTGTAAGGTAAAGAAGAGTAAATGCTGCACAGTTGCTGCTCTCCTTCACTGCCAGTTTAAGCCTACTCTACACTGCAACATTTTGGCACTGCCAGCACTATTCCCTCTCCTAGCTTGCCTCTAATACATCATGCATCCAGACACAAAAGTTTGCAGTGGCACACAACATGCACAATTCTTATGATTGCACTTGTTCTGAGTAAGCCCTTGTCTTCACTGCTAAAAAGATGTATTATTTTACCTTGGGATAATTAATACACATGAGCTACCCCAAGATAAAAAAACACAGTGAATAGGAGGCATTTTAATCTTACCATGAGGCAAACTTGGTGAGGTCAGTGCTACAAGTCTGGTGTTTACCTTGTGGCAGGGATTCAGAACTGATCTCACAAAATTTACCTCACAGTAAGACTAAAGTGCCTTTTCTTCACTGTTTTGTCACTTGAGGTAGCTCGCATGCATTAGTTTTGACAAAGTAAAAAAATACAGGGGTTTTTTTTAGCAAGGAAGTCAAGGCCTAGTGCTAAACGTGGTGTTAACCAGCATGTCACACTACACAATGCTGCTGTATGAGCTACACTGGCTCAAATTGATCCTTCCAGATCTGTCCCATGCTGCACCAAGCAACCTTTCAGGGCCTGTGTGTGTTTTCTAATGGCATGAGGTCAAATCTTCTAGAAAGTCCCTCATCTGTACAAAAATAGGTGCACAAACCTTAGCTCTCATTGTGTTCCCTTTTTCTCCAGCATTTGCTACTGTGGGATGGCTGCATTCCAGGGTATTTTGCTAAACTTTCCCACACAGAGAATAGCATATGTTTCAATGGTTGTAAAACACTCTGAGATCCTCTGATGAAAGGCGCTATTTAAATGCAAAGTACTGTGATTAGTAATACTTGTTATTTCAAGTAGATATTTTGATAGAATTGTCTTTTTAAATAAATCAACAAAAACACAGTGCCCTTGAACCATAGTCTTTTCACAGGTAGAAACATCTGCCCCTGCTGAGAGAACATCACACACTAATTGCTTTCAGCTTTCAATTTGCTATTGTGTGATCCTGTGCATTTGAAGAGAAAATAGCCAAACCTTTAACTTGAGGTGAAAGAGCCTGAGGAGTGGTGCATATACTTCTGAGATAAAGCTTATATGCCTCTGTTTCCAGCTGATGTCCTTCTGGCAGCACATTAACACCTCCCTTACTCTTTGGGCATAATCATAGTTCCTATGAAGGCTTGCTCCTCAGAGAACAGGAGGATGTCTAGAGGGAGAAATGTTGCTCTAGAAACATGGATAGCTAACTAGGGTTTAAAATCCATTTGATAATTCTTCCTCTTGCCTAGGTCGGAGACCACATGGTTAATGATGGGACTGGTTAATATAAACTGGCATTGGAAATTATGGTTATTTTAAGCTGGCTTTGGAGAAAGCCTGCTTGTTAGAAGTTTGGTCAGCCTAGACTGGTTCAGATGTGGCAATTTATCCTCCTAAAGGCATTCTATTGATGATGTTTAATGGACAGTGTGTTGGAACTTCCACAACCTCTTTCCTCTCTCCTTCCCTGGACTGAAGGAAGGAAATCAGAGATGTTTCCTGGGTTGTCAAATGGAGAGATTAGGACCTCAGTTGGGCGAGGCTATAGGCTCTAATGGCAGAAAAGAAGCAGCTGGCTATAATAGGGTATAAAAAGTGAAATTGGATTGTGTTGACTCTTGTGTTCACCAACTCAGAGGTGGGGGCTTATTTTTTCCAGTCAAGGAAAAAATGAAATCTGTATAAAGGACCTGTCTTTTTCACCTGATCACATGCATAACCCTGAGAACATTCCTAGTGAAGATGTATAATGTGTGTGCACTTGTGCAATGGGGAAGTGTAGCCTGAATGAAGCCTCTCTGCCTTTTGGTCTTCAGTTTCAGTGAATGTTTCACCTTCCCAAACACAGCCAGGGATTTACTCTGTTCTCTGAGCATCAGTGCTGAGATTATCACAAAGATGAAGACAGGTCTTCAGGAAGGCACATCTTTGCAGGAAATTCTGGAAGTTGGTCATTCGTCAGAGGCTTTTCCATCATCTGAAGTCTCTATGCCAACAGTGGAGTACCTTCTAAAAGATGCACGCTAGCTCAACCAGAAGTTAGTCATGTTGTTGCAGATATTACTGGTTCAGTGGTTAGGGCACTAGCCTGGCACTTGGTAGACTTAGATTTACTTCTTGTCTGCTCTGCCACAGATTCCTATGTGATTCTAAGCAAGTCACTTAGTCTCTCTTTTCCTCCTCTGTAAAATGGGGATAACAGTTCCCTACCTCACAAGGGGGTAGTGGAGATAAACTCACTAAAGATTGTGAAGCACTTTGAAATCTAGTAATGAAAAGTGCTATATAAGAGTTAAGTATTATTACTTGGTGAAATTCTATGGACTGTTTTATGCAGGTCAGACTAGATGATCACATGGCCCCTTCTGGTCTTAAAGTCTATGCATACTCATCAAAAACGCACCTTTCTTTAGTCCAGAAGTGAGAACTAGGGGCTGGGTCCACATTTTTATGGGACTCACCATACCCATCAAAATTTACAACCATAGATTACGTTGCCAGAATGGCAGACAGGCAAATTGGGAAATAACAGTCCCTGGTTGATGTGATTTTTCTGTTGATACACTCTAACCGCCTGCCCTTAACTCCTTGAGAGCAGTTGCAAAGAAACCATATTGAAAAAAACAAGTCAGAGAAATTAATGTCCCTAATGGTTGATAATGTCCCCAATTGGCCAACAAAGAGAGGGTGATCAAAGTGTTAAAACCAGTGATCTTGACTATCGCTCCAGACACTACCAAATTATTTATTCTTTCATAGACTATTGGCTGAAAAATAAAAGCAGATGTCTACAACAGCCAGATACCAAAGCCACAAATCAAAAGTATTTTAAACAGACACTTTGATTAACTGAACTAAAGCTTTCTCTTGTGCCAATTCATCTCAGTTTCTTTTCTGCCAGGTATCATTGCTGATCTATGCCTTGCCTCTCAAAACACACTGATCATATTCAGTAGTGTCCTTAAAATTATCATTAGCGAGACATGACTCAAAGAACCTTGGATTGCCTCAAGCTACACTATGTGTCTGTGACTATTGCTTCCTTTCCATCTCTTTATTTTCAACCCACTGTTATTGTCTTCTAATATCTTACACCTTGTTATACCAAATAGATGTTTTGGATTACAAGCCTACTCTTTCACTGTACAATTTGAATGCATCTTTTTAAAGTTTCATTTATGGCTGTCAATGACTTTGAGATAACACACTTTGTTTTCAAGACTGCTTTCAGGGTCAAATGGCAATTTGGTTCTTTACACAATAGCATAAGCATCTTAATTTTAGGGTTGGAGAGAAACAGGAGTGATTAAAGGAATTTTATCCAAACTCCACTTGCTCTAAAAGGACACTATCAGGATCAATGTAGATTTTCTTTTAACTAACTTCCTCATCTTTGTTAATAATACCAGCACAGAGTATTGAAACTGAAAGAACGTAATATGTTATCTCTTGATCAGGCAAAGACTTAAACATGTGCTTACCATGGCATTATGCATGTTAGTATTTCGTTGTCATTGCCACGAAGTTAAGCATATGCTTAAGTATTTATATAATCAGAGCCTAAATCTTTGCGTAGAGATCTGACAGAGATTTGGACTTGCAACTGTTGCTCTAGTGATGCTCAGCCACATTTGGAGAAGCAAGGGTATTGCTATGAAGTGTGAAATGAAATTGCTTCAGTCTCTTGTCTTCAGTATCTTGCTATACGAATGCAAGACATGAACGCTAAAGAACCAGGAGAGTAAGAGGCATTCTGCTGTTGCATTGAAATACTACAGGTGATTGCGGGGTGTTAGCTATATGTCACACATGACTAGTGAAGAGATAGTCACTTGAATTTACAGCATAACCATGGAGTGATACTTCATATCATCAAGACGATCAGAAGTACAAACCTTGAGTTTGCAGGACATGTGGATGAGATGAGCAAGGGAAGATTGCTGAAACAAGTTTTGCAGGGGATTGAGCAAGGTTCAAGAAAGTGGCTGACTGGACTGAATGTGATATGGTGTACTTCTCAAGCCCATGTGAAGACTGGCCAGTGACTCCCACGTGTTGCTTTTACTGTTCATTGTGATGCCACTTTATGCCACTTTATGCAGCTTTGCACAATGAGAATAGTCTGTGCAGGTCTAAAGCCTCAGATCTGCAATTGGATCTGTGCGGATGGACCTTTGTATCTGCATGTAGCTCTTAGCTGGGGCTCCCTATGAAAGCAAGCATTCACCAGTGTGGATCCAACTGCAGGATCAGGGCCGTAATTTCCTCTTTGCTATTTTTGCTGGCTGTTGTTTACTTTTTATACTTCATTAGGCTTATACAACAAAAATACACTAGTCAGCTTGACATCCTGGCTAGCCCCATGTATCAGTGTTTGGGTTTCAAATACTTCAGGGAAAGATTTAAAGTCTAACAAAATCTGTTTTTCTTGCCATTAAATTCTAATACTATTTATTATTTATAGTAAAATATTATAAAACCTAATTTTAAGTCGAAACTACTTTTCAGGGTCTCTTTGAGAGAAAGAGAAATAATTTTTTATCAAACACATATTTACTCAACAACTTTATCTGAGTCTGTTATTCATTACACAACAAAAGATTATCACAAGCAGTAAGAAACTACTGTAAACCATATGGGGCCCACCATTGTCTCTGCAAATTAACCTATGTTTTAATTTTTTAAAGTTATTTTATAAAATTCATTTAAAAATCCCTCCTCGTAAGTTGGCACTTGTGGAGTGTGGGATACATATCGAACTGATCATATAGCTGAAATGAAATTCCTGGGTCAGGCAATGTAATCATAGAAGCAACAAAGAGAAGGATTCTCCTGGGAGACAGCAAACTGTGATGGCACCTGCTATCACTGACAGAGTGAAGGGCCTGACAGTCTTTTTAATATAAATGCCTAGTTTCAGATTTTTATAACTGATCATAAAAACTCACTCTAAGCTGAAGGTCTCTGCCAGAGAACATTTTTTTTAAAACAAATGTTCACAAAAATACCTATGGCCATCTTTAGTCACCGTGTAAGCAGAAAAAAATAGCAGAGTATCTGCCCTGTACACCTTTTCGAGGCATAAACAACTCACCTAAACATGAGGTTCTTTTGTTAATTAAAACCCTCAAACATATTGTAGACTTTAAGCGATGTAAATATGCAGCTTTGTTTAACAGTGATATAAGAGTTTATGTTCAGTTGTAAGTGCTGCACCTATAAAAGGGAATTGGTAAACCACATTCCCACCAATAGGAAATTGGCTAATTAGTGGTTAAAGGAGGAGGGGGAGTGTGCCAGTTTTGTTTTCACAGGTCTCAGTGATGTGGCATCTTGTGGTAAACAGAGGCAGAGCAAATGGAAGAAAATGGGGACTATCTTACCTGGGTTTTTAATCCGGGCCCATTACCATGGTATCTGAGCACCTAGGGGACATCTACACAGGGATAAAAGGCCCTCGGCATGGCCGTGGCTGGCCTGGGTCAGCTGACTTGGGATCCTGGTACTTGGGCTGTGGGGCTAAAAATTGCTGGGCAGCCCAAGCCTGAGCTCTAGAACCTGCCACCCTTAAGGGTCCCAGAGCTTGAAATAAAGCCTGAGCCCGAACACCTACACAGCAATTTTTCAGTCCTAGAGCCTGAACCCCATGAGCCCGAATCAGCTGAGCCAGGCCGGCCACGGGTTTTTTATCCGTGTGTAGACATACCCTTAGAGAGAAAAGATAATAATTATATCCAAAAAGAGTTTGTGTTCCCAAGCAGACTCAATGTCAAGCAAGCAAAAGTGTATGTGTGTCCTGTGTCTAGTTACATACAGGCACATTTCCCACTCCTGTTTCCATAAATAATACCACATACAAGTGACTAAGTTAGAGAACATGTATGTCTCTTTAAAAAATCCAAGGGGTCCTTTCCCAGAAAGTTTTGAATTATCTGATGGGATTTTCTGCATGTTAGAAGATTAGGACATTTCAGTAGATTTTATACAAATTCTGTGTCATGGATCTGCAGGTCTGGAACAGTCTCTTCGGGTCTCACTCTTTCACTAGGGTAAGCCAGTTGGCTTCAGTGCCTGGAACCAAACTCTGGAGCCTTCAGTACCTCTGCGTCACACCGTGAGCTCCCTTCAGCAAGTCCACCTGACTTGGACATCTGAGATAAACCTGTACACCAAAGGGAGCAAAGCACCCCCACCTTCAGCATCTGCAGTGACTCTCAGCCAGCACTGTAAAAACAGAAGGATTTATTCAATGTCTGGAACACAGAGTTGAAATTCCTTAGTTAGCACAGAAAAGAAAGTTACAGCCTGGGCTATTCTGGTTACCCAGAGCCACAGCCAAGTGGTGTCCACCCTTTGTTTTGGCTCTGTCTCCCTATGTGTTCTCTTTGCTGAAGTTCCTGGGACAGTCCTTTATTGTCCAGCTGGTCAACATGTAGCATATGGGGGAAATTGAGGCACTGCAGTATTCATACAAAATATTACATAAAATTCCCACTCCATCACACTCTGTTCTGTATCATTCATCTGTCTCCACATCCCCAACGGGACCCCAAGGGATGTGTGTGTGTATCTGTGCAGTCTGTCTTCCACTCTTGTCCTAGAGAAGAAGGGGAGGCATCAAGGGATTTCTCTCTTCCTTTTCCATCCCGGAGGGAAGGCAGAACCAGCAGGGGGACAGATTGTCCGTTAAAGAAAGAAAGGGATGCAGGACTCCTGATTGGGACCTCACTTCTCCCAGCAGTTGCTGCTCCACCTACTAGCTGGAAAGGCTTGGAGCCCCAGAAACTCCTCAGAAAGGCATCAGATCCGCCAGCTGCTCCCACTTCAGGTTCCCTTGCCTATTGGGTCTTCACCTCACCAGCCAAGGAGGAGGGGAGTACTGTGATAGCAGGGCGCCCCCAAGCTGGGGTAAGGAACCAGGGGAGGTTTCCTTGTACTAAGTCAGGGATCGGCAACTTTTCAGAGGTGGTGTGCCGAATCTTCATTTATTCATTTATGCCAGTCATACATTTTAATGTTTTTAGAAGGTCTCTTTCTATAAGTCTACAATATATAACTAAACTATTGTTGTATGTAAAGTAAATAAGGCTTTTAAAATGTTTAAGAAGCTTCATTTAAAATTAAATTAAAATGCAGAGTGCCCCGGACCGGTGGCCAGGACCCAGGCAATGTGAAAATCAGCTCACGTGCCACCTTCGGCACCCGTGCCATAGGTTG
Source organism: Mauremys reevesii (assembly GCF_016161935.1). Classification (NCBI taxonomy): domain Eukaryota; kingdom Metazoa; phylum Chordata; order Testudines; family Geoemydidae; genus Mauremys; species Mauremys reevesii. The sequence continues at coordinate 57,955,930 of NC_052633.1, read as the reverse complement.
CCTATCCCTGTACTAAGTAATACAGCAGGCTGAGTTGCAGGGAAGAGATCTCTATTAAGTATGTTGAATGGCAGGTGTTTGTGCTAAGGCTCTACGGTTAAAGAGAGAGCGAGAGCAGCTGCATCCCTACCTACAGTTCTGTGCCTCTGATGTAACACCAAACTAGGTCTCTTCTGAAACTTCCATTCCAACCCTCTTTCTTCAGGTCTACTCATTGTACTACAGGTAGAGCCACACTGCTCTTTAATTTACATTCTCCTCTGGGGCTAGTTACCTGTGAGATCTGAACTCTGTAAGTAATCAAACAACAACGCAGATGTGAATCATTCTTTAAGTTCGCCTTACCAAATATAGTAGGTACAATCATACTCTAGCCCAGGGATAGGCAACCTATGGCACAGGTGCCGAAGGCGGCACGTGAGCTGATTTTCAGTGGCACTCACACTGCCTGGGTCCTGGCTATCAGTCCGGGGGGCTCTGCATTTTAATTTAATTTTAAATGAAGCTTCTTAAACATTTTAAAAACCTTATTTAATTTCCATACAACAATAGTTTAGTTATATACTATAGACTTATAGAAAGAGACCTTCTAAAAACATTAAAATGTGTTACTGGTACACGAAACCTTAAATTAGAGTGAATAAATGAAGACTCGGCACAGCACTTCTGAAAGGTTGCCGACCCCTGCCCTAGACACTCTGCTCCCTGACAAGCCATGTGCACTTTTGGGGCTGCATCAGTGGGAGCAGGTGTTGCACTAACCCCCCACAGATAGTGTGTGATCTTGCATACAGGATCACATATGCTGGAATATCCAGGCTTAATGTAGTGAGTTACGAAGGATTTTCATACTTAAATCTGACTATCTGTGAGTTATTTAGATTTAATTCAGTCAATGATATCTCTGAACCCAGTTTCCTATTAGGATGATTCTTTTAAACTGTAAACATGATGAAGGCTAGTACTTATTCTTCTTTGTAAGACTGTTATGGTGTTGAGAAGGCTCAGCCACAGCACTAAGATGTCTTGTACATTCTCCAAGCAAAGTGTGGTGATTTAGCCTATTAACATCACTAGCAGCAGAGTGACTAAATCACAGTATACCACTTTGATAATGTAGGGGAAAGAGGCTAGAGTGGTCTATAAAGTCATTTTGATCTGAAATATTTTTAATACACATACTGAGCAGAATCATTGAAACTCATCCTTTATTGTAACTGGATAGGTCTAGTGTACACTGGTTCAAACTATTAATCTTTGCTTAAATGATACGAAAATTCATTTTGCAATACCCTCTTGTTCAAAAGGGCTACAATATATTTCTTCAATGCATACCTGAAATCATATCTTGGCATTGTTTCTCTAGTTTATCTGAAGTTATAAATAGCTGAGTATAGACCATGAATTAACTCATCAGAATTCAGTACCATTTTCATGGACAAAGATATCAATCTGGCACCCATAACCAGCTTATGCTACTGAACTATTATTTATAAGTAATTTATTTGAACAAAATAACGTGTAACCATTATTGTTTTATGGTCAGCCTCGGTTTTTTAAAGTTGTGACAACTGTAGAACCAGCAGGCTTGATTTTCTCTCCTTTACACAGATGTAAATCAGGTCTCTTGAAATCAGTGGAGTAGCTCAGGTGCAAAACTGTCAAGAGAGAAGTTCAGACCCTAAATTCCTAGTATTTAGTGAAAAATGTTGCAAGAATATCAAGACAGAAATCAGTTAAAACAAGAAAAATTATTTATCTTTGAATTTTAAGAACCCAGGGCTTTTTATGGACTTAAATATGGAAATCTTAGTAATTCTAGCACTAAAATAAATAACGGGAGAAATCTGCATATAAGAAGATACAATGCAGTGCAACTATTAGAGTCATGGTTTCCTTTTGTCCAGAAAAAAACAACACACAACAGTGTCAATAAATTACTTCAGAAAATTAATTTTCACCTTTGATAAAAATGTGTTTTTTACCTTATCTGAACATAACATGAATGAGAGTTTACTGTTTAATTTTCCTCACCAATTAGCATTTATGTTATGTAAATTTGGTGTAGCAGTTGAAGATAAACTATCTAAAATATCAAATATAGCATTCGTCCAATTACAGTATTATAGAATGATTCATGGGGCAAACAGGAGCTATCAGACCATTATACTTGATATCTGTGAGCAGAGTCTGACTCAAGAGGCCAGTGTCTGTTTTAATATATTTCTCCTGACCGCTAGTTTTAAACTTTCTATCTAGATGGCATATACAGTACTGAATGATGCATTCTACTTATATTAAATTATTCCTCTGAGCTATTTGAGTTAATGCTGCTGCTCTAGGAATCTGAATGTTCACATTCTGATCTATCAAACTCCAGAGTTAAAGGAAACTACCAGAATTATGAATCACAGTATGTCACAAGATTTAAAATGCTTGTCACCAAGAGGACAAAAATTACAAGAAAACATCAGCAGTGGGATACCTCTTATTAATGAGAAATATAGAACTTACAACAACATTGAGCTGTAAGAAAGATATTAAATCTGGACTAGTGGCAGTAACAGTCTATGATAGGCATCAAACACTAGGGAGATATTTCCATTGTTTATAACTTCATAGCAGCATTCTAAGATTTTCCACATGAAATTTCAAGTTTATTGACTCCTTGAAATGTTAGCCCTATTTAACAATTAATTTCAACAACACATTAGTGTATTTACTTAAAAATAGATATTTTGAATCCTGAAGACATTTCTTTAAGATTAGACCCTCTTCATGGATGTGAATTTGTTTTATGGGTTTATGTGGGACTAAATTAGTGCATAGGGCTTGTGCTGGCCTTCCACACGGGCTGAATTTCATTCTTAAAACTTCAGCTCAAAATAAACTACTTATAGATAAAACTTTCAAAAGTACTTTGGTAACTTGAGATCCTAAATCACTTCAGTGTTTTTTAAAATGTACCCTATGTCTTTTTAAAGTAGTAATTTTAGTCTATGACAACATATTCTTCTGTCAGATACCTAAATCAAAACACTCGGGAACTTTTAACAAAACTCGGCATTGTCTTAATATAGAACACTTCCTCACAACTTTATATACCAGACATAACTGCATTAGTCAACACCATACAATCATTTAATATTTGTATACTTGGATTCAGCAACTTTATTGGTGTCCTTTTTGATAGTGATGCAAGATATTATTACAGTTTTTTTTCTATACAGTATAAAATATTGTATATCATTATTAGAGTTGAAAATGAGTAGGGATTCAGATATTCTCTAAACTTCCCAATTTTGTTTATAAGGGCAAACTTCTGTAGCAATACCATATCTGCCCTTTAGAGCTCAGAAAGCATTGCACTAAACACCTCATAGATATTCCTATAGCACTTTTTATTGTCCCCGGGTTATACAAATTTGTTTCTGTTCATTAATAAACTTATATTATGTATCTGTAAGCTGAATAGAATGCTATTTAAATGCTCTTTTCCCCTGAGCTCAGAATACTTGCAACCCAAGCCACAGCTACTGCAGAAATTTCACACCGGAAATACAGACCAGATTGAGGTGAAGGTGCTGAATTCAGAAGCACTGAAGGGCAAAACTTCAAAAAAAATAGGGGCCTATTTTTTATGCAAAATATGCAGAATTGGACACAAACAGGTAACTGCATGTGTAAGTACCTCATGCAAAAAGGATAACTGCATGTGTAAATGCACATTTGCACAAACTAATGCACATACAGTTATCTGCTGGTATATTTGGCAGGCACAATTTAGACATCTGTTAAAGGGAAATACTTTGCTTTAAGTATTTATATGGTTTATTAAAAATCATGGGTATAGTGTTTTACACTTAAACTGTACTTTACAAAGTAATTTTTTTCTAATCCAAAGAATTTACAATTTGAGCCCAGTCCTGTGAGATGCTGTGTCTCTCAGGACTGGGCCCAAAGTTAGCCAAGACATGGTATAGCAGTTCAAGATAAGGTGAATGAGGGGCTTATTGATGAGAAGGTAGAAAGAGTCCCTCCTGAAATAAGTGCTATGTGGGGGTGTTTCCACCTAACACAAGTCTTGAAAGGGTTAAGGGAGCTTGAAAGTGCTAGTCACCTTGCTGATTGCACCTAGGGAGGGGGTAGTCAGGTGGAGGATGGATTTAACAGCGGAGAGAGGAGGTCAGTAGAGAAGGAGACATAGAGGAGAGGATGTAGTGAGTGTCTGCTGCCTGTGAAGGGGCTGGCTGGAAGGGCAGAAAAGCAGAGGTCTACTCCTCAGATGACCCTGAAGGCTGAGGAAAGATCAAAGCCACTGAAGGGTGATGGCCTTCCTGATTCCCTGGCAAGGTGGAGAAATAGGCCAATCCAGGACACTGGGTGGAGTGAGGCACAGGAACCAAAGGATAGAGGTGATGATAGAGGTGGGGTGCACCTGAGACTTGCCTGAAAGGGAGAGTGGGTGGTCAGCAGAGTGAGAGCTGAGGACTAGAGAGATGTGAGAACACTGCATTAGAGATGAGGATCCTCTTGTGAGGGAGAGGGCTGGCCAGCTGACCCCAACAAGGGCTGAAGATTTAATGGCCTTCTGGTTTTGTTGGGCTTATTAAAGGACTCTGTGGCCACAGAAGGGGTCAGACTCTTGAAGGTGATTTGATCAGAGGGTCAGACCATGCCTATGGCTAGACTAGGCTGAAGAACAGAAGGGAAACTGAGGCACAGATGATGCAAGGTTACATCCAGCCACTGGGGGTGGGCTGGAACAGCAACTTTGCTACAACCACACTTATGGATATTGCTTAGGGCTAAAAAGACAACCATTTCAAGGGGCAACATGACAGAAGTCACAATGTCCAAAATAACCTACTGCTGAAATACATATCTTTTTCTCTGGGGTGAGATGTATGTGGGGATTTTTGGTCTCCCCTAAACATGACTTTGGAGTACAACATGAAAGCTGGCAATATGATCTTTGTTTAATGACCTAATACTGAGATGTCATCAATGCTATTTGTGATGCCACTAAGCCGTTCATAAGATGAAGGTCTAAACATAATTCTAGACATGTACATTGTGACGCTTGTGTGGCCACAACAAAAGACTCAGGCTTTGTTGTGGTAGTTTTGCATTTGCTTTCTTGGCTGAATGTGACTCAGACTTTAAACTGTTCATAGCTATAGCCAGTATCTCTTGTCACTTGTAGTGTGATGAATATGAAGTTTTAATTTGCAGAGTATATGAGTATGTGCTCTGTTTACTTGGGCTCCAGCGTCAAGTCTTTTAACTGCAAACTAAATAAAGCTTTCACTCTTTTTACTGTTCCTTTCTGGTATATGAAGTCTCCCTAAGTGTGCTCTGAAACAAAGAGTATTATTGGGTTTTTTTTCCCCCCACCTTTAAAAATATCAGCTCTTGATTTCCATTTTCTTTAGGACTGGAAGGATATAGATATCACAATAAACGTAAAACTGAAACGTGGCTTTCTCACTCTTTAACTACAGGAGAAAGTTGAAGTGAGTCTATAGGACCAACAACAGACCTTCTCTCCTGTCCACTACAGAATTTTCTAGGCTTCCCTACCAGAATCAGGAATTTATTCTGACCCAGGTGACTTCCACCAGGAGATTCTTTTCCTAAATCTTCTTCTGATAGTTCTGATTTGCAGTCTTACTTTTAATTTTATCTAGGGGGAGTGGTATTGACCCCCTGTATTTAGACTGCCTGCCACTTTTCATTATGAAAAATTTCCCCACTATTTGTTTTTGTGGCTTGTTTGTTTGTTTTTGTTTTGGAAATACCTCCATGGTTTGCAGCAACAATTTGAAATTTGGCAGAGTGATAACACTGCGATCAAGGAGTGCCTTTGCCTAGTTCTGTGAATTTGTTCCTACTTCGCTGAGTTATAACTTTAAGATGCCAAATATTGCCATTTGTAGTCTGCACTATGCTGCTAAAAACTGAGTATTCCAACTGCACAGAGCATGCTCCATCCCCAGGGAATCTCCCCCTGGAGCCTATGCTAAGCGTCCTCCCTAGCATTTTCCTAAATAACCACATGGAACCATAGCCCCAAAACACAAGAGGGGTGGGATGGGAGTCATAAGACAACCTCCCCACAAATCTCATTTTCTGGTAATGCTCCCCAAGCTCTAGCTCCTCTTTCTGGGGAATTAGTATCTTCCCTGACCCTCAAAACATGTTGCCCTACTGCTTATCACCATGTTCCCTCAACCAAACCATTTTCTGTTTTCCTGCCCTAGCTTAGAGCCTGTAGGCGGAAGAGGATGCAAAATATTGCAGGAGTGTCCTGCAACAGATTCTCTGTCCCTGCCTCCCAACAGCTAATAGCACAAGGAGTGCTAAAGGAGCGGGAGAGTAGAGAGAGCACGGGCAGGAGGATGACAGAGCACAGCTGCATGGATAGCTGAGCTGTGAGTGGATTCTGGGGGTACTTGCATGTGTTTGAGTATCTGCTTGATAGGATGTAGGGGAGAGGGGAAAAGAAGGTATGTGAGACTTCAAGGGGTGGTGACAGGAAAGACCGTGTGCAATTTTGGGATGGGAGGCAGCAGAGTACATCTCCATTAGAGAAATGTTGTGGGGAGCAAAAGACCACTTGTAAAAAATTTTGGGGGGAGGAAGCGGGGGAAGGGTGTGGAATTGCTGAAGAATGCATGTTATTTGTTGCAGTAGCCAAAGTCCCCAATGAGGATTATGGCTCCATTGTTAAGCACTGTCCATACGTGTACAGTAAGAAGATATGACCCCTGCTTCAAAGAACTTGCTGTATAATTTAAGACACAACCAGCGAGAAACAAACAAAACTGGAAGGGACGGGAGGTATATACATAAGTTACCCTGTAATCCTTTGTTCCAATGTGTCAGTCATCATCCTTTAGTGGCTGGGCCATAAGGAGAGCTGCTTATTCCTGCTGCTAGCTAATGTTGTTGCTATATTAGCTCTAGTGGTACATTTCTCTATAGTGGCGAAGTTCCAGCATTTGAATGCAACTTATGTGCAAACTAATAACTCGCGCATTACAACAGAACTTTTCCCTCTTTCCTTTTAGGAAGAAACCTTAGAAAATTACACAAACTGTTTAAAAGAAAACTGTTCAGGTTGTATAGTCAAGCATGGAAAGTTGGGAAATGCCTTGATCAGTGGCCCCCAGGTAGCTGCAATTGAAGGGAGTGTGGTCTGGAAAAATGGATGTGAAATTGGGAGTCAGATGGTCCTGAGTTCTATATCTGTTTCTGTCACTGACTAATTGGATGGCCTTAGGCAAATCACTTCACCCTTCTCCTTCCATTTTCCCATCTATAAAATGGTAGTACTAATACTTAACCACCTACTACTCAGAGGTGTTGGGAGGATTCATTATTTAATGTCTGTACATTGACTTGAATATATAAAATGCTAAGTATTCTGAAAAATGCTATAGGTGTCTCACATTAGACACCTAAACTTAGTGGACACTTTCACAAGTTTAGGCTTTCATTTGTGTGCCTCAGTTCGACATCCGTTAAGGAGTTTTTCTTCAAAATTCCATTCTGATATATGGGGATAAAGTATTTGTGAAGAACTCAGATATTTATGGCAACCAGTGCCCCAGAAAAGCTCCTGAGTAAATTAATAATTCTGTGCAGATGGTATCAGAGGGGTAGCCGTGTTAGTCTGTATCCACAAAAACAGCGAGGAGTCCAGTGACACCTTAAAGACTAACAGATTTATTAGGGCATAAGCTTTCGTGGGTAAAAAAAACCCACTTCTTCAGATGCATGGAGTGAAAATTACAGAAACAGGCATAAATACATGATGCCACATACACCCTGACTAAATGGGCCTTCAACATGGGTTCTCCACTTGTAAGATAACTCTTAAAATAAATTTGCTTGAGAAAGAGGCGATGAAACAACCACCTTAAAACTTGGCTGAGACTTTTATGGTTTATAAAATCTAGCAACAGAATGTGAAAAATATTGTTATAGCAACAACTCTTTATACTGGTAATATTACCTTTTTAGATACTGCCTTTCACCAAACAGGCTCCCAAGGAATGTTACTATATATAATTAGTATAGTTTCACCTCTGAAATGCAGATAGCTCTGGGGTAAAGAATGACAGCCACCTACACCCTAATCCTGCAAATCATATATTAGTAGCAAGAAATCTGTTCCTTATCCACTTGAGAGCTTTGGTTAAAAAATTGTGTTTGATGATCAAATTTAAACCTGATTGAAACAGAACAGTTGATGTAAAACATCTTCTAGATGAGGCAGAAGCCTAGACTACAGATTTGACTATGTATGTGAAAATATCCCAATGGAGCATGACTGTATCTTGATGCCATGAGACAGTATTTTAAGCACTGAGATGGCTTGCAGTATGGTCTAGGCCCTTGGGATAAGTGTACAAACTTTTGGGGGAGTCCCTCTGAGGAGAGGGGACACAAGGTGGTTAGCAGGGGCACATGAGGACCTGATGAAATAGAACAGTACTGTATTCTTGCTGCTGGCTAAAGATCCCATTAAAACCAATAGGAGACCCCAAATCTTGCATGACATTCTTGGCCATCTTGTTACATTTTTCCATATATCAAGTAAAATATCATGTATATGGGGTGGGGGGCACAGAACTTCCCCCTGTAGTTTGAGGGAAGATGCACTGTGCTAGCAGCCAGGAGACTCTGGATTGTAGCGTCACCTCTTCTATTGTCTGCTGTTAATATTTTGGTGTAGCTCACAAGTCATATTACTCACCATCATAGATCTTAACTTGACTAGGATTTAAAGGTGTGATGTTAGCTAATGTGTTTTAAAGATCTATTGTAGACTAGGCATGCAGCCTTTACTGTGTGATAAATTGATCAAATTAAAGCCTGGGCTGGGATTAGAACATGTCTCTAAATGACAGCATTCCCCTGGAGCTGGGTTAGGTATCAGCCTAAGGCTAACAGCCAGAGGCCTGTGCTTTGGAGCTGAAGATCTTGCATTCAAATCCTCCAGTTACTCATGCAGCAATAAAACAGAATGAGCTCATTGCTCAAGGCTGTCTGCACAAGGGGACAGAGCTAAGGTCATAGGGGTAACCTTAATTCTGGTATTTGCTAACCATGGTGTGTAAAAATGACCCTCTCTTAGGTGGCGCTTTTGAGAGGTCTGGATGCCTCTGGGTCTTGCTCAGGAGCCTTCAAGTTACAGGTCACCTCCTGCATGGCCTGAAGCTCAGGGGGCATTAAAAGTAGTTCCCACTGTTGGTGGCTGTTGGACGGCCCCTCAGCGGGCTGAGGCCGGTGGGCCTGAGCTGGAAGCTGACTGGGACGGCCACCCTGGGTCCGTGCCCCCGAGACACAACGCTCCCTGCTGCAGCGCTGCCACCACTCAGGATGTTAGCGGCGCAGGGGCCGGGGCTGTCTGGACATGGCCTCAGGCATAGGGGGTGAGGGCTCTAACTTGCGGGGCATGTCCGGGGGGTGTCAAGGCTCCGGGGCTGGAGAATCACCGACACCACCAGGCGCGTTGTGCCGGCCCCTCTCCCGCAGTCTGGCTGGCAGGGCACGTCCAGCTCCGACTTGGGTCCCTAGGCAGCGTTGCCAAGGAAACCGGGCAGAGGCCGCCCCAATCCGAGGGCAACGCGCCCCCCCGGCTCGTGACAAAGCCCCCGCCCGTCACACCTGGCTGAGAGCCTGCGGGCGCGAGGCGCATTCAGCCGTTAGAGGGGCGGGCGGGCGGAGCGCGCGGGGAGGAGAGACCTCGCCAGCGCAGCACGTGGCAGCGCCCATCCCCGCGAGAACCCGGATGTGAGCTCATCCCTGCACGCAGCGTGACCCTCTCCGTGCCCGGAAGTGAGGCGGCTGGGGCTGTACGGGAGCCGGGAGGTATCGGGTAGGGGTGTGTTGGGGCGGGTGGTCTCGGCTTCGTCCCCGGCGCTCGTAGCGAGGAAGGTTGTGAAGGGGCGGAAATGTGGCTCCGCTCCCGCCCTGCCTCGCCGCTCCCGCCTCCCACCGGGCACCAGTGACCGCCCGCCAGCATGAGACCCGCCGCCGAGCCGCCTCGCCAGCGCCGCGCTCCGGTAAGTTCCCGAGCCCCGGGGCTCCTCAGTCTGCACCCGCTGGGGGGGTCTCCGCCCCTGGCCTGTGCTAGCAGCCCGGGCTCCGTCCCCTAGGGCCGCCGGGGGACACGGGCCCCGCCGGCAGTAGGGAGGCCCCGATCCCCGGGCCAGTGGCTCTCCGCGCCCCTGGGCGTGCCCGGGTCTCCCGGGGGCAGGTCTACGCACCGCCCCCTCCCCCCGACAGCACTCCTGCGGCCGCGAGCTCTGACTGTCCCCGTCCCGCCCCCAGGCCCCAGCGGAGGGGCCGCGATCTCGGCCCTTCTCTCCCAACGCACCCCGGGAGTCAGCGAGTAGCGAGGCCTGGCACCCAGAGGGGTAGGGTGCAGGGCTGTGCCCTCCTTCCCTCCCCTCTCCCCCATCCCCACGCTGAATCCCAGGCAGGGGCGTGAGGCCTTGCCCCCAGTCCTGCACACTGGCTGGGACTCTGAACAGGCAGGCAGGCCCTCCACTCCCCTTCCCCTGGCAGCTACTCCCCAAGATGGGGGGATTGTGCAAGGAAGGCGTGTGGAGCTCAGCTTATCTGGGGGGTGATGCAGGGCAGAATCACAGAGAAGGGTAAAAAAAACAGGAGTACTTGTGGCACCTTAAAGACTAACACATTTATTTTAGCATGAGCTTTCGTGAGCTGCAGAGTCCTCCCGTCCCCCACTTTTTCCATCCCCTTACACATCTCCAAGGAAAGCAGGGGGGAGAGCGTCTTCTGGCTTTCCCTCAGACACCTCTTACATTTCTTTCTGCTTGAAAACTCTCAGGTATTCAACCCCTTCTCCTCTTACCTAGGGGTTTGAATAGGCAATGATAACCGTGGACTCCTTGTTTAAAATGTGGAGCTTGTATTCCCATTGGGGTAGTAGCTTGGAAACAGGGCAGAAAAGTTGCTTGGTTCCGTTTTCTGAGCTCTTGATACTTGTGTGTATGAGTGCTGCAGTAGCTAGTCTAACAGATGAGTTAATTTTGGGAAATTTTTTAATGAACGGTAACTGTAGAAAGCACTGGTCTGCGTCCTTCCTTGCACCAAAAATCACTTGTCTCAAGCTGCTCATAAACGTATGAGAGGTAGAGAGGTCCATTTGTGATTTATACATCTGTATAACATCTAGAGAGAGAGACACTCTAGTATGAACTAATTAGTTTAGACATTGGCTGAGGGAGACAAGAAAGTGACTATCCAAAATCTTATGTCCTTGTTTGTTTATCCTGTGCTTGTTGCCTGGACTTTGCCTGCTTATTGTAACATAGCTGTCTAAGAAAATTCCACATCTTCCTCCTTAGAACAACAACAAACATTGTTTTTGTTGTTACACAACCCAAAACAAGGCAACTTGCAGAGCTTCATTCTAAATGATTGCAATGAATAGTATTTTCAATTTCATCCTTGATTCATCCACTACAGTTTGGGCTGTTAATGAATATAACTGTTAGGGCCTTGGTCATAACACACTTGTCTCTTACCTGGTTAAAATTGCTACAATTTGGAGTATGAACAAGAATGCTGTCTCACATAGTTATGTGATCCAATGAAATCCAGTTTATACCTCAAATTTTACTGTCAACTTCAGTGTCCCGATGTGGTGGTTCTGTATTGTAGACAAGGCATTTTAAGACAAGTGATAGTTAAAGGACAAAGAGTATTTTAACAAGGGAAAGAATATGAATAAACTAAATTAACATGAACAAAAATATTAACTTTTTCAAAAGTATAACTTAAGAATGAAGTGTATTGTTTTGTATTGTAATGAACTCTATTAACTTTGAAGATATTGTGAACATAATAGCTTAGTTTAGTTCCGCTCTGTAAAAGTATATTTGTATTCCTATTAATGCCAAGCTTTTCTATGGTGTCATTCATCCATACATATCTACGGGTTAATTTAAAAAAAAAATTTGTCCGATGTTTGAGGGTCAGTGACTTTCAAATTAAATGTGTTTACATGAATCAAAAGATGGAGTTTCTACCTGTCAGCCATGCAAAGTCAATGTGGTATCTGAGATTCAAGCTGGGTTCTTTCCTACTCTTTATAACGGTTCTGCAGAATAAATTACACTGTCAGTGTTTCATGTGGTTTGAACAGTACAAAGGAATTCTTCTGGTTCTAGAATTGAAGTTGAGGAATCAGGTGGGATAACATGGGGCTTTTTTAGTTAAAGTTTTCAGACAGAACCATCAATTTCTAACGGCTTTTCTGAGATTGGTTTGTTCCTCTTTTCATAATTTTGCAAAGCAATCTGTTTTACTTAACTGTTCTGAAAGAATAAAACATGGTGAGGATGTTAAGGGGGCACTGGAAATTTAGAAATCACACATATGTCTGAAATTTACTTAATGTTGTTACAGCTAACTCCTAGGTGTCCTATACCTGAGAGTAGGGAAATGCATTTTTTTCTCTAATTTTTGGTTTGTTCCTTGCATTTAATAGCGTGTTTGTATGCCAGTTTCACTGTTTCTGCTGCATAGTCATTTTTCCCTTTTGTGTGGATCTTTCAGACAGCCATAGGGAAAAGAGAAACATTTTAAAATAATATTTGTAAAACCACAAAACACTGCAGGGGCAAGTATAGTATCTGAAACTACTTCTAACTCAGTCCTTTGAAACCGACTAGATCTCAAGTTGACATATTTTTAAAATATCCAGAAATATTCTGATTGGGTCTTTGTGCCACACTGAACATATTAAATAGGCTTCTACCAGGTTTTAATTTCAACAACTAAGAATTTATTGTTGTCAAAGAATGTAACTTGTTGAAATTTTAGTTACTAATCAAGGCCTTATTTAACTTGTGATATTGCTGATTCTGCAATATTAGGCTTTCACTGCAATTTTGAAAGTGGGAGCCCGAGGGCACCTCTCTCTCAGCCCTGGGCTGCCAACAGTGGGAGCCCCTGCTCTGAGCCCTGGGCGTCTGACCATGGAAAATTGCAGAAAAGTAATAATGGACTTTATTACCGCAAATAATGAGATTCATTATTACTTTTCCACAATTTTCCATCGCTTGTCTGCAACTCAGCTGCAATTTTTTGACAATCATCCCGCAATTCAAGTAGGGCCTTATGCATGATTATCTATGAGGCCGTAGAAGACCATGGTAAATTAAAGCTATCCATAAATTTATATGCCCCCCCCCCCCCCCAAAAGAGAGAAAATGAAACAATGGCAAAAAATCTACTGATTACAATTCTTAGAGGGATACTAGCTTGAAGGCTAGTTACTTTTATTGAATTTTCTGAAAATAATTTCAGTTAGTAAATCCCTTTGCCATTTTTTGTGGTTTTATGAGTATTTGAACTTTTTGAGCTGTAAATAAAAGAAACTGACTAACTTATGCAGGGAAAATAGTTAAACCACCTACTATCAAATACACAAAGTAAACATTTGAAAAAATATTTTTTCAAATGTTTTGTTTATTGTAATAGGTATTCAGATTCAGTTTTGAGTAATGTTTAAGTTGATGATTTTTCTTTTTACTGACTTTTGCTTGTTTGTTTTTTGTCTCCTGTTTGAGCTACAAGCTTTTTTTTTAAACCTCAGCCTTCTTGTACCGTACTTCACTTTTCTTTTTACATCCTGCATCCTTGCAGAACTTTGTACTCTGAAACTGTTTCTTACGATAGTGAGTTCTAGGTGCTCAGATGCTATGGTGATAGGCCCTATATAACAACAAAAGTTACAAGTACCAAGATTCCTCATCATTTTCCCATTCTCTGTTTTTTCCGCTGTACTGGTGAGAAGTAGATTTGGGATGGCTTTTCCTCTAGTAGCATTCTCTGACTGGATCATGCTATTGAGAAGCAGTTCTGGGTTATTGAAAAAGGAATTCCTTAGGCAAAACTTCAATAAAGTTAAGAATAAGGAATTCTAAATGAGGCCATTAGATGTTAAACTAAGGTAACTGATTACAAGCAATGTCAGAGTAAGTATTGCTTTTGTAAAATATCCTGATTTGCAGAGTATTTTTAAGAATCATTGTCTTTTTTTTATTAATCCATCCTTCTTTGCTTTCTGGGTATCTTAACTTATTTAAAATTTTATATATGCAGCTAAATATAAATGAAAAAGACAAACATTTATTCATATTTATATTAATTGGGAATGTTACCCAACACCCAGTAAGGCAAGGATTAAGCCTAATCGCCAGTCAAAACATACGGAGTCCAGAGCCATGCCCTCTCCTGCTGCTTGAGTCCCTCCCTCACCACATGATCCAGAAGACCCTGCTAGAGGCCTGTGCGGGACTATGACTACGCACACTTTACAACAGCTCAGCTGTGCCGCTGTAGCTGCGCCGTTGTAAGCTGCTCTTTATCACTGGGAACTCTCCTGGTGACAAAATAAAACCACCTCCAACAAGGGGCAGTAGCTTCGTCACCGGGAGCACAGCTCCTGCTGATGAAACACTGTCCATACCAGCGCTTTTCATCATTAAAACTTTTTTCATGCAGGAGTGTTTTTTCACACACCCGTCCCCCTTTCCCCCCCCCCCGCCCCCGAGTGACAAAAGTTTTAACAATGAAAGTGCCATTGTAGATAAAGCCAATTTTTTTTAAATCCTACTTCCGTCCCACCCCGCAATATCCACTCCCACCCGCCCCCACATTGTTTCTTGCAAGTTTATCCCACTCCCACCTACAAAAACCGTGGATCCTGCAAACCCCTCATGCTACAAAAAAAAAAAGTCGGTTAATATATAAAAGGAATTCAGACACAATTTTACTAGTAAAAAAACAAATCTTGCTTAAACCATGTAAAAATACTAACTCCTGTTTATAATAGATATCACATCTCTTTCTGTCCCTTGGTTAAATTTAAGTATTGAAACGTTTATTTAAAAAAAACAAAAACAAACACCCTTGCTTTACATTGCTGAAATTCTATTTGGCAAACTGATGAGAGATTTAGTGTTTTCCTGCAAATTACTGCAGTCTGGTGGTTTTTGTTTTTTGTCCACCCAGTACCATCCACAACAAAGTACATTTTACCTGCTCCTGCGATTATGGGAATGGATCTGGCCAGACCCACTGGATCCCGGAGTTGCTGCAGGGCTCTAGATCCTGGCTTTCCGTTGGCTGAACTCTGCATCCCGTTATTCCTGCCCAGCCCCCCCCCCCCAATCAATTATGTTGCCCTTCCACATCACTGTCTGATATTAAGGATTGTGTAAGGCAGCTGTTTATAAAAATTGGGAGTTTAGATCATAGAATCTTGATGAACTTCCAAGTTTCAGTGTCCTGTAGTAAAACAGACTTTACAATGGTATTAAATATTCAATTTCAGTTTGGAGGACGAGAGCTCTGTTTCTCCATTTTGGCTTTAGGGTTGCAAAGGCATGTTTGGCTTTTCCTATTCTAGCTCTAATATCTTTCTGTTCCACGTGTTTTGTTTACAGTGCTGCCAAGATGTGATGTCAGACCTGTTGTGATAATTGAACCTACAAATTTACCCTAATTGTGAGCTCAGCTGTGAAAAGTGAAAGTTCATAAAGTGGACAGGGATGGTGTCCCTAGCCTCTGTTTGCCAGAAGCTGGGAATGGGCAACTGGGGATGGACCACTTCATGATTACCTGTTCTGTTCATTCCCTCTGGGGCACCTGGCATTGGCCACTGTTGGAAGACAGGAAACTGAGCTAGATGGACCTTTGGTCTGACCCAGTATGGCTGTTCTTGTGGTCTAATGACCTATGATAACTGTTGAAAGGACAAGGTGAAAAAGGGAGGAGACCAACTGAATTAGTACAAGTGAAAAGGCCTACTGATATTCAAGGACTGTGTTAAGATAATGGCTGGTAAACAAGAAAAGTGGGGACTGGAAATCCATGAACCAAAATTGGTGTGTTGAAAATTAGGCCTAATTGGTGGCTGAAATAATTAAGGATGTTCCAGCCATCACTCCCTTTTGAGATCCTTAAGAAGGGAATTTTTTGGGACAGATGTGAATTCTGGATGACTGAAAAACAAGAGAAGGGGAAGGAGCAAGCTTCACCATCGTGGCTGCCAGGCTATCCTCCTGGGCCCTGCGCCTTCTTTGTTCTAATTCTGAAAGATGTCCTTACCAATCTGGGTTAGAGAGAGGGACCTCAATGACATCTTCTCTGGCTCTGGCTAAATCCCAGGATGTGAGGCTTTGTCACAAACCTCCCTGCCCAGTGTGTGTTCTTTTTCTTCCCCACCATATTTCTTTTTTCCTATCCTTTTTTTGCCTACTTTTTAATAAGAATCTAGCTCAATTGGCCAAGCCTATATTTTATAACACTGCAGTAAGCCTGTGACCAAAGAGATAGCTAAAAGCAATGCCCTAAACAGCCAAATGCTGGTGCGAGTTTGCCTGCCTTGGGAGTGGCTGATAAGACTCTGTGCTGTGCTTGTGTTTTTTCGATCAGCAAGGTTGCAAGTGAGAGTCAACACTAGAGACAGAAGCTGCATTTTCTATCTCTGCTGTTCTTTTCTTTCCCCTGTTGTGTGTTTGTCTTGTTTTGCCTTCTAGGAAACAGAATCAGACTTGAACAGCAGCAGCAAAAACGTCAGCTTCAGCCCATCTTGGCTAACTTCTTTTTGGGAAAAAGAAAGGGACAGTTATTACCATCTTTAATACCATCTAGGAGACTGTCAGACCACAGGGTTTTCTTTCTAAAAATTCTCTCCAGCTAAAGAGAAAATGAAAACTTTACTTAATATTTTTCGTTTCAAATTATTTAACTGTTTTGCTTTTTCTGTATCTTTTAATAAAAGTTACAAAAAATTAATGGTATGGTTTCTGTGGTTCTGAATAGATTGATGTCTCTATATACCAAAACTGTACAGTTTCAGAGTCATGCTAACACTTTTGACTCTTTGGGCCCATACTCTATCAGAATTAATATACAGACCTCATCTATGTCAATTCCAGTAAGTACTGTTGGTGATTTTTATTGTGTTGATTCTCATGTTTTTTGTTTTCTTGGTGTTGATTCAGCCCTATTTGTTGAGCATAAGCCTGGAGATCATTTGTTTTATCTTGCCTATCTCTGTGGGTATGGGACATCACACTGATGTCATCTGCAAAGACGAGGTCTTCTGGCTTCTCTGTGAAAGTCCATTGTATCCCTCTCGGTGGTTGTTTTTCTCAGTACCCCATCCATTACCAGAGGATGAAGGTCTTGACTTAGGGCTTGGCTACACTTGAGAGTTGCAGGGCTGGTGGAGGCTTTCCAGCGCTTCAACTTAGTAACTGTCCACACCTGCAAGGCACATCCAGCGCTGCAACTCCCTGGCTGCAGCGCTGGCTGAACAGCTGGTCTGCTTGGGGAATAACGAGTGCAACACTGGTGATGCAGCGCTGCTCGTCAGGTGTGGCCACACACCAGCGCTGTTATTGGCCTCCAGGGTATTGGGAGATATCCCAGAATGCTTTTAACTAAATTACTCTTTGTTTTGTTATGCAGCCTCTCTTTGTTTTGTTGTGAACTCCTGCTTATCTAAAAAACAAACACAGCTCCTGTTTGCTGTGATCAATCTGTACCTGACTGTGAACAATCAAATGAGATAAACCCCTGCCTGCCTCATTCACAGGGGTTGAGTGTTTGCTTGACGAGAGAAAGGGGCGGGGAGGGGGAGAAAGGGAGTCTGTGCTGCTTATCTGGTCTGCAGGCTGTTTGCAGTTAAGACTAAGGGGTTGGGAAAATTTTCTGATTTTGCAAGGCAGGGAGTTAGTGTCGGCTCCAAAAATCCACACACTCTCTCTCTCTCTCCCCTGCTCCCTGTCACACTACACCCCACCCCCCTCTTTTGAAAAGCACGTTGCTGCCACTTGAACGCTGGGATAGCTGCCCATAATGCATCACTCCCAACAGCGCTGCAAATGCTGCAAATGTGGCCACACTGCAGCGCTGGTAGCTGTGTGTGTGGCCACACACCAGCACTTTCCCTACACAGCTGTACGACCAGCGCTGTAACTCCCAGCGCTGCAACTCTCAAGTGTAGCCAAGCCCTTAGTTGACATAAGACATCCTTGTCTGACTCTGGTGGTTACCTCTAATGGCTTAGTCAATTTGCTGTTATGTATTATTTGATGTCATATTTTTCATAGAAACTCTGAATGATCAGAGTCATTTCTGGAGGAATTCCGTAGTGGCATAGTAACTTCCATAATACACGTCTATCCACTGTGTCAAACAAAAGCTTTTTGGAAATCTATGAAATTCATAGTGTGTGACTGATATTTTATATGTAGGGTTACTGTCTGAGCTATGCATGATTTCTCCTGTTAAGCCCTGCCTGTTGTCATACCCATAAATCTACAGCTTTCTTCATTCTGTCTAGAATCATGCATGTAAATATTTTAATTGGGATGGACAGCAGTTGAATGCCTCTCCAGTTGTTGCACTGACTGAGGTCCTTTTCTTTGGCAGCTTCACTGTATGACCATTGTCCCGCTTGTTTGCTATTTTTCTTCCCCATATCTTTATAAGAGGCCTGTCAAAGTGTCTTCTGCGTTCTTTGAGTCCTCCTTAAGCACTGCTGCAATAAAACTAATTAATCCCACCCAACGAATGATTCTGTGGCAAGTTCTTTTTGTCAGAACCTTTCACTGCTACTCCAGGACAATCCTCTGCATGTTGGAGTGACAGGAACCTCTCACCTCCTTTCCCCCGTCCTACCCCACATGTCCCATTGCTAGTTTGTCTGGGTTATCCAGAATACTTTTTCACAACAAGGCAATGTAAGGCACCTTACTTCCTGTGCAGTGGCTGTCCCCTTCAGCAGAGACGGTGACACCACACTGCCGTAACTATTTGTGTACACATTGGGGCAGACATCACTGCTTTAATTTGCATTGATCCATGTTTGGAAGGTAATGTTTGCACCATAAAGGCTAGAAATTTTTTTAAATGAAAGCCTGGATTCGGTGGAAATTGTTTATCCTGAGAAGATGACTACTCACTGTACCTTAGTAGATTTTTCTAATACTGTGCTTGCATGTGCGTATAAGCAGTGTGTGGAGCTGTGCCTAATATAATGCAGAAATGTCTCAGTTTTAGGGACAAGGTGGGTTAGTGGACTCACTTTTGTTGGTGACAGAGACAAGCTTTTCAAGCTCTTCAGGCTCTGTGTAAGCTTGAAAGCTTGTCTCTGTCACCAACAGATAAAAGATATTTGAGACACAAGGTGGGTGAGGTAATATCCTGGGACTGACACAGCTACAATAACACTGCATACAATAATGGAAGATATTATTTTTAGGAGTCATTTTCATTTGTTTGCAACTTTCGCAGTTTTTTTAGCTTCTAAAAATGTACAAGATATCATTTATGTAAATTGTTATGTGATCTCTTAACTGACTGCCAGTGTTCCTTGGATTTGTGTAGGCATGTGTCGCTTAGGAAACTTAATAGAGTGTAATGCATTTCTCTTTGCTGATTCAGAAACTCATTGCTACTACAGGATCTAGAAAGATTGAATCTATGAGCTTATTGAATCAAGTTACTTATCTACATCACTAGTACTGGCTTATTGCTCTCAAAAATTGACTTACCTCTTAAACGTTCCTGTCAAAATGAACAGCTACCATTCTGCATTTTTGTAAAAATACTTTGTTGCAGGACCAAAGCAACATGGTGTAAAGCATGTTAACTAGATTCACAGTTTGATAATTTGACCTTTATTTTAATTTATCAATACAGCTTCCCTTCCTGTGCTGTTTTTCCAGAGGGTGAGGCAAGGCTGTGTTGGTTTCAGGTGTACTCTACACAGACTGAATTCTGGTTACCTTGACAGAAGTATTGCCTCAGATACATTGAGGGTAATCAGTGTGTCCTTCCCTGTTTTTGGTGTTGGACTTCTTATGGGATTGAAGTGGGGAGTGGCTAGTTCTAGGGAATGTAAATTGTGAGCTCGTGAAGGGTTAGACCATGTTAAATTTTTTAAAAGCATTCTTTTTAACAGACATTGACAATGAGCTAAATATGTTTTTTGTTAAAATCAAGCCAAGAGTTTTGGGTTTCTGCTCTTTGTCTAGACTAGAGCACTCATTTAATTGTGCTTCAGTTGATAGCATCATATATACTGAAGTATCAACAACTGAGTGTTTCCACCATCAATTGGGATAACATTTGCCCTTGCGTCCATCCTTGGGTTGCCCTACACCAATGTGAGGTGTGGGTTGTCATCTGGTATACAACTTAACCCAATGTTTTTACAGAGATAAACTCTCAGCTCAATTGCAAATGCAACATGCTGACACAACTGGGGCTCTGTCAATTCTGACAGATCAGATTGCTACCTCAGTTGGCAAATTCTACGCTGCAAAAAACAAAACAAAATAAAAAATCTACTGCAACAGCGAGTCTCCAAGCCTGGGTCAACTGATTCAGGCTCACGCTATGGGGTGAAAAATAGCAGTGTAGGTGTTCCTGCTGGTGCTGGAGCCAGAGCTCTGAGACCCACCCTCCTCTCTGGGTTTCATTGCCCAGGCTCCAGCCTGAGCAGGAATGTCTAGACTACTATTTTTAGCTCTGTAGCGCAAGCCTGAATCAGTTGACCCAGACTCTAAGACTCATTGCCACATTTGTTTTTTCCAGTGTAGATGTACCCATAGTTTACAGGCTAAGAATCCTCTCTCTGAACTACTGCCACCATATCCCCTTCCCTCTCTGCTTTTCTGCAGAGGATCTCGGGCTGAGACTGCACTGTTTACCTCTTGGTCATGCCCTCTCACGTATGTCTTCTTTCCAGAGTTAGCGATTCAGCCGGTGAACCACCGTTAGCTGAAGATTTATAGAGTTGGGGCATGGGAGGAGGGGAATCATGGTTAGGGAACATTTCTAGGGTAATCTGGGGGGACTGAAGAGCCAGGCAAGGCAGAGAAATTGTCGCTCTGTACATGGACAGCTGTCAGAGCAGGCAGATTGCTCATTTGATGTTGACAGTACACCAGTTGTTCCTTTTGTGTTGAGATAAAGCCGAGGACCCTGTTGTGCTAGGCACTGTGCAAACATATAATAAAAAGATTGTTTCTGTCCTAAAAAGTTTAAAGACTGTGTTCCAGTGTGGTTGCAGCTTAATCATTTAGTTTCTTAACTTTGAATGGACTAGTCATTGAACTGAAATAGTTGAGAGAACTGAAATGAAGAAAATATTCTCTGTACCTGCAGAAAAGGCTAATGGTATCTAAAACAGGTTTAGCACTTCAACAAACTCTGGTTCCAGACTTAGCCACTGCCTGCCAGCAGCTCAGTGATTTGACTTCCTTTAAAACTTGACATCAAATATGTATTATTTAATTTTTTTGGATTAGTCGATTTCAAATTTAATTTTCAATACGTTTTTTAAAAAAAAACCTGTATTTAATTTAAACTTAAACTGATTTAAATTTTTAAAAAAAATCTGATTTTCTTTTAACCCCCCCCCTCAATTTTTATCCACCCTGTTCAAAAGTTATATTTAAGTTTACATTCCATTTTTGTATTGCTTTAAAGATTTTTATAAGGGCACACTGTTTTTAAAAAAAACAAATTCTGAAAAAATCTGGAGTTGGCTTGTTTGACGATTAATTGTAACCTAAAGTGATCGTTTATTATTTTCACTGTAGAAAAGCATGCATCTCTACAAAATAAAATTGCAAATTTACTATGACAATGATTTGGCAAATCTATCTGTAAAATTTAAGAACTCTGTGTTAGATTATGAACTCTACATGTATCTTGACCAGGTTGCAAACTCCACTTTGAAGTTGCATGCAGCCTGTTGTCTTTACTGTTCTTTTACCTCCATGTTGGACTGAAATTCCAACGGGGTACTGGCAAAGGTATAACAGCAGTAGAGGATTGTTAAACCTTGATGGTGTCCTATTCAAAAAGGAAGCACTCTAGAAAAAAGGCTGATCCCTTCCCTTCACAGAGGAACTGTTATCATTTTTTTTTTTTGTTAGTTCTGGGGAGAGGTCACCTAGCAATGAAATCACCTGGGGGGTTACCTGTTCTGGCTGACCAGGGAGTCACCTGACAGAGGAGACTGACTAGAAGGTTATAAAGAGGCTACTCTGTTTATATTCTCTTTGGCCATTTTTTTCACTGTCTTAAGATGAGGAAACTGCAGGAGCCGAGTGAGTTAATGGTGAAGGGGAGACACAATTTGTCTATTTGAGCACATATGGTCCCCAAGCACTTCTAAGGGAAGGATGAGCTAGAGAGGGGAAATGTATGTAAAGTTTGGGTTTTTTCCTTGTATAGATCTATGTGATTCTCATTATTAAAGGTCAACGCTGTATTTGAGTCCTGTGCAAACTCTGTGTGTGTTGTGTTCTGCACCTACCATGTGCTCTTTGAAGAGATAAATCAGAACGCTCACGTTTGGATGGAATTCTGAGAAAGGGAATATTTAAGTTATGAGTGGAGTCTGAGCAGTCCATACTGGTTCCATGGGCTAGGCATGTGAGCCATGTGGTAACAGTTCTCAGGAGGGAGAATTAGATGAAGGGTCTCACTCTGACAGTGCATCTAGGACTCCAGAACTGAGACAGTGCCTGAGCCTGGGCTCTGTGCAGACTTTGAAGTCTTAAAACACCCATGAAAGCAGAGGCTGGGATTCTTTCCTCTGGTGGGCTGCCAGCAAGAGAAGCCCAACTAGGGCTGTGACGAATTTGGCATATAATAGTTATAACTGAAGTAGAATGGACAGAATTCAGTTTATAGAACTTGTATATCCTTCATCTTCCTGCAGAATGTCTCAGAGCCGGTTCTCCTATCTGTCTGAATGCATACATTTAACAAACCTTTTTTTTCACTGATTTTTGAAAAGAAAGTAGTAATAGTGGCAAGGGGCTGTATTTATAGTAATCAAACGTGGATGATTCATAGCTGGGAGAGACTGCAAATGCTGTGGAGGTTAGAATTTAAAAACACTTTGAATAATACATTGGAGAAATGGCTGAAATTAAAAAACAAAAAGTCAATAAAGACATTTGAAGAATCAGTCAAAGCATTGGACACTCTAAATGGCTACTAATTTCATGGACAATTACACTGCATTCTTACTAAAGACACCTCTCGCTCCTGGGGGCTGTAACTAATTGAGATGAGTTCTCTCTGCAAGAACTGCATGAATATAAGAGGTGGGAGGAAAACTACATTAGTAACACTACAGAAGAGTGTGAGTAAAGTTGATGAGTTAGCAGTATAGCTTTACAAAGAGCCAAATGTTATGTCAGGTTATGTTAATAGGATTATCATGTGACTTAAGCAAGGTAACTTGTATTCTTGCTCAGTATTGGCTTGTCCTCAGTTTGCGTACTACATTACATTTTGGGCATTGTTTTTAAAAAAAATCTTTTTATTAAAGCAAAGTTGCAATAAAATGTTAACCTACATCATACAATCCTTATTTATTCAGCATCAGGTTAATATTCAAAGAACCTGTCTAAAGATTAGTAAGAAATTGAAGCATATCCTAGCAAAAATTGCAGCAAGAAACAACCTCCCAAAGTAATGAGGCACTCACTGCAGTTAACTGAATTTTGTGAGGGAACAGTTATTTCAAATAGCTGCATCATCAAATATACTTTTATCAGATACCTGATAACTGTAATTTGGATTTATCTATAAGTGTTTAGAATAATACAGTGTAATACAGCAGTTTTAAACTGTGGTCTGCAGAGAGCAGGCTGGTCACATGATGTTGGCTCTCCTCTTGGTTTCCAACTACTAAATTACATTAAACACTTCCTTGTATTTTTTTTATTAAAGCAGTTTTCTTTAGTTGCCACAGGGATAGTACATGATCCGCAGTGGGCAGGGAGGTGTTCGTGAGACATTCTAGGAGTGATCCATGCTGTGTGTCTTTGTCCATGCTATTGACATTCTTCTTTGCAGGGAAAGCTTGCAGATTCATTATGATGGATCTTACCCCAGCATGCAAAACCTTGGAGGCAGAACCAGATCTATCAATCAAGGCAGTAGTCACTCCTGTGAAGACCCAACCAGATCATGCTGCCTCCAACAGGTGCAGGGAGGCTTTACAAGACTTCCTGCTCAGAGCAATTAGAAAATAGGACAAAACCAAAAAGGGCTCCTTTTTATTTTTAGTGTTTGATTTATTTGATTATAAGCATCACTGGACTGTTTGGCCTCAGTGGGTCTATAGCAAGCTTGCTGGAAACACCTCTTCTGATATTGAGGTAGCTGGCTGTAGCAGATTCTAGTGCGGTCTATCTGTGAAGGCTTCTTTGGTAAGGCCATATCGGGGGAGGGATAGCTCAGTGGTTTGAGCATTGGCCTGCTAAACTCAGGGTTGTGAGTTCAATCCTTGAGGGGGCCACTTAGAGATCTGGGACAAAAAAATAAAAATAAAAATCAGACAACCAGAGAAATAAAGAAGCTGGCAGAACAGAACACAAACATGTCTGGGCTAACTGGATCCATCTTGGTGTGGATCAGCTATGTTACTCCTGCTGTGCTAACCAGAGCCTCAAACCATCCATTGACCATACAACCACTGCTTTCTCACTCTCTTCCAAACAGCCAGCTTTGGAGGGATGAGGTAGAGAGCAGACCACGCATGGAATAATAAGTAAGGAATAAGGGGCTCCATTTCTCATGCCACTCTTATGTAACTCTGCCTTTCTCACTGAGAGATAATATGAAACAAAAGGGCTGTTTCGTGTTCCTGCCCTTCCCTTGAGCAGGAGGCTAGGGAACATATGTAAAAATCAAGGCAACTTAGGGAGTCCTGAAGAGTGAACCCCCCCCAGCCCAATAAATCGGAGAACTTGGGAAAGAAAATCAAAGGCATCAAGGAAGGACACTACAGATTCTGACTGTAGGGGCCACTCCTCCACAGAGGAAGATTTCTAAGGCTTAATCCCCCCGCCCTGGGTAAAACAAAAGTAACATAATATAAATCCTTCCAGTGTACAGGCTCTAAGAGGGACAAGAAGGGACCCAGGGAGCACAAAGAATGTTTTTCATATTCATCTTCCTGGGAGCAAAGATAGTTCTTGGAGCCAGAGCTCATGGAGGAGGAGGAACTTTAAACTATATTTTTTATTATTATTTTAATTTTTTTTAAAGGCAGGTTGTGTTGAAACCATTCTCAGGAGTACTTTGCAGACTCTGTATTCCTCCAGAGGAGCCCTTGGAAAAGGAGTTAGTCCACCCACAAGTAAACTTGTCCTGATTGATACTCCCAAAAGTCTCATTTAAAATAATGACAATAAAGAAAAAGAAAATGAAGCTACATCAGCAGCCTTTAGTAGACATGCTGCCTGTATGTCTGGTGCTAGAGCCATGCGTGCATGGTCAGACTCCTTAGTGCCATTCAAAATCAAAAGATCCTCTGGACTAGCAGACATTTTTTTAAAGCAAGATTTTCATAACAGTGGCTGTTGTGGGAAATGCTCCAACCCCAACAAGCCTGAGATTTTACAGTATGATTAGCGTGTAATACTTAATTCTGTGTGGCAACACCAACTCCACCTGCCTAAGGCCTTGGAAAGCCAATCCATAGGCAATCAGATACTAGGTACTTCTAAATATCCTGTCAGGTAGGCTCTCTTTTGAGTCTGTAGATAGCACTTTTAAATTAAGCAAATAAAAAAAAAATCAAAGGATACCTTGGAGCACAAAAGGAAATATAGATCCTACTATAGGTCTTGGCACACATACCAATCCAGATAATTATAGGAAGGATAGCCACTTGGCATAAGGAAGAAAGGAGATGTTTCTGGAAAGCCCTCTATATCAGGCAAGCATGACTACAGGATGATTCTTTGATGTGGTGCTCCCCAAATAGGGGTCAAGTAGCAGGGAATCTTAGTGTCAGATCAATACTATATTTGAAAAATGGATCTTAGCAGAAATATCCAGCCTCACTTGCACATACACTTAAATTCAAAGCCAACATCAAAACGTGCGCCCCCTTTTTCTGCTAACCAACTGGAAAAAAAACAGTATGAAGACTGACATATATCTTCCAATTGGAGAAACTTATTTTCCAACAAACAAGAAGGCTTAGTACTCTAGTCCATCTGCTTCCGAGTACCTAAGTGTTCCAAAAACAGAGGAGTGCTTAACCTGAAGTTTTTGGAAAGATTAGTCCAGAAGCCACAAATCAGGATGGAGAATCTAAATTCTACCATTGCAGGAATTTTAAAAGGAATATATTTTTTCTTTTATTGTCAGGTGTTCTTCAGATCAATTATCTGTAATCGTTATACGAACCCCCATAGGTGGTATCTCAGGTACACATAAAATGGACAATGTACAGTATGCTACTTTACTTTTTAACCTACCTGCTTCTCTAAGGTTTCTTTCTATGAGCAGAGAAGGGGTCACGTATACACATTGTAAAATGTTTTGCTTATTGGAGCAGTGGTCCTGGAAAAGTTCTACAAAGCAGCAGTAACATAACCCAGGTTGTATTCTGGAATAATTCGGATTTGTCAATACAACCAAGAGCCAAATGATTCTATGCAATCTGTTATTTATGGGAGTTGTCATAGAAAAACTTCTGTAGGGATTGATATCTGTCAGAGGACAGGATTCAGAAACTAGTGGCCACAAGGCAGAATGATAAAAGCAACAGAGTCCTGTGGCACCTTTATAGACTAACAGACGTATTGGTGCATGAGCTTTCATGGGTGAATACCCACTTTGTCAGACGCATGTGAATGATGTTCATTCTCCAGCCATGTTGATCGTGGCTCTGATGTCTTAGATCAGAACAATGCTGAGTGAGGTTTCACATGGGTCCTCTCTGAAGTTTCCTAATTTCTTGAGCCTATAGGACTTGTAATTCCTGTCAGCCCTTGGTAATGGGACCACCACCACCCTATGTTAGAACTGGAAGGAGTTGGTGGGGAGAATCCATGCCAGGTTCAAGAGCGGGAAGCTCATTCAAGGAACAGCTTCATCCAGAATTAATGGAAGAACAGACCTCAACAACGTATTACTTGGATCAAGCTGAGAACAATCAGTTATAACCTAATAGCCATAACACTAGTCCTGTTCAGCCAAGATGGCTGATGGCTTACAATACTTTGGCAGTGTTTCTTCAACAAAAGGAGGTACCAAATCCTCAACGTGGCTCTGAGTATCTTAATCTTTTCTTTTCCTGAGTGACCACAATAGTTCCCAGCCTAGGAAAATTCTACTTGCTTGGATAATTCACCACTCCACCTCACTGTGGCAAACAGTGGGCAAATAAATGTGTGCACCTAGGCTGGTGTATTTTCATGACAATTTTGCAAAGTTGATTTAACCTGTAGTTGAATCTGTGTCCAGTTCATAATTAACTTCTCTGCCAAGACAGCCAACAAGAGTACCTCTCAGTGCCAAATGTGGTGATTGACACTTATACACTAGAAAGCTGAGACAAACCCCTCAGGTTATATCCTGGTTCCATAAATTATGTTTTTATACAAAGCAGCAGAGCATGGTAGAACAGCATTCACTGCCAGCACCACCAAAGGATAATGTCAAAACAAGTTACACTGCTTACCTACGGCAGTTTTAGCTCAAATAAGGTTAGTTTCTTCGCCAAACAGTTATAAAGCACATTTCATCTTCAAAGCACTTAAGCCTCAACACCAAAACCTGTGAGTTATGATCTCTTCCAGATAGGGTAAATGAGACAGAGGTAAGGTTCCCAAGACCACTGTGTTAGAGACTAGATTGGCATTCAGTGGTTTTTCCTGTACTTGGGTCAGAGATAAGACATAATTTGTCGTTGTGTTGTGCTGTTAAACATCTGCTGCACTTCAACTCAGTGATCTTTCAGACATCATAATGTAGTCGCTCCCCCTTCTACTTATGTTTGCATATAAATTTGTAAACATTTCAGATAACGGGAGCTACATATATACGATTTTATTACATTTTGTACAGATTATTGCAGGAGTAATTACCAACGATAACTATGTGAACTTTATGATCTACTAACATAATGAGGCTGTGGAACGTTCCCTACCTCTGTCTGTCTCTTTCCTCATACTGCACCAGGGAAGAAAGAAGTGGAGGCAAAGCTGCACAATATTGATAAACCACAGAGTTTTCAGTTTGCAGTGTGATAGAGTAACTAATATCTGTTTGGTTAATAGTTTTGGTTCTACACTGAAACATGTAAATATGGCCATTTGCAAAATACCACCCCTAGTGAATGGGATTAATTTTGCTTTTGTAAGATATGCTTGTAAATTATGCTTTACGCTGTTTCATTGTCTCTTCCCTTGAACAACCGCTATACATCTGAACTACATATATTTTATAATATTCTAAAAAAGGAAATGAGTTCTGTTAGAACAAGGTCCAACCCTCTTTCTAAATCTGGAATACGAAAACAATTCTAATCTGTGTATTAATGTTCCAGGACTGCCTGTGTGTCACTCTGAAGCCTAGAATGTCCGAGTCAGTGGAAAGTGATGGAAACAGCTACAAACATGGCTGAGAGTTCTTTTTGTTCAGAATATCACCAGGTTCAGTTATCACTGGGATTTGTGGTCAGTTATTGTCCAATTTTAAGTTCTCAGTCATTTTGATTTTATGAATTACAGCCCTGCAATAGTAAGGCATGTATCTATGCCTTACCAAGAGTCTATTTCATTGAGCTATCAGAGGTAACTTAATCAGTCACCATCCTTACTATACAGCTCATTTGCCTACAACAGTTGCATTGATTGTATGAGGGAGACTAGACAGATGGTGAATTACTTGGTCTAACTGCTGCCATTCTTCAAAACCACCCACACAACATAGCCAGCACACATAGGAAACTCAATTACATGTAGCCCCTCACTGCAGCACACATACCCCTCCTTTGCCACAGAAATTATCTTAAACTCCCAGCAAAACACGCACACATGCTCACTCTCACGCATGCTTACTGTCAAACCATGCAAATGAGCATCAGAGCCACAGGTCATCACTAAAGGTTTGTCTACACTACAGTGGCATAGCTACAGTGATGTTGAGGGAAGGGGCTTTTCTGTTGATGTAGCTAATCCACCTCTCTGAGAGTCAGTAGTTAGGCTGACAGAAGAATTCTTCCATCAACCAAGCAGCATCTACAGTGGGGGATTGGTTGACCTAATTACGGCACACAGGGTATGAAGTTTTTCACAGCCATGAGCGATGGAGCTAGGTTGATCTAATTTTTAGGTGTAGACCAGGCCTCTGGAGATGCCCAATTTGTGGGATATTTTCTCGTACACTCTAGGGGTGCCCACCTTTACCCTACCATGGGCTCAAGGTGTAACCCTGTTAATTTATGTACCCATCCGTACCCAATTTCTAGGACTCAGGGCGTACTCTTTGTGGGTTTGCAGGACCTTTTACCAGTGAAAGAGCCTTACACAGTAATATCCCTAACCTCTGTTTGTTAACAATTACCAAGCAAAATACACAAGCTAAGCATACAATGCTATGTTCACCAATCCTGATCATGCAGGTGGACTTTCCTGTTAGCCAGGCAAGATCAGTCTCGTCTGGATTCTGGTTGCTGGATTCACGGTCGTGCAGAGGATTCTTAGCAGCTCTGATATTAGACTGTGTCTTAGAGGTGACTTCTTCTTCTTCCAGGTCTTTTCTTCTTCTTCTTCTTCTTCTTCTGTTCCTTCTGCTAGTCTCCTTCGTGGACCTCAGTTTATATAGTGAAACTTGAGTCTTGCTTACCTATACCTTAGCCCAGGGGTAGGCAACCTATGGCACGCGTGCCGAAGGCAGCACCTGAGCTGATTTTCAGTGGCACTCACACTGCCCGGGTCATGGCCACGGGTCCGGGGGGCTCTGCATTTTAATTTAATTTTAAATGAAACTTCTTAAACATTTTAAAACCTATTTACTTTCCATACAACAATAGTTTAGTTCTATATTTTAGACTTATAGAAAGAGACCTTCTAAAAATGTTAAAATGTATGACTGGCACGCAAAACCTTCAATTTAAGTGAATAAATGAAGACTCGGCACAGCACTTCTGAAAGGTTGCCGACCCCTGCCTTAGCCAATCATTTAACTAAAATATTAGTTAATATCTCTAATCAATTCTAACATATTGTAAAACAATTCTTTAACCAATCATAGCCCACCACATTAATTAATTTATAACTAGCAAAATTATGTAACGGAAACCATACAGATAATAGAGAAACAGGGAAAGAAGTAGGGATTTCACAACCACAACTTGTTGATAAGTGATTGCTTGCCAGACAGAATGCCATCAAACAAAGTTTTCTTTAACCATCTTAAGATCTGTTTCTTTATCTGGTGATGGTGGGTACTATTAGGACAGGATCGCCTTCTTAACAGCCCAATACTACATTGTTTTATATAATTTAGATGGAATGTGAGGATGACTTTCTGCCTCTTGGCTGATGGCTGCTGCTCTCCTAATATGACTGCAGACAAAGGCCTTAACATAGGCTGTCAATTTCAAATTTAATTTTAAATTGATGTATTTTTCTATATTGAATTTAAATAAAACTGATTTTTAATCAAATTTGTATCCATCATGTTATGAAATAATTGATGCAAGGATAATTCTGAGTTTTGCTAATAGGAATATATGTGAACCAAGAAAGGATACTACTATACTTTTTGCAGCAACTGAGGGGAAATTCACTAAGTACAGCATCTAGTTTTGAGCACCTCAAAAATAACAAAAAATAGAGAAAATTCAGAGGAGAGCACAAATGATAATTGGAAAATAAGAACTGATAAGATGGGTTAAGATAACTAGGATATTGGGTTTCCAGTCTTTACTTGAAATGCATACATGGTTGGAGGAAAGTGGTGTTTCCCCGTCCTCTAGCAATCCCTCAGTATAGCTATAGCATACTTTATTTAGAACTAAGAATTTTTTTCTGGCTCCTCCCCACTTTTCATTGTCATTGACTTCAGTGGATAGATGACCTCATTCTCCAATGCATGTTTTGGAACATAAAACTGAGTTATTGTGAGTTTAAACCCTCCCAGAATGTAAGTTCATGTTTGTTTTACTAGTAGCATCAAAGAGAGACATGGAGAAGATGACATTTTATAAAATGGGAAACGTATGATCAGCCAGTTGTAATGAACTACATCGCTATTAACAGTTCTGTTGTTTTTAATCTAACTTCATGTTAAGGCTAGAAATATACTGGATTAGAAATGGAATATTAGAATTATTACAGTAAACTCACATGCTTAAAGCTTCTTGTATTAATGGGTATAATACACATCCAGTGTTACTAAAATAATGACTGTTAACTCTTGGTTTGAACAGGAGGGTAAATGTAGTTGTGGGGTGGTTTTAAAACTCCTATAAGTATTTCTGATTCCAGTGGGAAGAATCTTCAGTTTCTGGTAACCCTTTTGATTAATTAAATGTCCAGAAATGGTAGTTTTCCAAAGATACAAATACTTGATGTGAACTTTTTCTTTCCCCTACTTGACTACACCAAGGGTAGTACAGACTTGAAAAAATCCTATTTCTCGGACAAGAGGCAGCTAGGATAGGTGACTTAGATGAAGAGTCATATTGCTTGTAAGACCAACAAATTGAAGATCAGGCTGTTGTACGTTTTTGCTGGATAACCTGGGTCTTTGACTAAAGCAGTTTTACAGTTAAAGTGCATAGAAATTTAAGAGAACTCATGCTCTGTTGCTTTGATTTTAGAGCAGAAGTGAAAGTGAACCATCTTGTCAATTTCTTGCTGCTTCAGTGGGTGCTCTGATCAGGATCTGGGTCATTGGACACATCTGGGTGTTCAGTGTGGTATGGAGTATGTAGCTCTAAATCTGCTAAAAAAGAAACTACAATGATAGAAAGGAGGCAAAGGTAGGTAAGAGAGAGAGTGGGACTCGAGAGATATAGAAACAGAGACTAGAAAATTGTCCCTGTCAGCATCTGTTTAAGAGCGCTTAAGAGAGAATCTCCTTTTAAGAAGTTGACACTCTTGCTCCTCATACAAGTTATCCAACAAGTCCTCCAAAAAATAAAGCAAGACTTATATTTGTAATATTTTTAAGGTATAAACATCTAATTTAAAGATATATTTGGCCACAGAATATTTCTAACTGCATGTAAAAGTAACATATCTAACAAAAAAAAGTCTAGTAGTTGAAGTACAGTAATTGAATTAGCATATATTAGGTGCTTAGATACCAGTGCCAGAGTAGTTGGTGTGATAAGAATTAGTAAATATTAGGTAAATACTATTTTGTATGTGTTTTTTAGAATTACCTGTTACTTTCAACATCCTCTTCTAAGGAACAAATGAACAGATTGGCAAATTGCATGGCCTTTACTTTGCAAATACATATTGAGTAAATGCTGTGCATCTTCCAGCAGGAAATGTAGTCTAGCATAGTTTGGTGTACAGGGAATGCAGTTTGACATTTGGAACAAAAGTGTACTTAATCTTTATAATTAGATGTAATTATTATATTATTTGTATCATGCAGTGTCGTTATTTACAGACAGACAGAAGTCTGAATAAGGGTAACAGATTGGTCCTTTTAATTAGCTTTTTGACTGTCTTGTCTTGTCCTCAAATTCAGATTTTCTTTCCAATAAAATGTTGTTAATTATTTTAAAGAACAAAATGGTCAGTTTACAAGACTAATATTTCGACAGAACAACTTAGTAAATAAGACTTCTCATGACTGAGGAATTTTTTTTTTAAGTACACCTCTACCTGGATATAATGCTGGTCTCAGGAGCCAAAAAATCTTACCATGTTATATCGAACTTGTTTTGATCCACCGGAGTGCGTAGTCCCCCCTCCTGCGGAGCACTGCTTTACCGCGTTATATCTGAATTTGTGTTATATCGGGTGGTGTTATATCGGGGTAGAGGTGTATCTGTAGGATTTGGGAAGGCAGAAGATTGCCCTGGTAAAGTGACGCTAAACCCATCTTAAACAGACATAGGTATATTGCCCTAGTGTAAGAGACCTATATCTATTGACAGCTGGTACACTGCTCCTGCATGCATGCCATTGTGCTTAAGGGAAAGAGGACATTTAAGACAGTTTTGCATGCCCCATATTCTGAGTTCGCTATGCGCTGGTTTGATACTGTGATACATCCTTCATCCCGAGTTGGGTTTTTGCACTGTGCTTTAACCTAGAATTGGGAGCCAATGAGTTTTTAAATGATCAGGTATTTGAAAACTTAATATTTCCTTCTCCCAAATAGTAAATGACAAAAATTATTATATTGACTACAATCACAGGAAACCGTAATAAATTAAAATCCAGCAGAACTGCTTTGGTTATGGGGGTTGGAATGGTATCACTGGAGCTACACCACATTAATTTGAATCAGCTTGCAAACTCACTTTATTGTTTGGGAGGGGATTGTATTGACTTCAGATTAACAAATCAAATGTTCAGCCATCTAAACATGCACACTGGAGCCTTTATCTGCTTTCTGAATTTAGAAATTTAATAGAAATGAAAGCAGGAATTACTGGTGTTGATTCATATACACTAGTTGACCTTTGAGAAGTAGTCTGCATTTTTAAAATTTCCGTCAAAGACAAAATTTGGGTAGGTCTAAACTACAAAAGATTACCTTGCTTGTCAAACTTCTTTAGGATGATAGTTGAAGCATGTTTAGTGCATCTAAATGCACAAAAATATTATGACAACTGAAACACGTAAAATACACAGTTAATAGCTGTTGCCAATACTTTAATTATATTAGTCTTTTCCTTAATATTTTCTTAGTAACATTACTACCAGTTGCAGTAAGATCTAAAGACTCTTATCTTGGAGGATCAGTTGACTAAAGACAATATTGCATATTACAGTATTTTAGGTAATTTCTCTTGCCAAGTTACTGCCGCTATTGTATTTTGGTAGGCTTCCAGGCTAATGTAAAGAAGAATCACTCTGGTTATTAGTTGACGGTTGTCTATGTATTCAAATCAGCGTGGATAAAAACCAATTTTTTTAAAATAAAAAAATACTGTTTTTGCTTAAGTTGAATATTTTTGATTTAAACTAAAACCAGGTTCATTTAAAAAAAAAACTACTTAAAATTAAATTTGAAAAAGCTGACCTATGTTAAGACTTAATGTATTATCTATTAGTCATTTAAAAAAAAAATTAAGCAGTACATGTTTACTGCCAAGTTTCAAAGAAAGTCAGACCACTGAACTGGTGGAAGTCTGGAGCTTAAGCACCTGAAAGTGGAGTTGTTTCAACTGCTAAACCAGATTTTGATTGCATTAGCTTCTTCTGCAGGTACAGAAGAGAATATTTTCTTCATTTCTGTTTATTTTATTACTTCGTTTCATTCAAAATTAAGAAACCAATTAGTAGCTGAAAAAGCAGGAAAGTTTGTTTGAGTCTTCCAATCTGAATAAAAACTAGGTGCAAGAGGATGCAGTGTACTTGTTCCAAAATCTTGAGGGAATAATGAGCAGAAACAGTCAGTTCAATTAACTAATTATAAATTTCTTTTGTTTAATAAATTATTTAGTTTTAAATGCAAAACATACTTTGATAAACTTTTCTTCCGTATCTAGCACATTTATTTAATAAAAAGAATTGTGCATTTTTAATTTGAATTTCCATCCAAACAGAGCTTGACACTAATCAGAAGTAAAAAAATTGCCATCTAGTAAATAGTTAAGCTATATAATTGCTTAAAGAAATGTGTATTGATATAGTATATCCCCCTGGTTAGCAAGAAGAAGCACCAAATTTAGTGTTAAGGCAGTGTATGTGCAAATTGGATATTTTAATGCTTACCAACCAATGAGAATATACCTTTCTTGAGGAAAATAACTAAAAAATACAAATGCAAAACTCAATTAAAATCAAAGATTAAAATCATGCTTTCCTGCTTGCTACTTTTAGTCATAATTAAAACTGGTGATTTAAATAGCTTTGATTTAAATCCGCAGTCATTCAAAGTGTCTGGGAAAGTGGCACTATTTCCTTTGGCTAAATATTTATCTAATCTTTTCTGTATTGGTTTTTCTAGATTTAAAAAAAAAGAGATTTATTCTCACTGTACTATTCCTACAGATAAAGTATGAAAGCACTATACTTAAGGTCAATATTAATAGCTAAAAGCAATTAACATATTAGTTGAATTGATAGGTGAGAGAGACAACCAAGTGGTTTCAGACCAGAAGCTCTTTATAACCTATAACACAGATTTGTGTTCCACAGTCTGTTCGTTCATTTACTACAGAAGACATGTAAGAATTTCCAGTAGTACAGTTTTAATTGTATGGTGGTGGAATGAGAGAACATGGAAGTTTGCATGCCACTAAAGAAACTTTGGTGGGGAAAAGGCTATCAAAGATAGTGAAGTGAGCATTAGCAGTCTACCTTGCAAAATGGCGCTATGAATACAAGTGTATTTTCTTTAACTGAAGTATTTTTCTTTAAGATGGAATGGTCAGATACCAAATGCTTCAAAGTCTGTTTAGAATAGAGCAAGTTCTCATTGACTACATTATTTTGCACTGAGTGTCTGTTGGAACAGATCTTACAGGATAACAGGTGTGGGTAAGTTGAAACACTGGTCCTCAACAGACTTCCTATTTCACTGCTTAACTTTTGGGGAGGAAAATATAAGTAAACTTCAAATCATAGGTATTCAGTAAGCTTTATTATGTGCTTAGGAGTGGAGTACGATCTGAATAGTTAAAGGATAAATTATTGGAGACCCATTATTTAAATAGGTATCCATACATCTAATGTAAAATGTTATATTATTGCAATACAATTTTAAAGGCCTAGCATGTAATCTTATTTAGAACGATGTATAATAAAACTCTTTTCCATAAAGATTTCACGTGTGCTGTGGCGCATTTTAAGGTACTTAACATCTGATACTTCAGGTTTTAGACTCTTATAAATGCTAACTAGGTTTGTTTTGAGAGTTAAAAAGTATCTAAAATGAGTGACAGACATAGATGATCCTCTGATAGCTGAACTACAACCAGCAGCACATTAAAACCCAAGTAAAAATGTTCTGCATGTATACCTAAAAAAAAAAAATCTCATTAACACATTGATTTGGAAAAAGCTAACAAAGTCTGGCTTTGTGATAGGGAGGTGAAGATTATGCTGCTGCAGAAAAGCACGGCAGCATTTACTTTTAGCTGCTTTTGAGGTTAAAACTGTTGAGCCAAGACTGCAGGGAGGAAGCTAGTTACTTTGGATAAAAGAATATGGATGTGATGCACTTTCTGACTTTCCTCTCTTGGTGCTGGCATGTTTCCTGGAATCTTAAATTCCAGGAGTGTTCGTGGAAGATATTCCCCCCCCATTATACTGGGACTCCAGTTTCCTATAGAGGATTACATAGGGAAGCTGCATTGTCTGTGCTGCAAAGGATTATGAGGGTGGGATGGGATGGGGGGCTTCTGTTGATGGCACTGGTGGCCAAGAAAATTAAACCAAGGCCAGCGGTTTTAGGGGAATGTGAAGGGGATGAAGATTCTACCACCACATTCCACACACACAGGGCAAGAAAAATTTCTGGCGACTAGAAGCAGAATAACTATTTGACCAGTATTTGGCAGAGAACACAGCTAAGGAAAATTGCTGAGGCTGACAAAGATATTTCCTTCTTCTCATTCAAAGCACCCACTGTAACAGATCTGTGGACCATCAGCCTGATTTCAGCTTGAGGACAGAGACAAATCTATCTGCCGCTGGCGAGAGAGGAATATCCTGTTCCCTGAATTCCCTCCAGTCTTACCTGCCTACCGTGGTGATCTAGCCAGACCTTGCTGCTGCAGAATTTTTGAGAGGAAATTCCTAATTTTGTTCAAATTTCTAACAATTTGGGGCAACATTTGTCCATCTAATTCCTAGCTGTGCCCAACGATAGCATTTATATTTAAAGAAGATTGTCTCCTCAGCACTGCATCCCCTTTTCAGGCATTTCCAGCAGCTGGTGCCCCTTCAGGGAACAAGCTAGGCTGGAAAAGGCCAGAGGCAAAAAGAAATCTCTCTCTCCTGGAGCTCAGCCTGCTCTATGGACAGCACATAGTTCCCCCTCACAGCCCAGTCTGAGTCGGATCACCCAGTTCTTAGCTCTTGGGCAGGACTGGGGAAAACTGGCTCCCGGGGCAAGCAGCTCCTTCTCCTCATCACCATAAAGGGAGTGCTGCCAGTGTGCCTATGGGAGGGTCATGCTTATAATAAGTCCATAGCATGGCTGCTGTTGGGAGGCTCTCTTTACTGGTCAGTCGCTGCCTCCCCTCAGGCTGCCAATGGAGGACAGTACATACAGCATGGATAACTGCCACCACCCTAGAGTGTGGTAAGGGGCCTTTTGGCCCAGCTCCCTCCTCCTAGTCCATCTCTGTAACAGAACTGCTGGGGTTCTCTATGATATCCCAGGCTGAGTCTTGCTGGGGAAATGCAGAGCCCTCTGGCTTTTGACTCCCATGTAGTAGAGAGGGGTTTAGTTCCTGCAGACTTCATTCTGAATTCCAGACCAGTACCTTCTTTGAGAAACCAGTGAGGAGATATTCACCCACGAAAGCTCATGCTGCAAAACGTCTGTTAGTCTATTAGTCTATAAGGTGCCACAGGATTCTTTGCTGCTTCTTGAGGAGATACAGTAAGCCCAGTATCTTTGAGGCTTGGGGGAGAACATTCAAGCTTAGTTGTAGGAAGACAGCTGTAGGAAGAAGAAAGAGAAGGTGACAGACCTGGGGGAGGGAGGAAGAAGGGGGGAAAAATGCTCTTTGTGTATTTTTAACCAAATGGCACAACTAATCAAATTTGTGTTTTTAATTTGGTTGAAAGGATTGGCAATACTAAAACTTAGTAGGGAAGCAGGCAGAACTATGTTGGTGTTGGTTTTTTCACTTATAGAAAATTTCATACATTTTTTTTTCCTGTTTCAGTACCATCTGCAAGACTATGCTTTCTCCTTATTCAGTGCAATAATTGTCAATATAGGTGTGTTTAGTTACTTGTTAAACTCAAACATGAGTAAAATAAGATTTCAGAACTTAATCTGGATTGTAGTCAGTCATTACCATTTTAATACAAATATGTATGTTTTTTCTGTTAAGAGTTAGCCATGTTGCTTTATATATAAACCATACTGAAACAATTAAAAAAAAAATTGACTTTGGGACAAAATTGATAAAATATACTTGAAATTAGGCAAAAATCCATATTTATCACGACTCATAAAATACTGGGGAAAATATGGTAAACTTATTTAAGTCCCTTTATCAGAAAATGTGAAGTCTTATATATTAAATGTTTGTTGTATTTAGTTAAATAATTTTGGTATTTAGAGAAACAAAACTGCTTGTGGTTATCACACCTGTAGTATGGTGGTCACGTTCTAGTTTCAGTGATAGTTAGGGACTTTGGTTAAAAGAGGCTTCACATACTGAGAATTTTTCTAAAATATTTTATTGTAGGAACATGCTTTACAAAACTCCAGTTTGTCTCAACTTCTAGTATGTTGGAGAAAACAGGATACTGAGATGTAAGAGTAAACCACAGCAAGAACATTTTAGGCTATGCCTTGGAGGCACTTAAATGAGCTTCCAACTACATAATAATTGTGGCAGTTGCATACAGATGTACTCATGGCTTATTGCCAGTAATATGACTACTTCATTTAAAAAAAAAAAGAAGAGTTTATGCCGTGTCCTTAATTCTACTTAATAGAAGTATGAAGAAAATACTACTCTTTAAAATAGCATACTTTTTCTTCTAAGGATCCCTGTACCATTTGACTCTCTTGTGGCCCCAGATGACCAGCATCCCTTTCAGCCACAATTTGAGGCCCCACAGGCATTTTCAATTCACTTTATCATTATTAATGTATTTACAAACAAAAAGACCCAGTCCACCAGACTTATAATATGACTACAGGGGTCAAGGTGGTAATGGTGATGGTAATGTTTGAATAGCACAATTATTTTTGATCTACGATATATAGGTTGTCTGTACTGTTCTAAAACTAAATATCACAGTGGGATCCAGCTTGCAGATCTTTGGGTAAAATGTGCTTCTCAATGAGTGTATGGGACCTAGCTAGTATAGATTTAGACACAAACTATGGCTTCTCTGCTAGATGTTGCTTTTGATATTTTCAGTAATTTACCTTAATGGAATTTCAAAACTACACAGTTAAAACAATAGCCAGGGTACCAAAATGTAGTAATAGGCTTATCCCCCCTCCCCCCAATTAAACTATTCTTTGGTCGCTCCATTTTATTAAATATAGTAATCTTATTTTTTGTAGGAAAATTGCTGAAGCGTGGACTGCTGCCTTGATACTGTAAATCAGCAATAGAGGTGGCAATGTCGAGAGTCCCCACCCCTCCACCACCTGGAGAGATGTCCAGTGGACCTGTGGCCGAAAGCTGGTGTTACACACAGGTAATGTATACAGACTTCAGCGATTGGGTTTTTCTTTTCACAAGATCAGTCTAGACAAATGTTTTTCTTATAATAATTTGAACAGTGCTGACAATTCAACTAGTTCTCATTGGTTGCAGTTGCCTATATGACAAGTGAGTTAAAAACTGAAATATCAAATTGAAGTAATTTTCTACATCTTTTGTTCAGGTTAAAGTAGTAAAATTTTCCTACATGTGGACCATTAATAACTTCAGTTTTTGTCGAGAAGAAATGGGTGAAGTTTTAAAGAGTTCTACATTTTCATCAGGGCCAAATGACAAAATGAAGTGGTAAGATCTCTTATTTTTTTCAGTTGCTTGTGATCTCTTTAACTTAAGGGGTTGAAAAGTTAAATAACATATTACACACTGAATCAAGAGAAATTTCTGAAAGGCTTATAATACTAAGTATCTAGTGTTTTTTCAGATAAGTCACGGTTACAGCAATCATAGAGGGAAAGGGAAATACAAGGACAACATTAACTTGTTGGTGTACATCATCATGATGTATTATCAAAATGTTTCAAAATTTATTCTGTGCAATTTAAAATGTAGTCCTTTACATTTTTTTCAGGTGCCTGAGAGTAAACCCAAAGGGTTTAGATGATGAAAGCAAAGACTACTTGTCATTATATTTGCTTTTAGTCAGTTGTCCAAAAAGTGAAGTCAGAGCAAAATTCAAATTTTCTCTTCTGAATGCTAAAAGAGAAGAAACAAAAGCAATGGGTAAGTAGAATTACAAATGGTGTAATGCAGGCTTTTAAGGAAATCCCCATGAAATGAAACTCTGAAATTAACTTACTTTTACTTTTAAAATAGTGAATTTAACACTGAGGTAAACTTTAAAGTATCTAATGTTTAAGATCCTCATATGACCTTCATTCAGTATTAAAAAAAACAAAAAACATTTCATATTTTGTACCTCTATGAACATTGAGCTAATCTTGTAAATTGCTAACCATAGTCATTTCAGATTCAATCTTTATTCTGTTTTCTGGCTCTTGTAGTGGGTTCTGTTTTGTTACCCTAATTTTGCCTCTTTTTATAGAGGATTTATTTACTTATTGTTGATCATATGCTGACATTTGCTGGCTGATTTCCATATTAATTACGTTAAGTTGAAATACTTTTTATTGGCATCTCTTTACATGTGTGTGTAAAAAAAAAAAAAAAAAAAACCCACACCTGTAAACTTTGGTCTACTTCTTCCCAGTTGCAGTATAGTCAGTCCCAAGCTTTCAGAAATCATGAGCAAGGTCCCCAAAAGAACATGAGATTAAAAAAGAAAAAAAAAGGGGGGGGTTCTTTGTATATATGCCTTTGGTTTCATGTTTTCAAATTTTTCTCATGGGTGAGGTCTAGAAATATTTTTTTTACATGAAAGTTCAGATTCTCCTGTAACTACATGATTCTAGGAGCTGGAGTGCTTAAGAAAAACACCAAATATGATGAGACTGTGCAGCAATGCAGTTAGTTAACTGTTTAAATGTTCAGACACTCAAAATGATGCCTGCACAGGTTGGCAGATCTCTGGATGGGAAATTCAGAGCACTGGGCTTCCTTGAACATTTGGGTCCTCATTGTTTTCTGTCTCAGGATGACACAGACTCCTCAGGCTGTACCTCCTATAATTTCTCCACTTACGTAACTACACCGGTGTGCATTACCTAAATAATTTCCAAAAACAGAACACAGGCCCCAAATAATGCAACATAGAACTCTGTACAGATGTGCCTTGGGATAACATTATAATATGCAAATTATATGCCTGCCAGAGCTAGTTCTTCCTCTCCCATCTACCATAGGTGGAAACAACATATTCCATGCCTTTAACCCTTCTAATTTACTCCTGAATGTGCTGACAGGAAAACATCCTTTCTTTAGTTTAATACAATCTCCCTATCCATTCATGCAATTAATTAAAGGTGTAGTTCATGATGTCTAATAGATATGTCAATTTCAAATAATACGGGGGGCCCCTGGCGGGCTGGTTTGTTTACCTGCCCCAGGCCAATGGGAGCTACTGGAAGTGGCACGGGCTGAGGGACTTACTGGCTGCCGCTTCCAGCAACTCCCATTGGCCCAGAGCAGCGATCCGCGGCCAGTGGGA
This sequence comes from Mauremys reevesii, assembly GCF_016161935.1. Lineage (NCBI taxonomy): Eukaryota > Metazoa > Chordata > Testudines > Geoemydidae > Mauremys > Mauremys reevesii. Next base: position 57,914,360 of record NC_052633.1, on the reverse strand, counting down.
GCCGCGATCAGCCGGGCCTGCGGACAGGGCAGGTAAACCCCTGTTTGAGAAACCCTGAAATAAGAAGTGAAGAGGGATCATATGTTGTGAGAGAGCTATTACTTTTCACTCATTTTTTATTTTAAACACTGACAAGCAAGAAATCCTGAAACCAGTGTTTTGGGTTGTTTACTCTAGTTTGAAAATCAGAAATAAGCAAACTTCACCCCTTGCAGTTTTTGTAGTGGCAACTCTTAAGTTTAGAGTCCACAGCTGACACACTTTTTGGGCCCTATGGTCAAATACCTGTACTCTTGAATCTTGTTTTCATTGACTTTCCATTATTTTATTTAGGTTCCTATTGGCTCCTGATTCTGGAGCTGCTTTATTTTTATTTAGACTTAAATACAACACCAAAGGATGGCTATCCAAGCTCTAGGCATCCATTATGTTGACTAAAGATGCAGAGCCATGTCCACAGTTCTCCTGGACGTGAAGAAAGTTGTGTGTGGAATGGATAAAGAACTGATCTTTTAATTTTTTTAATTCTAGTGTAGTAACTATTTTCATGTTGCTTCACTTCTCTGGTATTGTAAACCCCTAACAAACTGCTGTGTTTTCAGTTTAATTTTGGTTGCTGATTTTATATAGCTAGTTTTCTAATTTTAAGTCATGAAGTTGGAGGTTATTGCTAGGCTGATTGTAGAGATATTGAATTTGAACACTCTTTGTTTTGTTTTCCTCTTTCTGTAAGTTATTTTGTGATTGAAGTTTTACAATGTTGTGTTTTGAGATGTTGGTCAAGAAGAATCAAAAACATGCCCCAAGGTGCCTTAAAGTTGAGTGGATTGACTCTAATCAAAGTAATTAACACCATTGATTTAAATTATTTAAATCAGCAAGCGGGAAACTTTGATTTAAATGACTTTAATCTTATTTTTCATCTATACTTTTTTTGTATTTCCCTAAAAGAGGGTGAGTTTCATTGGTTGATATCCATTAAAACATGATTGACTTTCAACTAAATATAGCTATTACACTAAACTCGGTACTTTTTGCTAACCAGGAGGATATATGATATTTATACAAACTTATTTAGGCAATTTTATAGCTTGACATACACTCATTTAGATTCTTGATATTTACATTTTTTTATTACATTAAATGGTGAATGGTGCCAGCTCTCTTTGGATGAAAATTCATTGAAATGCACAAAAACAGCATTTTAAAATCTTTTAGTTAAATAACTATTTTAAGTGTGTTGGATAGACAATAAAAACATTTTATTAAAATACATTTTGCATTTAAAATTAACTGATTTGTTAAACAAAGGGAGTATTTTCTGTAGTTATTGAATTGAACTCATAGACTGTAAGGCCAGAAGGGACAATTGTGATCTGATTGTTCTGGTCACCATGTCCTTCAGGATTTTAGAACTAGTAGATCTCTTCCTCAGACCTAGTTTTTTATTCATAGATTAGAAGAGGAAAACGAGCTTTTTTGACTTTCAGCTCTCAACCAGTTCCTCAACCTTGCATGTACTAGTCATTGAACTGAACTACTTGAATAAGATGAAATGAAGAAAATATTCTCTCTGCACCTGAAGTAAAGGCTACTGCAGTCAAAGGCTAGTTTTTACTCTGATTCCAGGTGCTTAGTCACTGCCTTCCACCAGTTCCATAGTTTGATTTTCTTTAAAACTTGACTACAAATATGTATTGCTTCATATTATTTTTGTATTTAATTTAAATCATGACAATAAGCTTTAGGGATAACATAGGTTCTCATAATTTCAAATTTAATTTAAAGAGTTTTATTTTAAAAATTTAATTTACAATTAAATATATTTTAAACTACTTTTAGCCAGGTTGTTGAACAATATATTATTAAGTGGCTAAGAAGGAGGACAACATCTTGTTGCCTGGCAAATGCAGATTTAATCAATAGGTCTGCAGGAGATCTTCCACTGTTCTCCTGCCTCTTGAGGCCCGGATTAACATTATACCAGTTGAATTTGCCTCTGCTTCTGTACTCTATGGTAGTGGCTGCTTGACTAGATTTTATAGAGTCATACCATAAGGGATGGCAGTTTGTTTTCCCAGTCCATTATATCATGCAATCAACTCTATTGCAGTTTTCAATTTTTTCCCATCCAGTATTGCCACAAAAATAAAATTAACTGCAGAAGAAAGAAATTAGACCTTCCTATAACTTTAATGAATACAAATAAACTCACATATAAACTATTTTGACTGACAGTGCTACAGTTTTTTTACCGTACCGTATTATAAAAGTTACTGAACTGTCAAATGAAGACAGCTGAAGTAGGAATTGAGCACTCCTTTGTTATAGATGGATTTATTTTGAAAAAAATTCACTAACGATTTCATGTCGGCACAGTTCTGAGAAGGCTTCTCCACATGCAAACTATAAAAGTTTCCATGGGAGGTAGTTCTTGAAGTACTTTTCAGAATTCCTAGGCATCTCAAAGCTGTTTCTTTTTATCCAAAGAAGGTGATGATTAACATTTTCAGTACTATTGAGTTGGTTTTTGTGTTGGGAAGCAAGTTGTTTTTAAGATAAATCTTGATATTATAAAACAGGCTGAGGACCCTGCATGTGACAAAGTGTAGCCAAATAAATTGCAAGTTGTGATTATTCTGTATGTCAAGCCTTCTACATCATAATGACCAGACTATTAGTGTTGGCAAATCAACATGACCTGCTGAGTGACTTTTTTGAAAAAAAAACTAGTCACTTGACATCTACAGATTCAGTTTTAAATTAGAACATATACACACTGACTTGGTGAAAAAGTATTTTAAAGGACAATCTAACTCATCTTTACTATAGGGGGATTGACTGTGACTCCCAGATTTAGGATACCTAATACTTTCCATTATTTAAAAAAAAAAAGAAATCTTTTTTTGAGAAGCTCTATTTTCTTTGTTCTCCCAGGAGATGTTTTGAAATTGGGCAGGGGAAAAGCCAGGAACATACTTTTTGCTCATCTCATGAAATTCTGTTTAGATTTGGCTGTTATAAGGTGTTGGAAATCAGCACTCCCCATCTCTGGCTTGAATTGCTCAGGACACTTTTTGCAGCATGCCAGAAATCCTTTACCAATCTAAGGTGGGGGTCCCACCACCAAGCAGCAGTGTACACTGCACTAAGAACCCCCAAGTGCAGACAATGTGGCAGAAACCAGGAGTGAGATGGAAAGAGCCATACTGGGGGCCCACCACCCCAAATAATGTCCTAGACCCTGCATAAATAAAGTAAATAATTGGAGATATACCAATCTCCTAGAACTGGAAGGGACCCTGAAAGGTCATTGAGTCCAGCCCCCTGCCTCCACTAGCAGGACCAATTTTTGCCCCAGATCCCTAAGTGGCCCCCTCAAGGATTGAACTCACAACCCTGGGTTTAGCATGACTCGAACATTGGTATAGAAGGTTGTGACTTGTTTAGAAAGGACAGCAGGGGGTGGGAAGTGGAGGTGTTGTATTATATATGAAGAATAGCTACATTTGTTCTGGAGTGTGAGGTAAGAGGCAGACCAGTTGAAAGTGCCTGGGTAAAGAGTAAAGTGGGGGGGGGGGAGGGGGGGAACAAGAGGAAGAGGCAGATGAGACATTTCTAGAATAAATAACAGAAAATGCCAAAGCACAAGACCTGGTAGTAATGGGGGACTTTAACTACTCAGACATGTGTTGGGAAAGGAATACAGAAAAACATAAAATGTCCAGTAAGTTCTTAGATTGTATTGGGACAACTTCCTGTTTCAAGAAGTTGGTAGCAGGTATCTGGAAGACAACCATATTATCCTTGATTCTGACTAACAAGGTGGAATTGGTTACCAATATGAAGAGTAACAGCAATTTGGGTGAAAGTGATCATGGAAAAAAATAGATTTCATGATTCTGAGAAAAGGGAGAACATCAGAATAAGGATAATGTTTTAAAAAATAAAATAAAATAAAAAAACAAAGTTCTCTTGTTTATTATTCCCAGTAATGCTCATCATATTGTGCCTTTATTAACTCATTTATACCTGTGCAATCTTTGACACAATAGATTTGTAATTAAGATTAAAGCTTGCATTACTGTTTTCAAGATTTTGAAAATTTTTCCTGACCCAACGGGGAGAGTTGAAATCTTGAAAATTCACGAACCAAAATCTAAAAAATTCAAATTACGTCAGTTGAGACATCAAAATCAAAACAATTGCTTTTATTGTTTTATATTTTATTATAAAATAATTTTAAAATATCTAAATGAAAGGTCATTTTGACCTGAAAAACGGGACTTTTTTGTCAAAACAAATTGACAATTTCCAAACTTTTTTCAAAAAAATTCATCAAAACCAACCCTTTCTCACAAACAATTTTGATTTTGAATAATCAGAGTTGTCTGATTCAAAATTTTTCCCAACCAGCTTGGGTGACTACACAAGTTAGCTAGTAGCTAGAGAGGAAATATTTAAATGAATAGTCCTTTATTTAGAACAAATAGAATTATTCTAGACAATTCTAGGCAGCAATATAAAGAGAATTATTCTGGACAAGTCTTTTAAAAACAAAGTAAATATTGTTTAGTATTTTCTAACAAATGACACACATGAACTAAATCAATTTAACTCTTAAGCTTTCTCAGTATTGATTTGTTTTTTAAGCTCAGTTACCCCTTATCTTTCTGTTTAACAAAATGTTTTGCTTGAGCATACCTATTCTGTTTCTTTTGTCTTTTACCAGAAAGCCAAAGAGCGTATCGATTTGTTCAAGGCAAGGATTGGGGTTTTAAAAAATTTATCCGAAGAGATTTTTTACTTGATGAAGCTAATGGTTTGTTACCAGATGACAAGCTTACATTATTTTGTGAGGTATGGGTTTTAATTAATTAAGATAGCTTTTAAAAATCTAAGCAAAAAGATTCTATTTAATAAAATTATGCACTTTCTTGTGGATAATGGTAAATCAGCAAGTTTAAAACCATAAATGTGAATATGGTGTGTTGTGTATTTTCTTCTTTGATACATGTGTACTAAATGCCAAAACGGGTGTGATCTTATTACAGTGAACCTGTTAGACTTCTCTGAGTGACTACGGAATGAGCTGTAGAGTATCTTATGCAAAAGGTGGTTGATACATCCCATAGATGGAAACTCAGTCTATTTAGAAGAACAATCAGACTGTTCTCCACTAGCTCAGGAATATATTTGGATCCGAGATTGTTATTACAGAACAAGCTAAACGTCAAGAGGAAACAGTACTACATTCATAACTAGTATATTCTAGCAAGTGAGCAAGTTTCTCAAGTAAAATGGACATCAGTTCTTTAATGAATAGCTGTCTTAATTTTTCAGCCAGTGGCAAGGTTCCTACAGCAACTTCTGCTCATGAGAGGGGAATTTAAAAACTGATATATTTAAATTCTTAAAATCGAACTACTGTAGGTATATTGCTCTGATTTGTATTTTGGATTTTAGCCTGAAGGCTAGTTGCATAACTTATTACCTTTATAACATTGCTTAAAAACGTTACTTAAAGCAGAACAGAATAAATACTTAGTGCATATCATGGAGTTAATTTTAGCCTTATGGAGAAACATATGAGGAAATAAAATGTAAATCATAATAAATTATGTCAGTAACCTAAATGGTCTTACTAAAATCCAGTAAGACAGCTTATGACTTTTCAAAAATGGAACCCAGAGAAAACGGTTGTGATCTTAGTGCATCCTGTATTATATATACATTGGCAGGTTATCACTGCTGCCATGGACTGATTAGTGGCTTAGGGGGATGATAGATGCTTTAACTGCTAATAAGTTTGCTTTGATCTGCGTATTTACAGGAAATGTGTAAAATTGTCTTGGCAAGATTACAACTTAATTATATGTCATTATGCTGTGTAGGAAGAATAATTGAAATGTGGCCCCTGAGACTAGATGATGCAAATATAGTGCATCTTATTTTCACTTAGACAGACAAGTTAAATTAGTTGCATGATGAATTTATTCTGAATACAATTATTTGGTTGTTAAAAGCAAATGTAGCAAATACTTGATGGTTATGTGAGGATCCTCAGGAGCTCTTTTTAAAACCTGCCCAGTATCAAATAATTTACAGTGAACTAGCTTTACCTGATAGCATTTATATTTGAAAATGACTTGCACTACATAATTTTAAAGATAAAATACATATATAATTTTGAACATAGAAGACTTATCTGTTCTATTAAGAAATAGGTATTTCTAACAATAAATTCAAACATATGATTTAATCTCAAAACAAATATTTCTTCCCTATTAAAATTCTCCGTATTGTCAAAATATCATTGGCTAATATTAAGTGTTAGAGATATTCTGCCTCTAAAGGCAGAAAGAAGCATCATATTTAGCAGTTTACAATAAATTTTGTTAAAATAACTTCTGGCTTAACACTTAAGCAAAAGCTATATAATTAAGGCTGAAATCCTGCTTAAACTGCACTTACTCCACTATTCCACTGTTTTAGGCTGCTACGTGAAAGACTTTACACTGTTTTGAGGCACTATCACAAAGGAACCCACCTACAAATGACAATTTTTTTTCAACTTTAATTCTGAATCCCTGTTTTTTACATCACTTATACACAGGCCTGGAGATCGTTCCTACCCAAAAATTAGAAATTACTATATTTTAAATTACAATGATATACTGTGGAATTGACAACTTCTGGTAAATAGCAACTTTTGCCAGTGGCTTTAATATTAGTGGGATTTGGATATTGGCAATGGCATGCCACATACTGAGAACTTTTTTGGGAAGGAAGCCCCTGGCCGCAGATAGATTAGCGGGGCTGCAGTCAAGGAAAGAAGCGCCAGTGCTTGGCACATCCCAGTGCTTCCTTCCCTGGCTGCAGTCCTGCAAACCTGCCTTTATCTGGTGACCATACAGGAAGTAAGGGGCTGTGTAGCCTGCATCCCCTGCTGGAGTCTTGGTGCTGTGGCTGGGTGGGGAGGCTGTGGGCAGAGCAGCATTGGGGAGGGAGGCTGCAGTGCAGGTACTAGGGCTTTCCTCAGGAAAACAAGGGTGTTTCGGGACCTGCGGAGCTGCATGGTTTCTCTCCCCACAGCCTCCCACTCTAGCTCACAGGGACAAGTATATTGCATAGCTCAATGGGCCCTCATGCTCCCCTGTTGCTGCCTCCCACAACCTCTCCTCCCACCGTACAGGGAGAGGTGACAAATCTAAGGAACTGTCCCAGTTTGAGATGTCAGTAGAATGGATTTTGGAACAAATTGATCAATTAAATAGTTAAGTCACAAGGTATTTCCCCAAGAGTTCTGAAAGAGCTCAAGTATGAAATTGCAGAACTGCTAAGTGTGGTATGTAACCTAGCACTTAAATAAACCTCTGTACCAAATTTCTGGATGATGGCTAATGTAATGTTGATTTTGGGTTTGAAAAAAAAAAAGACTCTAGAGGTGATCCTGGCAATTACTGAAGTTATGTTTACTGGCCTGTATCTGGCAAATTGGTTGGAGCTATAGTAAAGAACAGAATTATCAGACACCTAGATAAACACAATATGTTGGGGAAGTGTCAACATGGCTTTGGTGAAGCACGATTTCCATTTACAAATCTGCAGCCAGAGAAGGCATGTTCCCAGCCTTCCTTCCCTGGGCCCCACAAACCTGCCTGCTTCTTATTAACTCTTGGATAATGGCAACTTTTTTGCTGGCAACAGAGGTTACTAATACTGTAGCTCCTCACTTAATGTTGTAGTTATGTTCCTGAAAAATGAGACTTTATGCAAAATGATGTTAAGTGAATCCAGTTTCCCCATAAGAATTAATGTAAATAGCGGGGGCTAGGTTCCAGGGAAATTTTTTTTGCCAGATAAGATATTATACACACATACAGTATAAGTTTTAAACAGTTTTAAACAGTTTAATATTGTACACAGCAATGAATGATTGTGAGCAATGAATGATTGTGAAGCTTGGTTGAGGTGGTGGAGTCAGAGGGTGGGATATTTCTCAGGGAATGCCTTGTTGCTAAATGATGAACTAGCACTCGGCTGAGCTCTCAAGGGTTAATATGCTGTTAATGTAGCCTCACACTCTACAAGGCAGCATGGACTGAGGCAGGAGGAAGGAAACACAATAGATGATCATGAAGATGAGCCCACGCTATCCAGCTAGAGCACATCACTCCCTCCTCCTGACAGCACATGCACGGCTGCACAGGTGCTGACTTTCCAAAGTGCTGGGGGGTGCGTGCATGAGTGAGAGAGACACGTGCATTGCCCCTTTAAGTACACTGACCCCACTTCAAGTATGTTGCCCTTTTAAGCAGATTAGCCAGTTCAGACAGCAAGCAACAGCTTCCAGCTAGCTCCCTCCTTTCTGTTCCTGAGCCCTGTCCCCTCCTCTGCTTTGTTGAGGGGGGGGGGGGGGGACGGCGTCAGGATCAGGGCGTCATCCTGACATCAGCACCACTCTTACCCCTCCCTCAGGAAGCTCCCAGGAACAGCTCCAAGGCAAAGGACAGGGCAGGAGCAGCATGGCAGTGGGGGAGGGACAGCTGAACTGCTGCTGAGCCACATACCTTACAGGGAATTTAGGGGAGCTGATTGTGGGGGAGGGAGCTCCCCCCCAGTTCTATTCCTCACGAGGAGGGGCTGCTCTTCCAGAGAATCCTGCAAGCAGTGGACAAAGCAGGCAGCTGTCAAACAACGTTACAAGGGAGCATTGCGCAACTGTAAATGAGCATGTTCCCTAATTGATCAGCGGCGTAACAACGTTAACCGGGACGACTAAGGGAGGATTTACTGTAAGTGAATCTACTGTATGCACAGTTTGGAAAGAAAAAAATCAGTAGATACACCTAGCCCTGGTTTTCAGGAGGAGTCACTGCTTGGGGTTCCAGAACTCCAAGTCAAGGAGGGAGAACTTCACACACTTCTTTCTTCCGTGCAGGCTGAAGGGGAATTATTCAGTCTGCCTCAGATTTAATGTAGAGTGCTGCACACAAGACTGTCTTTTGTAATATGCTGCCTAGTGTTCCGGTGACCAGCAGGATATGGTGAAATGGTTATGATTTCAGTGACAGCAAAGACTGGAGTGCCAAACAGCCAAGCAGAGTTATGCTCAGCTGCTTAACAAGCTGAGTCACCACTGACAAGTAGCAGGATGGATAAGAAACTGAATTGCTTCATTGGGCCACACTCCTCTATCAGGATTGTAGTTTGAAGACAGTGGGACTTGTGCCAGTGAGTCATGTAGGTGCTTTTGAAAATCCTACTCTGAGGTGGCTAAATACAGGTTTAGGAGAGATAGAATCTTAAAACAGATAAATAAATAAAATCCTTGGCTTGTACATCTAAAAAAGGTCATAATGACTTTGTTTACATATTGAAAGTCTAAATAACTTTTCATTGTTAATATTGGAGCAACTTTGTTTTGAAATGACACAGATTTTATCATTGAGTTCAATAAAAATGCAAATATTTGTGTATTCTTAACCTTAAGCAAGCGTAGGCCCACTGAAGTCAATGGGATTATTCCTGTGAGTAATTTTATGTACCTTTTGAAGCATTTACAGGATTATGGCCTTAATTTTCAATATTACAGGATATTCTATCAGAAATGAGAATATCCTGAATAGAATATTTTCTAATATGTTCAATATTTTGTTTTTTTGCCTATGCCAGTTTTGTAAAATTTAAATAGGAAACTCTACCTTCAGTGGCATTTAAAAAATACAAACAAACAAAAAAAAAACCCCTCTTACAGTTTAATTCATATAAATTTGTGGTTGCTAATAATAAAGTTGGAAGGTATTGCCAAAATAGAGGAGGAGGAGGACCAGAATATCATACAGGAAGATCTGGATGACCTTGAAAAGTGGAGTGATAGAAATGGGATGAGATTGAATAGCGCAAAGTGCGAGGTCATGCACGTAGGCACTAACAAAAATAATTTTTACTATAAGCTGGGGATTTATCAGTTGGAAGCGGCAGAGAGGAGAAATACCTAGGTATATTGGTTGATCACAGGATAACTATGAGCCACCAATGCGATGCAGCCATGAAAAAGCCTAATGCAATCTTAGGATGCATCAGGCGAGGTATTTCCAGTACAGATAGAGAAATGTTAGTACCATTATACAAGGCACTGGTAACACCTCATCTGGAATACTTTGTGCAATTCTGGTCTCCCATGTTACAAGATTGGCAGAGATCCTAGGGTTATTTTTGCCTTCCTCTACAGCAGAGTTTCTCAACCTGGGGGATAATGGACTGGGTTTGGTGGGGCACAAGTGCAGGGCTGGCATTAGGGGGTGGCCCCTTGAAACTAAGTTGCATGCTTCAGCCCCAGATGGTGAGGCTCAGGTCAAAGCCTGAACCGGGGCACAAGCCCAAGTCCTGTAGCCCGGGGCTGAGGCATGTAACTTAGCTTTGCAGGGCCTGCTTTGGCCTGGGCAATTGACCTGCTTGCCACCCTCTCATGCCAGTCCTGAGTATTATGCATAATTTACTCAATGGTATTTAGGGCAGGGGGTTGCAGTTTTTTCAAGTGTTGGTGTGGGATGGAGGTTGCACAATTTTTTTTTAGTCCAGTGGGGGTCGCCAGCACAAAAAGTTTGAGAAACACTGCTCTGTAGCATAGGGATTGGATCACTTGCAGGTTTAAACTCCAGTAGAACCTCAGCATTACAAACACGAGTTACTGAACTGACCGGTCAACCACACACCTCATTTGGAACTGGAAGTAGGCAATCAGGCAGCAACAGAGCTGCTCCCCGCCCCCTCAACACGCACGCACGCAAATGCAGTATAGTACTGTGTTTAAAAGTAAACCACTAAAAAAAATGGAAAGTTTAATAAAAATAAAAATTGACAAGATAAGGAAACTGTTTCTGTGCTTGTTTCATTTAAATTAAGATGGTTAAAAGCAGCATTTTTCTTCTGCATAATAGTTTCAAAGCTGTATTAAGTCAGTGTTCAGTTGGAAACTTTTGAAAGAACAACCATAATGTTTTGTTCAGAGTTATGAACAGCATCCATTCCCTACATGTTCAAAACTCTGAGGTTCTACTTTAGTGTAAAATGGTTGAATCTCTGTAACTTGAAGTCTTTAAATCATGATTTGAGGATTTCAGTAATTCAGCCAGAGGTTATGGGTCTATGACAGGAATGGTTGGGTGAGTTCTGTGGCCTCAATGTGTGGGAAGTCAGACTAGATGATCATGATGATACCTTCTGGCCTTAATCTTTCTCCATTCTTATAGACTCATAAAGAAGGGACTAAGGAAAAGGGGACTGGACGATGGAAGAATGGGAGAAGACAAAGATAAACCTAACATAAGAAATGAGTGGTGTAGTGGGGATGGTGTGATTGTCGGTGAATGGGAGAATGCTCGGGATTATGTGGACTGTTACCAAATTGCACCATTTATGTGCAGATTAACTGTGGCCCTCCACTTTGCATGGTGGTCTCTTCAGTAATACTAAAGCCCCATATGCTGTGTTTTCACTAGGAAAATGTGTTAGTTTCAAATTTCTGCCCTGAGAAGTTTTTAATGGTTGAGTCATAAACTCGTGATAATAAGGATTTATATGGGGGTGGAGAAAGAAACATAGTTCAGGGTTGTTTTAAAACAGCCATAGAAAAAACGCCTCTGTAACAGGCATCCAGAAACTGATACAAATCATTATGGCTATAGCAGAGATTGTGAAACTTAACTTTGGAGTCAGTATGTAATATTTAAGTAGCTAATTCATTATCCTTAAAATGTGTAGCCTAACATGTTAAAATTGTGTAGATGAAAAAATTACGTAATATCCTGTTAACTTAAGCTAATGTCATAGTTCACGATCCAGAAAAAGTCTATATCACCTAGGTACTTGTATGGCCTTTCTTATCATAATATCAGTTTATCACCATCTTTAATGTTTTTATCACCTCAACATCCCTGTGAGATAGGAAAGTACTAGTGTACCCCATTTTACAGAGGGGGAACTGAAGCACAGGGACATGCTTAGGCCTTGAATACCTACAGAGCCATGGCTGGTATGCCTGTATGGACAGAGCCCCCTTGTGTAGATACAATGTAAGCCAGGAGAAAAAGTTCTGCTAGCATAGCTACATCACCTTCCTAAATGACATTAGCTTTGTTGCATCTACAGTGAGGGTGGCCAGAATAACCCTATTGGTTAGGGTGTGTGAGGTGTGCCCCCCGCACTGTAGCCTGACAAACTGGCAGCATTTTTGTAGTATAGGCCCAGGCCTCAGGGAATTGCCCAAAGTCACACATGAAGTCTGTGGCGAAGTAGGGAATTGAACCCAAGTTCTACATTAGTGTTTTAACCACTAGACCATCCTTCCTTTCCTTATCTGACATTTGGACTGCTCAGATGAAGTTTAGATTGTTCAACTCACACATGTCCATGGGGCTTGGCCACATCCTTCTGCCTTTGAACCATATTTTGTGGGTCTAGAGATCCAAACAGAGCAGTCAGTTGAGTGCTCTCACCTTATTCCACTTCTAAATTTCTATAGCTTAGTTTGGAGAATCACTGATCAAGATCCTTTAGCTCAATGTTTCTCAACCTTTTTGATACCAGGGACCAGCGTGCTTACGCCTTCCTAAACTGTGTCGAGGAGATCTCAGGGACTGGCACCAGTCCAGTGTTTCTCAGCACTGCTTTGGCTCACTCTCTATTCTCCTTTAGGGAGCTTAATTTCCAGGCATTTGTCACCAGGTCAGACCCCCTGCTGAGCTGTTTCTCATTTGTTCCCAATCACCATAGAGCAAAAAGATAGTGTTCAGTCTCTGAGCAGAATCTCAAGGTATGTCTATACTTCAATTAAAAACTTGTGGCTGGTTCATGCCAGCTGGCTCAGGCTTGGGCTTAGGGGTGTTTCATTGTGGTGTAGACGTTGGGGCATGGGCTGCAGCCTGCGTTCTGGGACTTTCCCACCTCACAGGGTCCTAGAGCCTGGGCTGCAGCCCAACCCCAAGTGTCTACTCTGGAATTAATCAGTCCCTATAGCCTGATCCCTGCGAGCCTGAGTCAGCTGGCATGGGCCAGCCTCAGGTTTTTAGTTGCAGTGTAGCCATATCCTCAAAAACACATCGGAAGAACTCCACTACCATCTTCCCATTCCTTCCCATTCCTTCCCAAAAAAAGCCAGCAAAATACAGGGAGATAAGTCAAGAACCACTTCAGATGCACATCTTTCACAATCCTCTTGGTTTAACTTAATTTAAAACCAAATTTCACATCTTAGGCACAAACATTTGAGTTTACATGGTGCCTAGATGCTACATTATAGACTCATTTTTTTTCTAGAAGAACTGCTTTTAAAATCTTTAAGAGGAAAGTGCCCACATTTAATTTGTGCCCCACTGGGGCACAGGCAAAGTGAATAATGAAGGGGCTTTATTTTACTGGTATTTAGTTCATTTCCTTTATCAGACTACCATTTTAAATAAAGTTGTGCAAGTTCATTTTGACTAATTGAGGTAATTTACTGATAAGAACTACCCGGGGTCACTTTTATGAAACTCTGCTTTTTCTCTGCTCACGTAATCAGATTGGATTCAGTAAAGGGAGAGTCTTTAAGTGTTGTTGATTTACGAATGTGTGTTCTGTTTCTCAGGTGTGTGAAGGGTCTTATATTTTGTTGATTTGTTTCTGAAATAGCAATAATTTTTAATTAGAGATTCCATTTCTCTCCCAAGCATAGTGTCTGCCTTTGATTTAATCTCTGGCCTTTTTATCATGCTGTTTGTGGCATCATGCTTTTGATTTTTGTCTTGGTCAGATAACTATGCTAAATGAACAAATGTTTGTATCATTGAAAAGAAAAATCTTATTTCTTCTTAAATGGTTTGTTTCTTTGGCTCTAGTATTTTTATAAAACCTAGACACTCTGAAATGTAGTCTTTCCCACTATTGCATTTTGACTGGTTTAGGGTTGTGGGTGAGAGACAGAAGCACCAAACATATTTTTCCTTTGTCTAAGAATTACTCAAGTTCTAGTGTAGGTGCTATAATTTAATGATTCAGTTATGAAGGAGTTTCTATCTTACTGTGATTTTCTGTTAGGTAAGCGTGGTCCAAGACTCAGTAAATATATCAGGACAGTCTAATACAAACACTTTGAAGGTACCTGAATGTCGACTAGCAGAAGATTTAGGGAATCTCTGGGAAACCACAAGATTTACAGATTGCAGTTTTTATGTAGGAGGACAAGAATTCAAAGCTCATAAGTCTGTCCTTGCAGGTACTTTTTTAACTTTTGTATTGTAACATTTTTGTTTTATTAAATAAAAATGTTAAAATCCTGCTATTTAATTGTATTTAATGCTTAATTCTTTTGCTACAGCTCGTTCGCCAGTTTTTAATGCAATGTTTGAACATGAAATGGAGGAAAGCAAAAAGGTAAGCATGACTGAAACTCTCGTTCTGATTCCAAAGAAAAGGAAAAACTTATACAATTGTACTTCATGGATTGATAAAGATAAAAGTGAGTATTTAACATGGAAAAGTTATGTTAATCAGATAAATATCTCAAGGTATCATTGAATTGACGCCACCCTACGTCAGTAACTCAAGTTATCTTCTCTCAGGCTAGCATAGCTCAAATGAGAATGGCCACATTGCGAAATTACACTTGAGCTGCTCTGGCCATGCTGGTGCTGCACTCATCTTTGTGCAGCTCTCAAGTTTTCACCACAGGACGGTATTAATCTCATCACAGGACGGGCATGCTCTCTATCCTGTTCCGTGTAGCTAGGCAGCAGCAAGATAGACTCCAGCTTGCAGCCAAGGAGCATAGGTGTCATAAACAGATAGTTAAGGGTTAAGGTCTCTTTTACCTGTAAAGGGTTAACATGCAGTACCTGATGACCACCTGACCAGAGGACCAATCAGAGACAAAATAATTTTAAATCTCTGTGGAGGGAAGCCTTTGTCTGTGTTCTTTGTTAGAGTGTTCTCTTTTTGGATCTAAGAGAGGCCAGACATGTCTCCAAGTTCTCCTGGAGTAGTTCCTACTGTTCAATAGTGAGTATTAATTAGAAAGGCGGATTAGTCTTATAATTTGATTTCTACATTTGCAATTGTGTGTTTGCTGAAGGAAATTCTTTATTTCTGTTTGCTGTTACTTTGCTTTTACTGAGAAAGAAAGGAGGGGGGATTCTCTCCAGAGATTGATAAGTTTAGACCCTGTATTTTTGCATCTTGGGTTACAGAGACAAGTTACTTTCTTTTTATTCTTTAATAAATCTTTTCTATTAAGGACTTGGTTGACCTTTCCTTGGGTGGATTCTCAGGGGAAGGGGAGGCATTCCTCTGTAGTTAGATCCCGGTGTCTCTCCTAGGAAAAGGGAGGGGGGAGGAAGCAGGGGGGAATGGTTTATTTCTCCTGGGTGTAAGAACTCCATGGATTTGGGGCTCTTGGGATCCCCAAGGATTTTGGGGAAGGACTGTGTCCCAATCCACGTACCTGATTGGGTGGTGGCAGCTTTACCAGATCTAAACTAGGATTTTAGTTTAGAAGAAGGATTCATGCAGGTCCCCATATTGGAACCCAACAGCTCTAAGTGGGGGTGAGACCTATGACAATAGGGAACCATAAATGTAGGGTGGGCAGCTGGACTTCCTGGCGAACACCACAGCAGCTCAAGCCTGTAGTTGGTTGCAAGCTTCCTTCTTCCTTAGCATACATGGGAAGTAAGATTTGAGGCAGGCCACCTGGATAACAATGCAACTGCGAAAGCCCCTGGATCATTTGCAGAACCTAGCAAAAAATAAAAAATCCATAGTTGAATATCACTGACTAATTTTAATGTTCATGAGGATTTTCAACTAAACCATCATTGGGTGTTTTTGGGGAGTGAGAAATGGAATATGAAGTGCATTTCATGAAGATATGAGTTAAATTCTGTGGCAATATTAGGATAGCTTGCAAAAGAATTTTGTCCCATTGAGCCTTGGTGAACATGAGTCTGTGATTATAGGGATATGCACAGCTCAAACATATATGCATATATATTAACTCTGTTTTTAATGGTGTGCTGCTAAGAGCTTGCATGGTGCAGCAGCAGTAGGTGGAATTTCATTAATGTGGATTCACGCTTTGCTCTTGGTTAGAGCCCAAAGGATTTTTAATGGGCAGTTCTCACTTTCACTGAAGGTTCTCATCTGGAGTCCTGCAGGGAACAATGATGTTTCCTCTTGTAAGTGAATCCCACATGTGAGGAGGACCCTGTACTAAAACTACAGCTGCTTCAAAATGCATAATGGCATTTCCAGTTCTGTATCCATTTCAAGATCCTGGTCCTTGTCTTTTTACAGCCTGTGTCTCAACACCCTATGCTACTGCAACAGCTGTATTTAGGGATGCTGATGAAATTCAGGTTCTAACTTGCAAAGACCAGGGCCAGACGTTTCTTAATGGAGGGCCCTAAACTGTGGGATTCAGGTGAGGTACAAATACAGTCTTTGCCAGGTCTCCTTTAAGAATCACTTTCAGAACAAATTGGCCCTGTTAAACGGAGCAAATTAAGGCTCACTCTCCTTTTTGTTGCTGGCTAACTTTTTGCTCTCTCCAGTACATGTAGTCTCTGCTGTTCAAAGGAATGTTGATGGATTTAAATCCAGGCCAGGATGTATTTTTTAAAAACTCCATAGACCATATTTAGGATTCTCTGTATATACTCTCAGATAACTTTTGCACTGCAGATTCCATACAAATCCAGCCGCATCTAAAAGGAGCTATGATGTCCGTATGACTAACTGGTAAAGCTGCTGGCAAAAGAGGAGCTTGACTATAGGTCTATAGTTGAATCTAGAAGTGCCAACGTAACCTTGTAAGATTCTATATGGTGGATATGAAATAAAAACTTGTAATAAGCAAGCCAGGTGATCTTAAATTTTTACTCCAAAATTTATAGATGTTATGGATTTCCTTTTTTTGTTTTTATTCAACAGAATCGTGTAGAAATAAATGATGTAGACCCTGAGGTTTTTAAAGAAATGATGAGATTCATTTACACAGGGAAAGCACCAAACCTTGACAAAATGGCTGACAACTTGTTGGCAGCTGCAGACAAAGTAAGTAATTAGCTCTTAAAGTCCTCAGAATTGTTGTTTTAGAAATCCCTGTTCTAAAAATGTATCTTTTGAATTGTTTAAATACTACCACAATTGATATCTAAGAAAAATAAACAGATGCACCAACAGATATTAGAAATGGATTGGCTTGGAGGGAGACAGATTTTTGAATGGTGGGAAGATTAGAAATGTATAAAACCTTCCATGGCTGCTAGGAGTATGTACTACCAAGATTTTTTCCCAAGAAATTGGGGGAGCATTAAATATCCTTAGAAAATCAGTATTGACAAAAGCGTGTGCTTGATCTTTGTATTATGAGACAGGATGAATAACAGGGCTTTAATGTGACCACCTTCTCTAAACCATTACTACTTCTATAACATCTTTCTGTCTTCTTACTGCCCTAAATAATTCTAATCTGTCCTTGTACTTAATTCTTGCCTTTAAATATTTACCCTTTAAGCCTACCCTTTAAATATTTTCACTGTTCCTCTGAAACATTCCTCCTTCTGCTCTTCCCTTCTTGAAATGGGGGACTTAAACAACAACACAGTATTCAAGGTGTTCGCAGACCATTTCATATTTTAACATACTATTCCAAAATCTTTTACAAATACTGTACAAATGTAATATCTTTTTTCTCTTCCACTGCTGTTGCACATTGAGCTGAAATTTCATCTAGCTGTTCACTATGAAGTCTTAGTGGTTTTCTTCTAAGTGGGTATAGCCATATGTGAGCTGTTTGCTTTGTTCCTTTTGAGATGCATTACCTTAGACTTGTCTACATATTATCTGTTGTCATGCCCAATAATGTAGCTGTGTTACCAGGTCCTTCACCAACTGTTTGGTTGATTTTGCATAAAGACTCCCACTAGCTTAGAGAAGCAGATATTTTCTTATATGGAAGCTGTACTGGTTTGTTTATTATATTATGCTAACCTGAAATTGTATCTTGAAGTAATTTTCCTGGTACTGAAGTAAGGTTTGTAGCTCCCATGATCAACCCTAGCACCTTCTTTAACGTACATACAGCACTGACGTGGCTAAATTTGTTAAAAACTTCATTCTTAAATTCCTTCTGAACTATTGGATTAGTGCTATCCAGGCTTTGATGATATAGTAGTTTCGGTCTCTTCTCATACCTCTCTCTGACAGTGCCTCATCTTCAAGATCTCATTGAGTTCGAGACAGATGTTAAAGGCACTCAAGTGTGGAGAGAACTGGAGAAGTAGTGTTTCTGTATGAACGAAGACTTTTATCGAAGGCATGATTGCTAAATACAGAGAATGTAATAACTAGAAACTGCCAAAGGCTGCTTGCTCTGTCTTTCTCATGAATGAAAAATAATCTGAAAAAGTAGTTCTGCAATGTTACAAAAGCAACTCTATTAAACTTCTATCTTGCCTGCTAGGGATGGCTTTATCATAACTGGCTTTTATTTATATAATCCAAATAGAAGCACCCTAGATAACAGTACAACAATACATCTAAAATAAAAATAATGTGGTCTGAGAATAGAAACATTTGGCTAAGAAATAAAGCAGTGGAGTTTTCCTTTGTCTTGTGCAGATAAATATTAATATAAATAAAATTCAAATAAAAAGTAATACATACATGTGGCAGCGTCAATATTTTGTGCAGCCATTGTTTCTAAATTTGTCATGGAGACTTTGGAACTACTTATACAAATGATGGATTCTAAAGTAACTACACAGAAAAAAGATCTGGGCGCTGTTATGTACAGCTTAATGAAAACCTGCTCAGCGTGCAGCAGTGGTCAAAAAGTAAACTGTTAAGATGTATACGATACCAAAGAGAATACAGAAAATGATTCCTTTACATATCAATAGCATACCTCTACCTAGATTGCTGGGTTCAGTTCTGGTCACCCTATCTCAAGAATATAGCAGGTATGTGAGAGGTGCAGAGATGAGAAAACTAAATGATTTGAGGCATGGAAAAAATTCTGTATTGTGTGGCTCAGGTTTGGGATTCTTTAAATTAAGGACAGATTGTGATACTTTATTTGCATAGTACCTATCATTTTCTTATAGGGACTGCTATTGTGTATGATGACAGTTTACAAAGGCCCCAGCCAGGATCAGGACTCTCTTGTATCAGGCACTCTGCAAATACACTGGCAGACACAGAGTTCTCATTCTAATATGAAAGAAGAGGCAACAAATAAGTGAGACAAGCAGGAAGGGGAGGGAGAAATAAGGTGACAAACATATTTCCAGTGCTGGGCATCCATAAAAGAATGTCTTTCTGAAAGGAATGGTTGGGGTTATTATAAAGGTATACAAAAAAGAAAGCTTTTGATAGGGAAATTAGGTACTCCTTATTCGCCCTTTACATTGTACAAGAATTATTGAACATTTAATGAAATACAACAAATTTATAACTGACCAGGCTTTTTTTGGACTCATGTATACCTTTGGAACTCATTGCCACAGCGTACCATTAAGGTAAGAGCTTAGGAGGAGTTTAAAAGATGTATATGTCTATTAATGCAATTATGGATGTTTTATCTAGGGAATAAGCAAATCACTGGCAGGGATTAGGAAGAACCTTCTCCAGTGGAATTTTACATAATTTTCCTCTGAGGTTTCTTGCACTTTAATCTGAAATTTCTGGGACTGGACACTGTCAAATATTTTACTAGATTATTGAACCAGTGATCTGATCTGATATGATTATAGGAACTGGAATAATATTTAAATAATAATAATATTATTTATGGCTTTTCTTCATGTTAGTACGGAGGGGGGGGTGAAGTAAATTAATTTTAAGTTAGCAGTTTTAATAATTCTCCTGTGAGGGACACTAGTCAATCATCAGGAATGGTGCTAAACACTTCACAGGATTGGGGCAAATTGTTTTTTAGATTTGTTATACTTTACAGATTACAGCAGAAAGAATAAGTGTGAAGAATGATTAGTATAGTTTTTTCTTTCATTAGTATGCACTGGAACGGCTGAAGGTCATGTGTGAGGAGGCACTCTGTAGTAACCTCTCAGTAGAAAACGTTGCTGACGTTCTTATCCTCGCAGATTTGCACAGCGCAGAACAGTTGAAAGCACAAGCAATAGATTTTATTAACAGGCAAGTAATGTTCCTTTAGTACACTTGAAATAATGTCTTAAATATCTGTACTTAAATATCCCTTCCTTCTAAATGTTTTTGTATAACTTCCCCTGTCATAGGTGCAGTGTTCTTAGACAACTTGGGTGTAAAGATGGGAAAAACTGGAATAGCAAGTAAGTAAAATGATTCACAAAGTTTAAAGTTACCTTTTCCTACAGAGGAGTGCATCCCAAATTACCCACTAGTACAAGAAAGCCACACTCTCCTTTGACTGCCAGGGGAGTAAAGACGAACCCCCTATAGTCTGTTTAGCAGTGGAGGGCGTCCTTTGTAAACATAGATTCCACCTTCATTCTCACATGATTGAGATAACTGCAGATTGCAAGTGAAGTAAAGCTGCTGCAACAGCAGCCTTGCTTTCTGGGAGATACTTCCTCACAGTTCTTCACCCACTTTACTTTCCCTTCCACAAAGGAAAAGAGGTGCGGCTAGTCTGTCCTCTGCCAGAAGATGACAACAGCAGCCAACATTAGCTTTTACTCACTCACTTTGGTTCAGTTTGCTGCTGTGGGGAGCAGTGAGAGAGCAGCAGCAAACTGTGCAAATGCATCTTTTCCTCCCTTTATATATAGGTCTGCCAAGTTTCTCTGCAGCAAAGTAAGAGGCCCTAGGTGGGGGGAGTGTATGATGACAGAGTACAAAGGCCCCAGCCAGGATCAGGACTCTCTTGTATCAGGCACTCTGCAAATACACTGGCAGACACAGAGTTCTCATTCTAATATGAAAGAAGAGGCAACAAATAAGTGAGACAAGCAGGAAGGGGAGGGAGAAATAAGGCGACAAACATATTACCAGTGCTGGGCATCTGTATAAGAACCTAGATAGATAAGATCACACAGTTAGCTAGGTTAGCTGGTATGTAGTTTGACTGTTCCAGATCATTTAGAAAGATAACTTTAAAAACAAAGATATAAAAATCAGCTATCCTCTCCTGCGGTACAACCTAGCTCTCTCTGGTTGCCTGCTTTCCTGTAAGTATTGTAACTGAAGTGGGTCTTGAGGAGGGAGTTGGCCTGGCCTGTCAATTCTTGCCTTCTACCAAAGTGTGCACAGGGGAGCTGGAACTTCTGAACGGTTTCTAAGGGTACCTTTCCTTTACTCACCTGAAACAAAAGGTTTTTATATCCATATGTCCCTCGGGATACAGCATGTACTGCCACAGCGTCACTGAGCTCAGTAGTGAAGAATTATAACTGGCATATAAAATATGTTGATACTCTTCTTAAAGATTGCCACACAATTGGTGTATAGTCTCGGCTGAAGGCATGGCATAGATCATTTCACTCTGGCAAAATTCCATTTGCAGAACAATGCTAGATATATTTCTTCCAGTTAATCTGTAATTTCACTAAAGTATAAGCGAATACAGTGTTGGTTACAAATAACATACAGCTATAGTCAATTACAGCATTCCACATGTCAAATCATTCTAAGTATTTTCCAGATTCCGCTTTTCTAGGATTCAGCATTATATGGACATAATAAATTTTAACTGAGATTATTCTTAAACTTTTTGTTTTCAGCCAAGCAACAGACATAATGGAAACAGCAGGCTGGAAGTCCATGATCCACTCTCATCCTCACTTAGTGGCAGAGGCCTTTCGAGCGTTAGCATCTGCACAGTGTCCACAGTTTGGCATTCCACGCAAACGGCTAAAGCAGTCATGAAATCTTCCATGAACTTTAGAGAAACTGAAATGACTCTACTCCTCCATGTCCAGAGGTGTTTTCACAAACCATAACAAGAATTTTTGTTATCCTTGTCCACAGAACAGAAGCTGAAAAAGCCTATTGTTTGCTTTTCAGTTGGATAATTTATGGTTTAATCCTCAGCTTTAAATTAGACTGATTACTCTCTAATTCACTGAAAGGCCTTAAATTATCTTCAATGACTCTCTAGTCCATATAGTCTAATGTATCTTGATTTTTTTGTATCGTGCCTTGTCTTTTTGACTAGGCTATGCAGGATTGCACTAGCTCCATAATGCAGTAAAGTTGATAACTGAAGATTAACTTTTGAAAGGGATCTTCCATTATTTAAAAAAAAAAAAGAAGATTATAGTTTGGTTCTGTGCTAACTGGAAGGTTTCAACTAGACTCTCATTAAAAGCACTTGAACTGAAGGCACATAACATGCCCCTAGTCCAAGTACAATACATAGGGAGAACCAGTTTACTTACAGAGGATGCCAGCAGGCTGTTAATGGCAATATACTGCTTTGAACATAATTTATTTTTCATTGTGGGGGCAAATATGCAATGGTTTGGCCCAAAAATGTATTTTCAATATAGTTTGTAATGCCTATTGTGTGTATGTCAAAGCTGTCCAACAAACGTTAAAAAAGAAACACATAATAAACCTGTTGCCTGTGTTTCTTTATGGTCCATCGCTAGTTTACATTTAACGGAGAATAGGGTGAGAGGTAAAGATTTTTCTGTGAAGAGAGAATAGTATTGTATTTGGAAAAAAAAATATTTATATCCCACATGTATGGTTACATAGAAAAGTAAAGGATGCATAGAATGACCAAATGTAAATTTAAGAAATGGGCCAAATGGATTCTGAATATGCACTTTTAATGCGTAACTTTTGTATGTTGTGTGGTACATATATATTTTGCTTTTGATGACTTAATGAGGTACAGGTAATTGTGGCGTAACTTTTTAAATACATTTTAAGATGCCCACAGCCACATGGGATTTAGTTTTCTTATTATGAACAAGAAAAGCATGTCTTTGAAGACTTAATTGAACGTGAATATTGTAAACTCTCATGTTCTATGTTGAATATTTTCACATTTTTGAGAAAGGCATGTGAATGACAAAACAAAACTTTGGAAGAGGGTCTGTTCTCCACTCAACATGTGTGCACAATTTCCATTCACACCAGTGGAAGTAACATATAGTAGGAAGAATAGGTCCCTGAAATGTCAGATGATATTTGCAAGCATAGACTTGCTTTTTCTAGCATTTCAGTTATTGTACTAGCATTGTGGATGGTATTGAAATTCTGCATAATGTGAAAAGGATGAAACATTTGTAAACTGCTTATCATGGGCCAGTTCTTTATTATATGAACCTTAGCTTTAATACCAACATTTTCAGTGTTTGATAGCTTTGTTTACATGGGGGGGGGGGGGGGAGATCTGCAGTAGTGCACATTCTAAATGTTTCCCGAGTTATAACATTGAATTTACTGTAAGGGTAATAATATGCTATATTTGTTGTTTGGCAAGATTGCATTTAAAAGTGGGAAATGGGAGGGGATCTCACTGTAATGTATAAACACATTATTAAGATAAAGACTTCAGTTTGCCTGTAGACTTACATGAAAAATGAAATTTAAGATTTACCTTCTGAAAAGATCTCTCCTTCTTAATCTGTTTAAGATTTCTCTGAATTAATCCTAAGGAAGTTTTAGGAGGGTAAAGTATATATGTTTTTATATTTTGTTACCAAGTAAACCTTTAGCATAGACCAACCGAAAATAAGTGCCCAGTCCAGTTTTTAAAAAAACAAATCTCCAAATGCTTGCACACACTGTTTGAACTTAATCTTTATGTGGCTTAAATATAAAATCAGAAGCATTCTTAGACAAGTGTCTGAACGGTACAGGGGGCATCTTACTGGACTCTATTTATGGAACAGTTTATCATTTATCAATTTTTTCTTTAAATGTTTATCTAAATTAAGATTTTTGTAAGCATTCTTCATGTTAGGGTTTATAAGGGTCCGTGTTCCCTCCAAAATAGTGACATTTTTGCTGCAGTGTGTATAACAAATTAGAACTAATATATTCGTACTCCTCATGAACAAGCTCGCTGTTGAAACTTGCAGCTCTAATATACAAAGTGACTTGAATATTCAATACTGTAATTATGATTGTCCAGTTCAGCTTGTTCTAAATTACAACATACAGCTATCTAATGCGAGCTTAAGGATTTTGTTCTGAAGATTTTTTTTAAAAGCTTAATAGCACACTTTGTACCAAAAAATGTCAAACACTGTGCTGTAAGAATATCTACATTTGTGGAAATGTCCATTTTTCCAGTAAGGCAGTGCACAACATACATTACAGCAATGGAAAATCATGACTATTGATTTGCTTATATTTGGTTTAATTTATTATGTATAATTTTAAGTTTTGTCAGCTCTTAAGAAAAAGGTAAAACAATTGCTGTATTCTTAAGTGTGCACTAATTATTCACCTTCTCATTCTCGGTTGAACCACATGCAGTGTTCTCACTGGACCCAAATAAATAGCTGGTAAGAACAACTTTCTCCTTTAGGTTCAGCCCCTTGTTTTTATTCCCCACATCTCAAAAGTGTGTCCTTTAAAAACACAGTGACCAGTTTTAAGTTCAACAGATGTAAAACTCTCTAGTATAAAAGTACCGGGGGGTTTTTGGGCCAACATACAGAAATCCTGAAAATGTATTTAGTATGTTTAAAGGATTTGGAGCACAAAGTGTGAGGGTATCTTGTTTTGGCTTTCTAACCCTACTCTCTTAAATATACAATAGCTACCACTTTCAAACTTTTCTAGGGGGAACCCTGCATGTGTTGTGTGTATCTGCGATTTTGTGTGGTAGTCTTTTTTTTTTTTTTTTTTTTTAAACGACTTGCTAAAAATAAGCACTCAGTTCACTGTTGGAATGATGGTAGAGCTGATTACATCATTTTTCCATTTGGACTTTTTCTGGGGAGGTGTTTTGAATGGATGAAGTTTAAAAAAAATCCTTGTTTTATAGTCCATTTACTGCATTCTGAAGTATGAACACAGAGTGCCTTTTCTAGGATACCTTTGCAATGAATACAAGATTAATAGGATATTAAATCTTTAAAAAAAAGTATTTTACAAGTTCTTAAGGAGAATGCTGTTTGGTACAAAAATAACATAGTAATAAGTTATGGAATACTGATTTCAACTCCACCATGTTTTGCTTGGTTCTTATTTGGTTCTTAAATTCAGATTACTGTCTGGATAATAAATACTATAACTTTTAGCAAGGTTTACAGACTTGTTTATTAGATAATGGTCTCCTGCAAAAATATAATACTGGTTGTATGATTACAGTCTGATTTTTTTTTTCTTTGATTTCTTAAATGTGGAAATTGCAAACACAAAGGAAGGTTTAAGTTATCTGGGGTGATTTGGGTCTTACACTTCAAATATTTGATTCTCATAGTGATTTAAATATTTAGAGTGAAACTCACCACTGTGTTTAGAGACAGCGTAAGGCCTATGTACTGCCTACCCTCATAGAATAATCCACCCTCATGGATTAAGACTGTTATAGAAGATACCAGAGTGCAAAACTGAGATACAACTAATAGCTATCAGAACTAATGTTAAAATCTACACTTTACCCAAATTACATATTCTTAATTTTAATTGACACTAAAATTGATTAACTTCTTTCTCAACTGGCATTGATCTCATGATAGGTGTGTAGTTTATATTCTATCTGAATTAGTCTCACAACTTGGCTTTTGTTTGCAATAAATGGACTTAGTTTGGAAAGGGAATTCATTTCTTTAAGTGTTTGCATTGGTAGGCTTCGTCACGCTCTGTAACCTAGCTAATC
The DNA here is from genome assembly GCF_016161935.1 of Mauremys reevesii. NCBI lineage: Eukaryota > Metazoa > Chordata > Testudines > Geoemydidae > Mauremys > Mauremys reevesii. The sequence continues at coordinate 57,888,532 of NC_052633.1, read as the reverse complement.
CTGGTTTTTGAGACTTCAAAAAGAAGGCATAACATAAATGGGTCCTGTTTTAAAAATGAAACTAATGAAATGATTTAGACCTGTTTTGAGGTGGAAATGATTAAGAGAATTCAGATACGTGAACACTTGCATCAAACCATCCAGCATTTTTATCAGCTGATGTTAATGTTGAAATACTTTTTGTATCTTGTTGCTGAAAATATTTTTTGCATTTCAGCACATCAAGTTACAATAAAGTTGTTACTTATACAGAATTCTTCTGTGCAACTTGTATTTTCTTTTGGATTTGAACTCACTGTAGTTACCTATGCCTCTTCTTTTGAGATAAGAGTATATTAATACACAAATATACATAAGACAATTCAGAAATTTAAAATGGTGTAGAATGTTGTTGCCCCCATAAGTGGTGGCTCTTCCAGTAGAGAGCATATCGCAATCTTCACTGGCTTTTGGTTAGTCTTCAGGCTGGCGTTTAAATGTTTTGACCTATAAAACTCTAAATATTTTGAGGCCTGCATACCTGAGAGACCAACTTCTCCCCATGCAATACCTCCAAAGTAGTGATCATTGAGGGAGGTATCCAAGCTAAAATCCTTTGGTAAAAAATGAGGGGATAGTGGAGGCTCCAAAGAATATCCTTGTGTGTCTTCCATTTCCACCACATTCCCACAGAACCAAGACCTTAAAAGGATCATACAAGACTCACTGAAAGCCCAAGAAAATGATGAGTGGACATAGGTATATGAGGTATAGATGTGCTGGTGACATTATTAACATTTGTCTCAAGAAAATGTTTGGGTTTGACCTCTATTGATAGCTCATTTATTTAATGTATTGTAGATATTTTGTATCCTGATTTTTTTTTTAATATTTGCAAAAATGCATAGAACTATTTGCATTGCTGATGTAAAGAAAATAAATCACACTGGATTTGGAGGAAAACCTAAAACTATAAGAAAGATTAAACTTTCAGAAATGGACACTATCGAGATAAGTTACTACATCAGTTACAGGGACCAAAAGATAATCTTGACTGTAACAAAAAGAGATACCTGTGCAGCAGTGCCTAGGCAATTTAAACTTCAACTGTTTTCCTGTCACTGGTCCGCACCGAAGGCCCTTTTCACCCCCTTTGCCTATGACTAGGATCTTAGGCAGTTACCTCACGCCAGAGTCAGCCTAGTGATCTCAATTAACTTACTTCTTTCTGGGGTCCGTGCCAACAGTTAATAACAGTGTCCCCACCTAGTTAAGTTCAAAGCAACCCTTATTGATCTAGCACAGAAAACAAACCTACTATGAAATTTAGCTTATACTATGCAGGTCATTACATAATAATTCTTTAACTAGGCACTACATTTTAGCTGATGTTAAAGAAAACTCTTCTGGTTAAGTCCTCCAACTCTGCCTGCTTGAGACGTACTGTATTTTTATCAAGGAGCACCTTATAAGTCATCTTTCCCTCTGTGGAGATGAGGCATTTACTTTGTCATCTCACAATAATTCCTGGCTTTGTGCTTACTAGTTGCTTCCTGTTTTCATATTGGGAAACTGAGGGGCATGTAAGAAAGCTTAGATCATAAATATTCTACAGTAAAGATATAACAGGATCTTATCTCATCTCAAGTCTCATTAGCAACATTTACTGTCTTCAGCAACTTTTGGAGGATAGTTTACTTGTTTCAATATGTATATTTCAACTTTATATTTTAAGAGAGAAAATTGAGTAGCAAATCTTGATGGTGCTGGTAGGATAAGTCATGGAAATAAAAGGCACTTTCCCTACTACACAGAATGCCAAGCGTGCAACAGTCTAGACAATTGGTTAGATGAGGGAAGTGCCATTTCATACAATGTATATCTTGATGCTACTCCCTTGAATTTTATAACTTGCTCTTGTAGTTATTTAATAGCCATGATAACCTACACTGGTTTTAAAAGCTTCATTTAATTATCTAAAAGGTTGATTTGTTTTTAGATCGTAATGTACCTTCTTGTAGCCTTTATTTTAAACCAAGTATACAGTGCACTCAGTTATGCTCTTTACTGAAAACATTTAATTTTGAGGTTTTCTATCTGTCAGTCTGAACTTCCATTATAAATGATGGAGGAGTTTGCAGTCCATGTCACAAGGTTATTGGACAATTAAATTCCAATACAAATATTACTGGATGAGTTTATTTTTAATAGATTGTATTAAAGATAAAACTGACTGCATCATACAGAAATGACTTGGCATTTAAAATTATGATCATACAACAATTGAGGAGACTGCTCAAATTGTACCAGATTTCTTAGACTGCTTATCTTGCTGTAGGCTGTCTTGTAGTTTTCCACTGTCTACCTTGAGTAGCTTATTTTATTGTTGCATCATCTATTTTGAAGATTCATTCTTCTACCAGAGAAAGCTGGAAGAAATACAAGCACAGAAATGGAATGAAGCATTTCAGATATATGATGCAAGGGACTTCCTTTTCTACTGCTACCACAAAAGACAGATTCTGCTGACAATATTCATGAGTGTTCTGGAAAAGAGGAGATGGCATTGCAACTACAGGCAAACAAGTTATCTCAATCCAATATTTTACATTGACAGTTTTATGTGAAGCCATGTTTTCAGTTATGTACAATTAGGGTTGCCAGTTTTGGTTGGACATATTCTGGATGTTTCCTCACATGACATAATCTTTTATAATAAAAGATTAATCTTTAATTCCTGGAGACTCCAGGACAATCCTGGAGGGTTGACAACCCAGTGCACAATGTGCCACTGAATTTTCATTGTTTCAATATTATAAATGGCAGACAAGTTACTTTGCAATTTGGAACTCCTGGGAGGAAAAAACAAGACTGCAGAATTTCTGTTTGGCATGACTTTATAGAAATAGTAGAAAGGCTTTTTGGTTTTGAGTCAGTGCTAAAGTATTCCACTGCAGATTAGGTTAGTATCCTTCAAAATACATTCTAAATCCCGTGGAGTAGAGGATTTAACTTGCTCTGAAAGATTCTGTTCCAAAATAAGGTGTCGGGGCCTGACACTGGTATTTGTTTTGGATTCTGCCTAGACTTGTGGAACACAGTGATGCAAACTATTTTTATGTAGCTAATTTTTATTGCAATAAATTATGAATTGTAATATGGCACCAACTGATCAGAATGGTGGCAGTCAATTAAGTCAGTGGCAGTTTAAGTATGTTACTACTATTCCTACTGGATCTGCAGAGTCAACACTCATACACGTGTGTGAGCTGGATTCCGTTATGGGTTGTGAATCAACAAAATTGTTAAATTGTTCTATCAGAATTTACTTATTACTAGTGACAAAGAGCAAGCCAAAAAAGAACAGCTTGACTTTTAATTTGCTGTCCCAGAAGTTAGGGAAGCACATTTTGTGGAAGCCCTTGAAAGACACACACAATTGTTATGATGTTGATCCTGCAAAAACATATGCATGTGCTTAACTTTATGCACCGAGAGCAGTCCCAGGGAAGTTAATATGACTACTCATAGTTCATAAAGTTAAGCAAATATGTAACTCTAGAGAATATTGGCCTATACAATTTTTAGTCATTCTTCAAAGAGTAACTTTAGTGTAAGATGAGTTTAAAATTATCAGTTATTTTGCTCTCTGACATGACATCATTGTTCAGTTATTTTTAAATTTCAATTCTTGAATAATTTTTAGGATCACAAAAACACTGATAGTTCTGTCTAGACCGTAATAGGATAGGCAGATACTATGCAAGTTTCCATGCAAAATATTTTATCCTGATCTATCTAAAAACTTTCCCAAGGTCACATAGTAAGTCAGCGGCAGAGCTGGGAGTAGCACCCTGTGGCCTGGAACTTGACGTTCTTTCCTTGTGTGTATTTACATATATGAATATTCTGTAACTTTATTGCAAAACATTTAGCAATGCTGTATCACTCACTGTAGCTTACTGATTGCTATTAAGAGCTAAAAGCACATTTTAGAAGGATTTGCAAAGACTGGTATGTTTAAGATGCCAAACTGCCTTGACAAATAAGTTATTGGGAGCCAGGATATTTTGACCTTTTTCCCAAGTAAATCATTTTGACGTTTAAAATGATAACTCTGAAAGGTTTAAGGCTAATTTGTATGTATTAGGTGCACATAATTTTCCAACTGAGTTCAGTTATATTTATCGGGCCTTGAAATTCAAAACAAATTACCTGCTACTGAAGCATGCAATTTAAGTGCCCGCCCACAGCAGGCAACAAGAACTAGTCTGTAGCATCATTGTGCCACCACCACCCTACCCCTACCAAATTAAGACCCGAGTGATGTTTCCAGACACACCATGCAATGCATTGTAGAAAGTAAGATGCACATTAAATGTTGCTAACCTCACGCTGCGATGTTGTCTGTCTTCAGACACAAAATAAAAGCCTGAAGGAAATAACCCATGAGGCAAGATGGAAAGTACTGAGGCTGAATTCTCTCCTTCCTCAGGCCTGCTATGCATTATGCTGGCTCATACTGACCCATAAAACCAGGATAGCCAACCAGGATCACCCAAGTGTAGGGGGCCTCTTCCAGTGGCATATGCCTGGAGCTGTGGCTCCTCTTATTCCTTTGCCTACAACTGGCATAAGGGCCCACAGCTGAGAGAGATAGGGAACATGACCAGGGTGTGTCTACACTTCAGCAGTGCCTGGCTGCCATAACTGCTCCTAATAGCCATCTCTTGAGTTGTATTGTGTGTTTCTTGGCTGCAGCCAGTGATATGCACATAAATGTGTGTAGAGCTTGGCTAAGCTATCATGGGAGGATAGGGAGACGATACAAATGCCAGAAAAGTGTGGAGAGAGCTTTGGTTGGTACAAGCATGTGTAACTAAGAGAATTGGAATGAAAGTCGAAAATTTAAATTCTAGGTTCAACATGAACAAGTATTACTGGTCTGTGAACAGCTGTGAAGGGATAGTATAGAATAGATCTAAAAAATTCTACTCTCCCCTCCTGCAAGCCCTCTACTATAGAAAAGCTTTCATAACATCACCTCTACCCTTAAGCTATAGGAGGAGTACTTGATGGTACTCCCATCAGATCAGTCACCTATCCTTAATCATTGTTTAATAAGACAGTTGGATTCCATACCAGGAAATAAGTATGCTGCCTTTGCAGATTACAACCCCTGCCAATTCAGGCAAAAGGCTGAGACCACAGCTCTAAAAGACCATTAATGATACTTGGAACAGTTTAAATTGCCAAATGAGCTGTTTCAAGGATTATGTCCTTGGGTTCCATTTAGGTGGTGGTGTGTAATATTTGCTGACCTAAGGGGCAGCTTTAATTGGTGGTGCTGATTTTGAAGTCCTATATTGAGAAGTTATCAGAACTGTTTTAATTATATTAAGGGACAGGCTTCTAAACTAATTGTTTACTGTAATTTTAAATATTGAAGTGGTGTTATCCAAATTCTCCTTAGATGTTTGAGTAAAATATTTGGAAGGTGTTGCATATTCAGACTAATCTATTCCAGGTGAATTGGTTCAGGGTGTAGATATAGAGCAACATAAATGCTTTGTTTTGGACCTTATGAGTAAATTCATTCCACTTGCATATCCGACATATTTATATGACGGCACCTTCCAAGCCAATTGTGACAATACAGGATACTTCATCTAGCAAACTCGTTAACTAATATGCAGTGTTTGTAGCAGCATCGGTCCCAGGATATTAGAGAGGCAAAGTGGGTGAGGCAGTATCTTTTATTGAACCAACTGTTTGGTGAGAGAGAGCTTGAAAGCTCGTCTCGCTCACCAATAAAGGTATCACTCACCTTGTCCCTCTAAGCTCTCTAATAGTGAGAATCACACCTAATTAAGTTTCTTAAAAACAATGCTTTACAAGCCTTTCTGTTAATCTTGTTTATAATATTGCCCATTAAATAGAAAATGTACCATGCCAGATCTAGTTAATTTCAAAGCAAATTATAAGGAGAGGGAAATGGTACACCAGTGGGGCGGGGGGGATGGGAGTGGGAAATGAAATGTTTAACCCAGTAATGCTGGAGTAGCAGACATGTACTTTTGACACGCTGACAGAACAAGAGAATTGAAACTTGATGAATCTTAATGCGTTCTGTCACGTACTTCAATTTTCTCAAATTATTTCTCCAATTACTTCTAGTCTTTGTGAAGGAATGACTAATGATAATTAATACATTCTTACCATTTGCATATTCAGGCTCCAGTATTTCTGAAAAATGCAGATTTGTTGTGAGGACAAGCCAAGTATTTTCTTGGGAGATCAAAACACTTCAAATGCACTGCTGCAGTAAATTTTTCAAATGAACAGGAATCAAGTCATTTGATTAGAATGAGTTTAACCTATTTTTCCCTAGGAAATAGATTGCGCATAGCCCAGGACATGGACCCATTTGTGTGTTTTTGTTTTTTGGTCTGTAAAGCATCTATTGTCTCTTATGTACTGCCCTTTGCTTTGTTTGGGCAGAGGGGAAGGGCTCTGTCTACCAATTGGTCATTTAGTGCACCCACAAGGGGAGGCTAAATTTAGTGTTTAAAAATACTGTTTGTTCAAGATTCAGAAGAAAACTGTCCACATAAGATACAAAGTCCATATGAGTGCAAGCTTCTTTATGTTGGCTCTGACATCGTGCCTCAACTGTGACTCTGAAGGGCCACCTTTTAGGGATGAGTAGTACAGCTGGGCGGAAAAGATTTTCCTGTCCTGCATCAGGACAAAACCAAGATCGTATGAAGTTGTTTGTGAAAAATCAGAACCAGACAGATCCCAGAATTCCCAACAGCCTGGTGGTTAGGGCAGTCACCTGGGATATGGGAGACATTGGTTCATGTCCTTGCTCCAGTGAATATTTAATTTAAGTGCAATGGGTCCAACAGGAGATGTTGAAAGATACCCGCCGCCACCCCAGAATAGCCAATACTATCGTGATTAGGACTCTTATCCTAGATATGGAAGATCCAAGTTCAAGTCCCTGGTCTGAATGAGGCAGAGCTTGGGTCTTACGTGCCCCCTAGAATAACCAGGTGTGATAGCACACTCTCCATATGGTTTGGACATCTATCTTGGACCTGGGAAACCTTCCTTAGCAAAAATTTTTTTTGAAGCTGGTAATTTCCTACAAAATTTTCCCTTTTTGATAAATCTGAATTTTCCTGTTAAAAAATAGTTAAGAAATTCCCACTAGATCTGGCCAGCAAGAGAGCCCTTTCTGATACGGATACATGTCTACTTGCAGCTGAACTGAACTCAAACAAAAAACCACAATCTGTTAAAGCCTGTAGCAAAAAAGATCCAGAAGGCAACATTAAAGCTGGGACTGTGTAATGGACAGGAAATTAAAATGAGATTCAACTTGGAAAAACAAAACTTAATATTTGGCAGAATGGTCCACTGATACAGATTCAATGGAAGGGGGAGATGCTTCATTCCAATAATGCAGGAAAAATGCCAAGAGGAGATAATGAACAATACAAGATGAAAGTTTGCAACAAAAAAAAAAAGGCAATGCAATTCAATTAAACATGGAGACATCACACCAAAGTCTGAGGAGGTGACATTCACTCTGATTCAGCTCTCGACTTGGACAAGTCTATGTCAGTCCTTTCCAGCAGACCACCTCAGTTCCAAAATGTTGTTGCCTTGGGGATGGGGGGCAGGAGGGAATAGCAGGATTCAGCTAAGGGTGACAAAAAATGAGGGCTTCAGGCAGCAGTTGTGAAAGATCAGGGTGAGCTGGTGGAATACTAAATATGTACATCTTTTTCGAGTGCTTGCTCATGTCGATTCCAATTAGGTGTGTGTGTGCCGCATGCACAGTAGCCAGAAGGTTTTTCCCCTAGCAGTACCTGTCAGCTCAGGCACCCCCTGGAGTTGTGCCTTAATAGCGCCATACATAGGGCCCTGCCGATCTGCCACCACTTCAGTTCCTTCTTACCACCTATGACAATTAGCTGGAACGCTTGTTTCTCTTGCCTCAGCAAGCCTTCTCACTATCAGTCTTCAGACTGTTTTTCTGTAAATACTTAAATCAGTTAGTTAGTAGTTGTAGTTAGTTAAGTCATTATATAGTTAGAATTCCAGTAGGGAATTGTTCTGGGGGTACCCCCTGTTTCCCTCCTTCCACCTCAGTCCCAGGGCATGCCTTGGTCCCTGGGGTTTAAGCCTGTGCCCAGGAACGACCCTCACACTTCCTGCTTGAAGTGCCTGGGGGAATTGCATTAGAAGGACCATTGCAAGATCTGTAGGGGTTTCTGTCCCAGGATTCAAAAACAAAGAGGCCCAACAGTTGAAGATCCTTCTGATAGAGGCTGCCCTCCATCTCCACTCAGAGCCAAGATTAGCTGAACTGACGCCTAGCACTTCAACACTGGTGTGCAGTGCTACAGCATGGACACAAGAAACTTAGGCACTGAGAAAGGACTCAGATACAGATGCTCAGTACCGACAGAGCTCCCTGCACAGGGGCTCCATGCATGGCAGCAGGCAGCACCACTCCCAATCCCCAGTGCCCCACAAGAAGAAGCCAGATGGGGCAATCACTCACACTGAGACCGGGACGGAAGGACTCATAAGCATTGGGCCATGTAAGTGCAGCACCACTTAGCCCAACACTGTTGACTCCTGCCTCGACAAGGCGTCAGTCAAGTTTGGCTCCTCAGGACTCCTCTCTCCAGGAGAGTCATGGGGAGGCTTTGGAGCTGCCCTCCACGCTGGAGGTCTTTGAAGTGGCAAAAGAGCTCATTGTCCTCATGGCACCACCTTCCCCGCCCAGACGAGACAGGACACTGAAGGCAACAGCACCTCAGAGACTCTCAGTGCCATCCTGAGGCAAGCCAGCAATGGTACCACGTCTGTCACCATCAACTCAGCAACAGTCCCCAGTACTTTCTGGCAGCAGATTGGCAGGGGAGTCATACCAGTCCCCAATCTCCCAGCACCGCTCCATGGCACCGGTGGGCACTGATCCTCCATGGTCCTCCCAGAGTGAGTCCTCCCAGTCAGAATCGGAAGCAGAGTCTTTTGTGTCCAGGCGGAGCAGATTGGAGCACAGACACGTGAGGTCAGACAGGGAGAGAGAACAATTTCCCCTGATGCCATGGCCCATGCAATGGTAAGCTCCAACCCAATGGCCATTTTGGACCCCCTGGGCATTCCCTCAAAGCCAGGGGTCCTATTCCAGGAGGTTGGTGTCAGTGGCTTCAGAAACCCATGCACCTCCCCCACCTGCGTCGGTGCAGGACCAGCCACCCCACACCGTACCAGTTACGGCACTGGAAGACCTGGCACCATACAATCCCCACGGTGCTGAGGGCCAGGAGCAAGAGCAGGTCCCAAGTAGAACCTCGTCTTCATCATCGCCAGATGAGGCAGTGGCTGGAACCTCCATGGTTCCTGCACTCGAGGATGATAGGGTCCACCAGCAGTTCCTGAAGAGGGTGCCTGAGAACTTGGGGCTTCAGATCAAGGAAGTCTGAGTTATCAAACCCCAGGGTTAACATCCTGGCCCCCTGGGCACCCTCCTGAGTTGTTCTGCCACTTAAGACCATACAAGATATCACCAAAATGCTGTGGCAGACCCCCGCCAGTGAATGGACAGAGAGGAAGTATTTTGTCCCCTCTAAATGGTTTGAATACTTTCATTCACACCCGCCACCAGACTCTTTAGTGATGGCAGTGACAGCAAATGAGTGAGAACATCAAGGGTGCCAAGGTCCATCACCTAAAGCCTGAGATGTGAAGAAGCTGGACCTCTTCAGGAGGAAAGTCTATTCAACCGGGGGACTCCAGCTTTGGATTTCAAGCCATCAGGTGATCCTTAGCAGATATAGCTTCAATTCCTGCAGGGCTATGTCAAAATTCACGGAGCTTCTGCCAGAAGACTTGAGGGCAGAGTTCTCCGCCTTGGTGAAGGAGGGCAAGCTTGTGGCACAGGCTTCACTACAGGCAGCCCTGGATGGTGCCAATTTGGCCACTCACATCATGGCTTCAGCAGTGGCCATGAGGAGGAGCTCCTGGCTGCAGGCATCAGGGCTCCCATATGAGATCCAACAGACCATCCAGGAGCTCCCATTTGAGGGCTCGACCCTCTTCTCTGAGAAAATGGATTCATGGCTTCACAACCTTGAAGACTCAAGAACTACTTTCAAGTCCCTGGGCCTCATGCCTCCACTGCATAGATGGAGCATCTTTAAGCCCCAGTCACTGCCTCCATTCTACCAACTGCAGAATAGGCAGGACTACTC